>NW_006203648.1:86286-112980 GCF_000334495.1 Tupaia belangeri chinensis
ATTGACAGACTCAACAAACAAAATGCAGGAACCCACAGATTTATTAGAGGAAAAAGCCTGGATGGGACAACAGAATAAACAAAGCTGAGGGCTCCACAGAAAGATTAACCATTTTAGCTGGGAGCTCTTATCTAAAGCAACAGGTAGCTTTCAACTACAAAGAGTTTCTCATCTATGTGCTGTTGACTATGAAAAACTGCTAATAAAACATCCTGTGTTGTCTCCTGAGCTACAAGATCATCTTCCTTTCCCATATAAGATCATAGACTCACCCTCTATTGTTGTAATGTATAGATAGTCCATATATTAACTGTGTCTTTACTTAGCAAGACAAGATTTCCATCTAGGTCGTTGTAACCAGCAACGTTATCGCCCTGGCCTGGGACTGAAGTTATCAAACATCCTGCAAGCCCCCTCTTCAAAAGACCCTTCCCAGTAATCAAGATCTAAGAAGAAGATACAACAGACCAATGGACTTCCTCATCCTGAGAACTGTGATTGACTTTACCTGATCTGACTAGACAAACAGCATGTTTTATAATTATTGCTTCCATGCTTTGTATACCCTGTTCCTTAGAGTAAATTTTTTACTACCCCTCACCCTCCTTACTTCCTAAACCTCCCTCAATAAATATGCATGTTTTAATAGCCACGGCGCAGCAGCCTGGAGCTGGCTCTGGCGGTGGCCGGCTGAGAACATGCTAAGGAGCAATGAGGTCCCAGTCTAATTTTTTGTTTCTGAACACCGGCTGAGAATATGCTAAGGAGCAATGAGGTCTCAGTCTAATTTTCTGTTTCTGAACACCCGTGTCACCTTCCTGTGTATGAGCCACCCTCCACTGCCGAGGCTGGACCCCGGCAATGCAGGATCTTGGTCCCATCTGGGTCACCAAAAACTGTTACTGAACTCAAATCAGGCTCGCTCGCCCAAGCGCTATAAAACCAAGCCATAGGCACATGGTGTGATGAAGGAAAGTACAGCTTTATTGCAAAGCGCAAAGCAGCAAGGAGAGCAGGCAGCTTAGGCTGAAAAGACCCGGTCTCCCCGAAATGTTCCCCACATGCATTTTTAAGGCAAAATTTAGGGACAGAGGTCCTAGGTGCATGATCAGTTCAATGATTGGTCCAAGAGGGCGTGATCATCTCATGGACTTTCCTGATTGGTGAGGCCTTAGATAATCAAATTCCTCTTCCAGTGTCTGGAACCATTCAGCCTGGAGTCTCTGAGCTCACAGCCAGCAGTTTCCAGTCTACAAAACATCTTACATATTAAAATCTTCTTTCCTTTTAAGTGAGAGTTTTAGATGTCAAATGGCCCTCACTCACGGTCCATGTTAGTCATTATTATAACCAAAGTCTGAAGACTTACTCCTTACTCTGGGCCATTATAATGCAAAAGGACTTTATATTTCAGGAACCCTAGAAAATACATTAGGGGGTTCTTGCTCTGTTTCAAAAAGACATGTACATCCATGTTTATTGCAGCATTATTTATAATTGCTAGGACATGGAATCAACCCAAATGTCTAAGAACAAACAAGTGCATTGAAAAACTATGGCATAAAAAAGAAATTAAAATGTACCAGCAGTTAGCATAATGGCTATGTCTGTGGACTCCCATGTAGTTGACAGCGGTTTGAGGCCCGGATCTGGTGGCTTAAACTCCCGCCGGGTGCATGTGGGGGCCTGCCCAAGGTGCCCAAGATCCCAAGAGGAGAATGGAGGAGAAGGGATTGCGGCATGGCCATCCCCCCCAGCAGGTGATTTTTCGCTTTCTGTCTCTCTGTCTCTCTCTGGCAAGCGCAAACACCCTCTCCAAAAACCTCTCCAAAAATTTGTTTTAAAAAGTATGGCACATGTACTCTATAGAATACTACTCAGACATTAAAAAAAAAAATGACCCTGATATTTAATACAATGTGAACAAATACGGAAGATTTAATGCTAAGGGAAGCAAGCAAGACTTTGGAAAAAAGGAGTTGTACAATATTTCCCTGCTCAATATATACTGAATTGAAAGATTGAAAGGTATAATAGCAGGGAGGACCACTGTAGATACTAGAGACTGTATAAGATGGGGTGGGTAATAAGAGATCTGGAGTCCAGTAGTACTTTCGAGCTTCCGACCTGCAGCAGAGCATCTCCCTTCCACTGAGAGGATCACCTAACTCTGGGATTTGAACTGGCCATTGAAGAAAAGAGCTGAAACCTGCTGTTCTTCTCCCACAGTTTCTCCTTCAGGGAGACCACCCCACGCTGTAGCATGAGTTTCAGGATTCTCTCCTCAGTTGATGATTACAGGGCACAGTAGCTTCAGGAGGTGCAATTGCAAACCTCTCACGCCTCCCAACCATAGCCTCTGGCACTGGAGAGGACAGGAGCCCGTTGCAGTTTTTCCAGGCAGGAGGCAGAATGCCCAGTCCTGGCAAGATGGGCAACTCTCAAAAAAGGAGTAGACAATTGAAGGATGGATCCCATTGCCTATATTAAAAGCATGATGAAAGAAAATAAGAAAGCCAGTAATTTCAGTATGAATCAGTCTAGATCTAGATTAAATGGTGGTGGTAAAGAATCCTCATCTCAAGACCATAATCATTGCGAAAATGAGAGAAGATGGCAGCAAGAGCGTCTCCATAGAGAAGAAGCCTATTATCAGTTTATTAATGAACTCAATGAAGATTGCCAGCTAATGAGAGATCATAACCTTTTTGGCACCCCTGGAGAATTTACGTCAGAAGAACTACAACAGTCGTTAGATGGAGTCAAGGAACAATTAGCATCTCAGCCTGATTTGAGAAATGGGACAAATAACAGATTCAGAAGTCTCTACACAAAGTTAAAATGAAGACTCTCTGCTAGAATGGTTGAACACCTTTTGTCGCACAGGAAATGAAACTCAAAGTGCACAGAATGGGAAACAAATTTGGAGAGCTGTGAATTGAACAAATCCAAACAATAGAGAGTTTTGGTTTATTCTGGTAATACATATAAATCATGAAAAGAGAAGATTTGAAATTCAAGGAGAAGATTGTACAAGCATTCCATTTTCAGATGTTAGCAGAGATCATACTAGAAATGGGCAACAAAGATCAACCAGTCTTGTGGCTAAAAAAAAAAAAAAACAAGGCTAGTCAAACAAGAAGCCAAACCTCTATGAATTTCAATGGCAGTAGTTCTAATATTCCAAGGACTAGGCTTGGTTTAGGGGGGCACAATTCAGACAAAAGGTCTTTCTCAACTTTGGGAAGGTTAATAAATGGAATTGGGGGAGCAGTTGGCATTGCTGGAACTAATGCTTCATGCACTAATTTCAATAGTCACATAAACCAATTAGGTGGTAAAGAACTCAGGCAAAGCGAGGGGCAGCGATTCGGAGCAGCACATGTTTGGGGAAATGGGGCTAGAACTAATGTTACAGTGAGGAATATAAACCGAAGAGTAAAGCCAATAGGATTAAGGTCTACTTTCAGTAGTCGAAGCTGTTCTCCAATTCAGTGACAGAGTGGCACTGTTTATCATAATTCCCAAAGGGGAAGTAGACCTTTACAGCAAACCATTAGAAGATATGTTAGGAGGAGAGTTATAACTTAGGTCCTTTTAGACCAAGATAGAGAATGCAGAAATACTGCATATACCCCTTTCTCTAATTCAAGACTTGTTTTAAGAATAACAATAGAAGGAGAAGAGTCCAGCAGACCTTCAATTGCTGCTCAACGACATCCAACAATCATGCTGGACCTTCAAGTGAACCTTCAAGTGAGAAGGATTAGTTCTGGAGAAAATAGAGATCAGGATAGTATTGCAAATAGAACTCGATCTAGAGTAGGACTGGCAGAAAATACAGTTACTATTGAAAGCAATAGTGGGGGCTTTCACCAAACTATTTCTCTTTTAGAGCAGTTAGGCATTCAAACCTATATTAGTACTGTAACAGTTCCTTTTTCTCTTTGTAAGGTTTCTAAGAATGAGCTCGTTCAGTCATCATCAGTGGCAGATCAGTCAATTTTAAGGCAAATCATGACTGGGTTTAGAGAATTAAGTTCTCTTATGGAGGCTGAATCTGAGTCAGAGACACAGAGAAATGGTCAGCATTTACCAGAGATGCACTCAGAACTGAGTAATTTAGGTACTGTTTGTGACAGTGAAAGTTTCTCTCAAGACAGGCAGGCCCAGGAAGATATCACTGAAATGAAAAGTGAAAATGAGACCAGCCAGCCTCATATCCAAACAGTGATAGTAGAGGTGGCAGGCAGTTGCAAAATTCAAAGAATTTAGTTGAAACTGGAGCACTACCTATTCTTCAACTTGCTTATTTCTTTTTACTCAATGAAGGTGATGATGATGATCAAATACAGGGTTTAACCAAAGAGCAAATTGACAATCTTTCCACCCGTAACTATGAGCATAGCAGTATTGATAGTGAACTATGTAAAATTTGTAGTGTTTGTATCAGTGATTATGTAACTGGAAACAAGCTCAGGCAATTACCTTCTACTCATAAATTTCACATTCACTGTATTACCAGTGGCTCTCAGAAAATTGTGCTTGTCTGATCTGTCGGTAGTCTGTTTTAGGGCCCAGTATACCAAACAATGGATAAAGGGATGAGATCTACTCAAATACTGTATTTTAATAGAAGTGAATATTCAAGCATTCATTTCTTGAGTTATATGTGATGAACTAGCCAGGTTGGAAAATAACAGATTGTAGTTTGAACTATTCTTCGTGTGCTTTTTTAACTTGCTAAAAAGAAGAAATGTACATAAAATTTTCAATACAAATGTTAAATTCCCAAAGTACAGAATAGTTAACACTGCTAGAACCAAATAACCTTTAAAATGTTTTTATTTCGGTAGTTTTGTCATGCTGAGCACTTTTGTATTTGCACAATTCAGTAGATTAAAAATCAGTCTTCTTTTTTCTTAACAGTGTACCAGACTTTACCTGGACTTTCAAGTTTCATAGGTTTAACACTATGTCCAGACACTAGTATATAAATAAGCCTTTCATGGGACCAGCAGTTGGCGTAATGGCTATGTCGCCAGACTCCCACATAGTCGAATGCGGTTCAAATCCTGGACCCGGTGGCTTAAACTCACACTGGGCGCATGTGCGTGCATGTCCAATATCCTGAGAGGAGAATGGAGGAGAAGGGATTGCGGCATGGCCATCCCTCCTGGAGGGTGATTTCTCGTTTTCTATCTCTCTGTCTCTCTCTGTCTGTCTGGCGAGTGCACACGCCCTACAGCAAAAACCTCTCAAAAATAAATAAGCCTTTCATTAACTTTTTATTCTAAGGAAAATAATATTTTTATGAGAGAGTGTTTTGCTGAATGTCTGCTAAATTTATTTAAGCCACTTGAAATGTTAAATTTAATATTCAGCATACCATGTGTGTATGTAGGTATATATAATTTTAAGTTTACGTTGTTTAGTGTAAAAACTACATGTTTGGTTCTTAATTAAGCTTTTTGGCTAATTTTGTATATGGCACACTGTTTAATCATCTCTGAAAAAAAAGTGACTAAAGATATAATTTAAAAATAATGTACTGAAGCATCTCTGACAATCTGACTTATTAGACAGCAAGCAATATATAATACTGAACAAATGTTTATTTATATTAAGAAACGGAACATGGGAAATTTAGAACATGTAGGTTATTAAACTTGAGTTCAGTTTTTTGTAACTTTATTGAAAATGCAAATTCTTTTGGGTTATTAAGTAAGGCATACAATATGCATGGTTTCTCAAATTAGTTGTAAAGTCTAAAAATGTCTGTAAAGAATCAAATGCATAGATAATATATTCAGTTAACTTTGATGCCCCAAAATACTTCCAGGTAAAATGAAAAAAACCCTTAAGAGAATGTAGAATTTCTATAAACACGAAGTATGCGTTGAAGATCTATTTCTACTAATAAATACTGAAACAAAACAAAAGGGATCTGAAAAAAGTAAACATCACATTTAATAGACACAAAAATGAAAAGTTATCTGCTGCTGATAATATATACATAGTATGTTTTTTGACTTGATTAATGTGCACTGTATTCATGCATGTCGGTCAAGACAAAGACATTACTATCCACATCATCAGTAGCAAATGGCTTTTCATTTTTTCCAGATTCTATTTTGAATTCTTCTTATTTTTTCAACATTTTATAGCTATACATCATTTGGCTTGTAAAGAGAATTTACTCAACATGAAATACACCTCAGACTACTCCACTTGAGAATACTATACATGTTATCATCAACAGGCGATAATCCATTTCAGTGTCCCACAAATGTCATGTCTATTTTTTCTCCTGCTTTATCTATACCCTATTTTTTGCCGCCCCGCCCATTCCACACTATCTTCAGTGTCCATAACTATTTTCACTGCTTTTATGCCATCTAACATTTCAATCTCTACCATAGAGTAAGGATAGTTGGTATAAAACAAATGGAGATGTAAAACTTGCTATCATAGCCTGGCTTGCTTTACTCAGCAATAAATCTTTCTATCAAATGACAGGGTATTTTTTGTTTGTTTTTATGGTTGAATAGTATTCCATAGAGTATATGTGTCACACTTCCTTCCATCAATTCATCTGTTCATGGACATTTGGGTTGGTTCCATATCCTAGTAAATGGGAATAAGGCCACAATAAACATAGATGTGCAAGCACTTTTCCAACTGAGCATTCTCCTGTCCTTTGGGTAGATACCCAGAAGTGGGATTGCTGGATCTAATGGTAGTTTTATTTGCAGGTCTTTGAGAAACCTCTATATTGTTTTACACAGTGGCTGGACCAAAATACATTCCCATCAACAGTGTAGGAGAGTTCCCCTTTTCACCACAACCCTGCCAACACTTATCATCATTTTTTTTTTTTTACGTCAGAAGAACTACAACAGTCGTTAGATGGAGTCAAGGAACAATTAGCATCTCAGCCTGATTTGAGAAATGGGACAAATAACAGATTCAGAAGTCTCTACACAAAGTTAAAATGAAGACTCTCTGCTAGAATGGTTGAACACCTTTTGTCGCACAGGAAATGAAACTCAAAGTGCACAGAATGGGAAACAAATTTGGAGAGCTGTGAATTGAACAAATCCAAACAATAGAGAGTTTTGGTTTATTCTGGTAATACATATAAATCATGAAAAGAGAAGATTTGAAATTCAAGGAGAAGATTGTACAAGCATTCCATTTTCAGATGTTAGCAGAGATCATACTAGAAATGGGCAACAAAGATCAACCAGTCTTGTGGCTAGTCAAACAAGAAGCCAAACCTCTATGAATTTCAATGGCAGTAGTTCTAATATTCCAAGGACTAGGCTTGGTTTAGGGGGGCACAATTCAGACAAAAGGTCTTTCTCAACTTTGGGAAGGTTAATAAATGGAATTGGGGGAGCAGTTGGCATTGCTGGAACTAATGCTTCATGCACTAATTTCAATAGTCACATAAACCAATTAGGTGGTAAAGAACTCAGGCAAAGCGAGGGGCAGCGATTCGGAGCAGCACATGTTTGGGGAAATGGGGCTAGAACTAATGTTACAGTGAGGAATATAAACCGAAGAGTAAAGCCAATAGGATTAAGGTCTACTTTCAGTAGTCGAAGCTGTTCTCCAATTCAGTGACAGAGTGGCACTGTTTATCATAATTCCCAAAGGGGAAGTAGACCTTTACAGCAAACCATTAGAAGATATGTTAGGAGGAGAGTTATAACTTAGGTCCTTTTAGACCAAGATAGAGAATGCAGAAATACTGCATATACCCCTTTCTCTAATTCAAGACTTGTTTTAAGAATAACAATAGAAGGAGAAGAGTCCAGCAGACCTTCAATTGCTGCTCAACGACATCCAACAATCATGCTGGACCTTCAAGTGAACCTTCAAGTGAGAAGGATTAGTTCTGGAGAAAATAGAGATCAGGATAGTATTGCAAATAGAACTCGATCTAGAGTAGGACTGGCAGAAAATACAGTTACTATTGAAAGCAATAGTGGGGGCTTTCACCAAACTATTTCTCTTTTAGAGCAGTTAGGCATTCAAACCTATATTAGTACTGTAACAGTTCCTTTTTCTCTTTGTAAGGTTTCTAAGAATGAGCTCGTTCAGTCATCATCAGTGGCAGATCAGTCAATTTTAAGGCAAATCATGACTGGGTTTAGAGAATTAAGTTCTCTTATGGAGGCTGAATCTGAGTCAGAGACACAGAGAAATGGTCAGCATTTACCAGAGATGCACTCAGAACTGAGTAATTTAGGTACTGTTTGTGACAGTGAAAGTTTCTCTCAAGACAGGCAGGCCCAGAAAAATATCACTGAAATGAAAAGTGAAAATGAGACCAGCCAGCCTCATATCCAAACAGTGATAGTAGAGGTGGCAGGCAGTTGCAAAATTCAAAGAATTTAGTTGAAACTGGAGCACTACCTATTCTTCAACTTGCTTATTTCTTTTTACTCAATGAAGGTGATGATGATGATCAAATACAGGGTTTAACCAAAGAGCAAATTGACAATCTTTCCACCCGTAACTATGAGCATAGCAGTATTGATAGTGAACTATGTAAAATTTGTAGTGTTTGTATCAGTGATTATGTAACTGGAAACAAGCTCAGGCAATTACCTTCTACTCATAAATTTCACATTCACTGTATTACCAGTGGCTCTCAGAAAATTGTGCTTGTCTGATCTGTCGGTAGTCTGTTTTAGGGCCCAGTATACCAAACAATGGATAAAGGGATGAGATCTACTCAAATACTGTATTTTAATAGAAGTGAATATTCAAGCATTCATTTCTTGAGTTATATGTGATGAACTAGCCAGGTTGGAAAATAACAGATTGTAGTTTGAACTATTCTTCGTGTGCTTTTTTAACTTGCTAAAAAGAAGAAATGTACATAAAATTTTCAATACAAATGTTAAATTCCCAAAGTACAGAATAGTTAACACTGCTAGAACCAAATAACCTTTAAAATGTTTTTATTTCGGTAGTTTTGTCATGCTGAGCACTTTTGTATTTGCACAATTCAGTAGATTAAAAATCAGTCTTCTTTTTTCTTAACAGTGTACCAGACTTTACCTGGACTTTCAAGTTTCATAGGTTTAACACTATGTCCAGACACTAGTATATAAATAAGCCTTTCATGGGACCAGCAGTTGGCGTAATGGCTATGTCGCCAGACTCCCACATAGTCGAATGCGGTTCAAATCCTGGACCCGGTGGCTTAAACTCACACTGGGCGCATGTGCGTGCATGTCCAATATCCTGAGAGGAGAATGGAGGAGAAGGGATTGCGGCATGGCCATCCCTCCTGGAGGGTGATTTCTCGTTTTCTATCTCTCTGTCTCTCTCTGTCTGTCTGGCGAGTGCACACGCCCTACAGCAAAAACCTCTCAAAAATAAATAAGCCTTTCATTAACTTTTTATTCTAAGGAAAATAATATTCTTATGAGAGAGTGTTTTGCTGAATGTCTGCTAAATTTATTTAAGCCACTTGAAATGTTAAATTTAATATTCAGCATACCATGTGTGTATGTAGGTATATATAATTTTAAGTTTACGTTGTTTAGTGTAAAAACTACATGTTTGGTTCTTAATTATGCTTTTTGGCTAATTTTGTATATGGCACACTGTTTAATCATCTCTGAAAAAAAAGTGACTAAAGATATAATTTAAAAATAATGTACTGAAGCATCTCTGACAATCTGACTTATTAGACAGCAAGCAATATATAATACTGAACAAATGTTTATTTATATTAAGAAACGGAACATGGGAAATTTAGAACATGTAGGTTATTAAACTTGAGTTCAGTTTTTTGTAACTTTATTGAAAATGCAAATTCTTTTGGGTTATTAAGTAAGGCATACAATATGCATGGTTTCTCAAATTAGTTGTAAAGTCTAAAAATGTCTGTAAAGAATCAAATGCATAGATAATATATTCAGTTAACTTTGATGCCCCAAAATACTTCCAGGTAAAATGAAAAAAACCCTTAAGAGAATGTAGAATTTCTATAAACACGAAGTATGCGTTGAAGATCTATTTCTACTAATAAATACTGAAACAAAACAAAAGGGATCTGAAAAAAGTAAACATCACATTTAATAGACACAAAAATGAAAAGTTATCTGCTGCTGATAATATATACATAGTATGTTTTTTGACTTGATTAATGTGCACTGTATTCATGCATGTCGGTCAAGACAAAGACATTACTATCCACATCATCAGTAGCAAATGGCTTTTCATTTTTTCCAGATTCTATTTTGAATTCTTCTTATTTTTTCAACATTTTATAGCTATACATCATTTGGCTTGTAAAGAGAATTTACTCAACATGAAATACACCTCAGACTACTCCACTTGAGAATACTATACATGTTATCATCAACAGGCGATAATCCATTTCAGTGTCCCACAAATGTCATGTCTATTTTTTCTCCTGCTTTATCTATACCCTATTTTTTGCCGCCCCGCCCATTCCACACTATCTTCAGTGTCCATAACTATTTTCACTGCTTTTATGCCATCTAACATTTCAATCTCTACCATAGAGTAAGGATAGTTGGTATAAAACAAATGGAGATGTAAAACTTGCTATCATAGCCTGGCTTGCTTTACTCAGCAATAAATCTTTCTATCAAATGACAGGGTATTTTTTGTTTGTTTTTATGGTTGAATAGTATTCCATAGAGTATATGTGTCACACTTCCTTCCATCAATTCATCTGTTCATGGACATTTGGGTTGGTTCCATATCCTAGTAAATGGGAATAAGGCCACAATAAACATAGATGTGCAAGCACTTTTCCAACTGAGCATTCTCCTGTCCTTTGGGTAGATACCCAGAAGTGGGATTGCTGGATCTAATGGTAGTTTTATTTGCAGGTCTTTGAGAAACCTCTATATTGTTTTACACAGTGGCTGGACCAAAATACATTCCCATCAACAGTGTAGGAGAGTTCCCCTTTTCACCACAACCCCGCCAACACTTATCATCATTTTTTTTTTTTGGAGAGGTTTTTGCTATAGGGCGCATGCACTTACCAGACAGAGAGAGAGAGACAGAGAGACAGAAAGCGAGAAATCACCCCCCGGGGGGATGGCCACACCACAATCCCTTCTCCTCCATTCTCCTCTCAGGATCTTGGGAATGCACGCACACGTGCCCGGCGTGAGTTTTAAGCCACCCGGTCCAGGATGCGAACTGTGGTCGACTACGTGGGAGTCCAGCGACATAGCCATTACACTAACTGCTGGTCCCATTTTTTTGTATTTTTAATGTCCACCATTCTGACAGGGATTAGGTGGTACCTCATTGTGGTTTTAATATGCATCTCCTTTATGATGAGAGATTTTGAGCATTACCTCAAATGCTTTCTGGCTGTTTGTATGTCTTCCTTAGAGAGATTTTTGTTCAGTTCATTTTCCCATCTTTTAATAGAGTTAATCACCTCTTTTTTGGGGGGGAGGGGGAGAAAGAAATAGTATAGAAGTAGAATAAAGAAGTGCTAGAAGCTTGGAGAAGGATTGGGCAATACTTCATTAACAGTAAGTAAGTGAATAGATTATAGAAAACTAGTAAAGATAGTTCATGACAGTTCAATACACATTTGAAAATAAACTAAAAGAAGGACCAGACAGTGACATGGAAGTAAAACGCAACACACCAAGTCAATCCCACATAAGAAGGGTCCCAGCTAAGTCCAGAGACCTCTCTGAATACACTTGGCATGCACTTGCTCATGATCTGGGCTAGCTGAAGCCTGGGGGTAGATTATGGCGTCAGGACACTGTTGGGGAGGGCAACACGTGGCATGGTGGTTAAGGTGCTGGACTCCCACATTGACCACGGTTCAAGTCTTGGACCTGGTGACTTGCTTTCTCACTTTCTCTTTCTCTATCTCTTGCTCTCTCTCTGGTAAGCACACATGCCATATAGCAAATTTAAATAATAATAATAAATGAAATTAAATAAATAATTATTTTTTAAAAAGACCCTTTTGTAGAATGCTGTCTTCCTCTCCCTCCCTCTTCCCAATCTCAAACACATACTTGTTCACTCACTAAATAAATGAATGGATAAACTTAAATTTAAAAAAAGTAGAAGAGTGTGTATAATAAATGTAATAACAAAGTAATGGTAAATATTGAATATAATGCATATGTTTATCAATCACCTTGATATGATCATTACACATTATGAGTATACATGTTTAGAAAAACAACATGGTATCTCATAAATATATACAACTATTATATGAAAATTATAAATTATAATTTTAAAAATGGTTTGTGCTTTTACTAGTTAAAAAAAAAAGAAAGAGAAATCTGGGCTAGTAGGTGGCATGGAATTTAAAGCTCTAAATGTATATGACTGACTCCACAGCCTGAGTCCTGGACCTGGTATCTTGAAAATCATGCTAGGCATGTGTGTATACATGCCCAAAATCTCAAGAGAATGGAAGAGAAGAGATTGCTGCATGGCATCTCCCCTGAGGGGTGGTGATCTCTCTCTCTCTCTCTCTCCATCTCTCTCTGTGAGAGAGCACACACACCTCATGGAAAAACTAAAAAAAAAAATGTTTTCAGAAATCTTTCTCAAAAGTAACCTTTCAAGCCTTTACTCTTTTAAATGGGGCATGGTCATGCCACAAGCCTTTCTCCTTCATTTCTCTATTCTGTCATAACTTTGTGCATGCATGCACATGCATATACACACACACACACTCTAGGCATGGTCCTCAATCCACCAGGGTCAGGACTCAAACCTCAGTCAAACAATGTAGGATATCCAGTTCTGCAATCACTCTACCACAGGGCTGGCCCTAAAATGTTTTTTAAGTTATCTACAGCCCCGTTTCGTGGGCCTTTGTGTGGCACAAAAATAATTCATCCAAAGTAAGGGTGAACCTGGGCAGGAACACAGACTTGCCTGAAGAACATGACTGGTTTTGCAGGAAGGAAATTAAAATTGCAACTTGGCTATCAGGCTAAGGCAAGTAGTTGTTTATCTTGTCCCTTTCAGATCCATTAACCAATACTTCTAATTTTCTTACAACTCTCCCTGACCAAGAAAGTAACCCATGAAGATGGGCAGAAATGTGGATCCAAGAAGTCTAAAGAGACCAGCTTTACATAAAGTGTTTGCCAAACCCAGTGTTAGTATTAAATTATTAAATTTTCAAAGGATACTTGTTTTAAGGACAGTTTTTCCAAATATGAATGAAACTTACAGAACTAAAATACTACTAGGAACTCTAGGGACAGCCTTTCATACAAACACCATTGCCACCTACTGGCTGGACAAAGAATACACCCTAGAGACAAGTAAAAATACTGCTGAGTGATGAAATGTCAGAAATGCATGGAATCTGAAGAACATTCAAGTCAAATTTACTTACAAAATAAAAAAGAAGAGGGAACCAGAAGTTAGCGTAATGGCTATGTCGCTGGACTCCCACGTAGTCGACTGCGGTTCGCGTCCCAGACCCAGTGGCTTAAAACTCACTCCGGGCGCGTGTGCGTGCATGCCCAAGATCCCGAGAGGAGAATGGAGGAGAAGGGATCGAGGCGTGACCATCCCCCCTGGGGGGTGATTTCTTGCTTTCTGTCTCTATGTCTCCCTCTGGGACACCAACCCCCATAAGGAAAAATACCCCCAAAAAAAAAAAAAAAAAAAAAGAAAAGAAAAAAGAAGAGGGGAGAGAATAAAGAAAGAAGAAATATAACCACAGAGAGGGTAAGTAATTAGACCAAAGTTACAGGGCAAGTTAATGAAAGAGTCTGGGCTAGAGCTCCTTTGATCTGATTCCTGAGCTGAAAGTGTTAAGAGTAACTTCCACACATATTCCAGAAGTAGAAAAGTTTGCAGAAGAATTCCCAGAGTATCAGAGTCGAAAGCACGTAAAAGTCATTTCATTGACCTTTTCCTAATGCAAGGACTATGGCTATAAAATCTTTAAGTGTTCAGTGGGCTATGTGGTCAAGTCTCTTCCATATAAGAACTACCCGGAAGCTGAGCGGCATCCTGGCTTCTCTCCTGTTGTTCCAGAAAGAAGGGTCCTCAGCCTTCTACTCACTCTATTCTGTTTGCAGCTGAGGATAGAATTCAAAGAACCAAAATATGGAGAGTACATTGAACAGGAAGATGAAAGTATTTTGAAAACATCCCCAGCAGCTTCAACATGCTTATTTCTTCATCAGCCCTTTCTCCTCCTCACTTACCCCTAGTCTCATACTCAACAAAGCCTCTAATCTTAGAGCCAACTGATAAGGCACTTACCAGTGTTATCCGGCTGCATGATGGCCATGATAAAGGTGTGAGGAAAGAGCATGGCTGCACCCTTCCTCATGTCCTGAAGCTGCACGGTGTTGCCTTCAAACATGACCCCATGCACGTCAGTCTCTGTGCCCAGGCCAAGCAGGTGCCAGGCCACTATATCACCCTTGCACATGTCTAGCCTGGGCAGGTTAGAGAACAGAAACCCATTAATGGCTGGAAAACAAAAACACAAGACAAGATGGGGATATGAGATCAGACTACTTGGATACTAGCCAGTAGCATGACATAGTTCTAAACTATGGTTTCCCACAACCTGAAATGATTAAGTCATTCACAACTCCACTGCCTTCTCCAAGCTACTCTGGTTGTGTTCATGAAGATCTATATCCTTGGGATGAAGGTCCAACTTCCCTTTTTGGCCTTATCTCCTACCACTCTTCCACTACATCTGATGACATTTTGATAATATCAAAATAATGAACTCTCAACTACCATATCTTCACACACACACACACACACACACACACACCTTCTTGAAATTTCTTCCTTGGTTTCTGTGGCACTACACTTTCTGGTTCTCTTACAACCTCTCTTGATTGTTCTGTCTCCATATTGTTCTCATTTTTTTTTTCTTTTGGAGAGGTTTTTCACTATAGGGCGCGTGCGCTCGCCAGAAAGACAGAGAGAGACAGGGAGATAGAAAGCGAGAAATCACCCCCCAGGGAGGATGACCACGCCACAATCCCTTCTCCTCCATTCTCCTCTTGGGATCTTGGGCATGCACGCACACGCACCAGGCATGAGTTTAAGCCGCCAGGTCCAGGACTTGAACCACGGTCGACTACATGGGAGTCCAGCAACATAGCCATTACGCTAACTGCTGGTCCCCATCTTGTTCTCATTCGACACCCTCCATAAAATATTAGGATTCTCTTCTGTTATCAATCTGTCTCCTCTTCATTTCACTGCCACTGCCTTGGTGTTCTGGCCTCAAACTCTATAATCTGAAATGCAACTGCCTCCTTCCTGAAACTGCTACCTGCAATCACTCCTTTCACCATTTCTCTCTCTCTCTCTCTCTCTCTCTCTCTCTCTCTCACACACACACACACACACCATTATCCTGTAAGCTCTGTTTGTATCCCAAGGCCTTTAGACATAGTAGGTGCTTCGAAAACACCTGTTGATTTTTCACATGCTGTTCCCTCTGCCTGGAATAAACTTTATATCAAATCTCTCTCTATGGCAACTCATCCACCATACCTCAGCTCAAATATCCTTATCTGTGAAGCAGAGTTACTATTAGCACTCTTCTTCTCATTTCCATGAACCTTTAACCCTGAAAAATTCTGCAATATGTCTCACCACAAAGTCCAATGACTTACTTACAAATGTATCTCTTGAACTAGGCTGACAACTGGCCTAGCTGAAAGAATATTATTTTTTCTGTATGTATGTGACTTCCTGAGCACTTGGCACATTGCCTGTTACCAATTAGGTGCTCAATAAAGTCAATGTGGAATGAATTTAGTTCATGGGATTATCTTACTTTTTACAGATGATGACAATAACTAGTGTTGGGAACCAAGAGAGAGTGAAAAGAATACACTCATTCTTATACCCCTCCTCCATACTCTATCCCACCCCCACCACCATACAGGGATATTTGTTGAATCTGACCCCTTTTTAGTATCTCCACAGATCCATTGGAATGATTTCTAATGAGTCACCCTGCTTGATTATGCCCTGAAATACTGATGGGAAAATTGCTAATCCACTGATTCTGCTTCTCCTGCCTCTTTCTTCCTGATTGAAAACACATTCAGTCTCTAGCTGAAGAATTTCATTCTTTTTTGGAATCTCATAATTCAATTGTCCCTCATTAATGTTCTCCTCCTCTTAACTCTTATGTCACTGAAAAGCTATTCTACCCAATTAAGCACTTAATTATAGGTTGTCTTGGATTGTTCTTGAATTGTTTCATGCATATTATTAGTCTAATTTCAAAGTACTGAAATATTCTTGCAAAATGGGATCACGTCTTCTCTTTCATTCACCCACCCATTTACTCATTCATTTGGTAGTTCACTATTCCAATACATATTTACTATGCATTATATGGTGTATAGAAGATACAGAGATAAGCAGTATATTATATTCATATAATATTCAGCTTTAAAGAGGCTACACTCTAGCAGAAGTCAAAAGCCATATAACAAATAACTACAATATTAAGTGTATGAAATTTGCTATTAAAGTGGTCTGATTGAAATGCAGTGCTAGTTCAGAGGAGGATGTCATCACCTTGGGCTTGGGTGATAAGAAATGGTTACTTGGAGAAGGTAGCTTTAGAGTAGTCTTAGAGACTAGACAGAATTTCTACAGGCTGAAGACAAAGATATAAGGAGGGGCATTTTAAGAGGAAGACAGCATTGAGAAAGCATGAAATCAGCAAAGTGCAATATATGTTCATGGAGCAAAAATAACCACACTTGCCAGGAGTAGAGAATAGCAGAACAAGGGTAGTGGGGGATAAGAGAAAGGGAGATAAAGCTGGCAAAGGTATTACTCCAGATTATTCTTCACACTATTAGATCCCTTATTCATAATTCTCAGCATAGTACTTTCTCCCAGTGTCCTCCACACTGCATGGCATAGGACACAACTCAAGAAGTATAAGAAAACTTAGGCTGAATCCTTCAGCTCTGTCTCTTGGGACAGAACTGACCAATGGGATCCGTATTTTCAGAGAATGATCATTATGGTTAGGGTTATTGTTTACTTAGAATCTCTCAGTTGTAGCCCAGAACAAAAGTACTCCCCATACCATGCATCCGATTGGACTCCTGGAAGCCCTCGATATCCTCTGACAGCAGTCGGGAATCCAACATAGCAGCTGCTTGATTGGCATTGCTGTACCAGCTCTTGTTTTCATCCAACACAGTAAAAAGGAGAAAGAATTCTTTGTCCACTCCTTTCTGTAGACCCAGAGAAATCAGAGGGAAGAATGACAATGGTTTTAGCAACTGTAGTCTGTGTAACTGCACATCTAAGGATCACTGATTCTTTCCTATTTCCCTTTACAGACTCAGAGCCAAGCCCAAACCTCTTATCTAGAGGCATAGTTGTTGCCAGGAAGTGTTTCTTTAGGTAACCTCAAATTGCAGATCAGAGAATGTCAGAATAAAGGGATAAGACTGGAATGGAAGAAAGTATGAAAGGGGGCAGGAAAGAAATACAGGATGAGAATTAGGAAGAAGAGGTACAGTACATTAAGAGAAAGCCTGGAATCACCTGAGGAAAGCAGTGTGAGAAGGTAGTTAGATGAAAAGAGGACGGCTCTAGTGTGAAATTAGATAGTAAGAGAAAAGCGATTATTATTACTATTGAAAATGCTAACATTTAGTTATTATAAGCACTTTCTATGGATTATTTTAATCTTCACAGAAACTCAAGATACTTTCTTCCATTGTTAATAATTTTTCTTACAGATGAAGAAATTGAGTCAAACATATGTTAAGTAACTTCCCCAAGATTATATAACTGGAAATGGTAGGCTGGATATGAAAGAAAACAAGCAAATATTAAAGAAGATTTAGGGATTAGGAACAAAGGTCAGAGTTCACTAATGTAAGAGGGAAAAAAAGAAAAAATCAAGGAGATGATGATAAGGAGATATGAGGGATGAGCTGTCAGCGTAATGGCTATGTCCCTGGACTCCCATGTAGTCGACCACAGTTCGAGTCCTGGACCTGGTAGCTTAAACTCATGCCAGGTGCGTGTGCCCCTGGGGGGTAATTTCTTACTTTTTGTCTCCCTGTCTCTGTCTTTCTGGTGAGTGCACGCTCCCTATAGCAAAAACCTCTCTAAAAAAAGAAAAATAAATAAGGAGATATGAAATGGTAAAGAAGAGAAGCTAAGGAAGGTTTATGTTTGTGAGTAAAAAACAGTATGCATGTTAACACCAACTATTACTTTCTGATGAAACAATTATTTTTCCTACTCCTTCACCTCTCAAACTGAGTTCCATGCTTAGCTCTCATCCAGCAATTCAGCTTCAACCTTCTTCCAGCAGACTTCCTAGGCAGAAACCCTGAAAATACCTGCTTGCCATCTGCACCCAAGGTACCAGCCTTGCACACCAGCAGGGGGCCCACCAGGCCAGAATTTGTATCTCTTATGGGATCCATGGCAGAGAAGTACATCCAGGTGAGACAGGCAGGATCCTGAGCAGTGGGACCTGCATGGGGGGGGACTGTCCAGCGGTATGTTACTTTTTCAAAGGGCTTGGCCACCAAGCCAGGGTGGGATGATCCTGCAGAGAAAACATAGGACTCATTACTCATATTGTCTAGATATCAACAGCTCCAAACAGAAGGATAAAGATCATAAAGTACACAGGCATTGTGGAATGGAATATGCAACACGGAATATGGAATATTAGAAAGGACCCTGTGGTCTATGAGACAAAAGACAAGAGTTTGGTTTCTGGTTCTTCTAGTACTTGCTACATGAACCAGGGCAATTTAAACTTACTGGGTTTCAGTTTTTCAAAATCATAGGCCTTCAAAATTAAGAGGAACTTTAAAGACTTAACCTGAAATACCTTTCACTTGAAAGCATAACCTGCTATTATATCCCTACCTCTGCACCTCTGCTTAAATCTCTCCAGTGATGGGAGACTTACTACCTGCGATTATAGCCCATTTTATCTTTGAGCAGCTCTGACTGTTAAACACTTTTTCCTTTCTATACGTATGTATGTACATGTGAGTGCTTATATGTTATATATGTATGCTTGTGTATATATGAAAAGCATTAAGGCTGCATAATTTCTTAAATGGACACAGGACATGGTCAAGTAATATACAACTACAAATTAGCAAAGATTTTACAAATTATTAATATAATAATAAATGCTGTTTAGGAGAGGTTCAGATGACAGTTACCCATCTCACTCATCTATAAAAAGGGTGAGTGTAAACAGGAATAACTCTTTTGGAAGAAAGAGTCAATAAAATTTATCAAATGCCTTTAAAAGGTTCATGCTTGCAAATAAAGTGACATACGCAATAAAAACTGAAAAGAATGTTCAATTTAAAATAATCTTAAGTTAAAAAACAACTAAAAGTAATTTTAAGTTAAAACAACACTGTTTTGTTGATGTTGTTATTGACAAGACTGTCATTTTAACAAAGTTTAAAAATACTGCCCCTCTGCAGTGAAGTTGCAAGGAAAGAGGCCCTTTCAGGTGCTCCTGATAGAATGCCAAATTTATGGCACTGCAAATCCTTCCAAAGTACAATTTGGGCATAGATACCAAGATTTTTAGTATGTATACCCTCTGGCATAGCAATTCTACATCTTAAATATGTATTCTAAAGAAATTACCATAAAATTGAACAAAGAAGCCTATGCAAGGGTATTTTTAGTACAATTTATAAAAAGAGTGCATAATATGGGATTTTTTTTTTTTTGGAGAGGTTTTTGCTATAGGGCACGTGCGCTCGCCAGACAGATGGAGAGAGACAGAGTCAGAAAGCAAGAAATCACCCCCCAGGGGGGATGGCCACGCCACACAATCCCTTCTCCTCCGTTCTCCTCTCCAGATCTTGGGCACGCATGCACACACGCCCGGCATGAGTTTTAAGTCACCGGGTCCAGGACGCGAACTGCGGTCGACTACGTGGGAGTCCAGCGACATAGCCATTACGCCAACTGCTGGTCCCCAATATGGGATGGTTTTTTAACTTATCCTTTTTTATTTATTCATTTTTCCTAACTCTCAAAATTTTCAAATAGACAGAAAATTTTAAAGAATAATGCAGACTCCTGAAATATTCAGACAAGAAGCCATTTTAAAGCTGAGGTATGACCTGGCCTGGCCTGTTCAGGAAAGCTATGCCCTAAACTCCATCTTCTAGACTCCCAAATTATTCAGACAAGAAGCACAGCTTCCCTGGACAGGCCAGGACACACCTCAGCTTTAAAATGGCTTCAAAAAGAAAAATCCTAAGGTGAAAAGAAGTAGTTGAAAATTAAAAAAAAAAAAAATTAAAGAGAGAGAGCACAAGACAGAAAGAGAGACAGCCAGAGATAGCGGGAATACAGAGGTCTCCTTACATTGCCTGAATATTTCAGGAATCTAGAATATGGAGTTTAGAGCATAGCTTCCCTGAACAAGCCAGGACACACCTCAGGTTTAAAATGACTTCTGAAATTAGCAAGTGAAAAGAAAAGATCCAAGATGAGAGCCTTTAGAAGATGGCCCTATGTCTTTCTTGTTCTCTCTCTCTCTCTCTTTATATTTTTAATCTATAGGGCCAGCAGTTGGCATAATGGCTATGTTGCTGGACTCCCATGTAGTTGACCATGGTTCAAATCTTGGACGCAATGGCTTAAACTCACACCGGACGTGTGTGTGTGCACGCCCAAGATCTCAAGAGGAGAATGGAGGAGGAGGGATTATGGAATGGCCATCCCCCCTTGGGAGTGATTTCTCACTTTCTGTCTCTCTGTCTCACTCTTTCTGGCAAGCGCACATGCTCTCTAGCAAAAACCTCTTAATTTTTTAACCACTTCCTCTCACCTTGGGCCTCTTCTTTTCACTTGTTAATTTCAGAAACCATTTTAAAGCTGAGGTGTGTCCTGGCCTGTTCATGGAAACTATGCTCTAAACTCCATCTTCTAGACTTCCAAAATATTCACACAAGGTAGGGCAACTTCTGTCCTCTCACTTTCTCTGGCCATCTGTCTCTCTGTCTCATATTCTCTAATTTTTAAAAAAATTTTCAACCACTTCTTCTCACCTTGGGCCTTTTCTTTTCAATTGTTCATATCAGATGTCATTTAAAAGCTGAGGTGTGGGACCAGCAGTTGGTGTAATGGCTATGTTGCTGGACTTCCATGTAGTCAATCATAGTTCAAGTCCCAGACCCGGAGGCTTAAACTCACACCGAGTGAATGTGCATGCATGCACAAGATCCCAAGAGGAGAATGGAGGAGAAGGGATTGCAGTGTGGCCAATCCCCTGGGCGGGGGGGAATGATTTCTTGCTTTCTTTCTCTCTGTCTCTCTCTGTCTTTCTGGTGAGCACATGTGCCCTATAGCAAAAACCTCTCCAAAAAAAAAAGCCGAGGTTTGTTCTGGCCTTTTCAGTGAAGCTATGCTCTAAACTCCATGTTCTAGACTCCCAAAATATTCAGACAATTTAGGGAAACCTGTCCTCCCGCTGTCTCTGGCCATCTGTCTTTCTGTCTGTCTCATGCTCTCTCTCTTTAAATTTTAATTTTTTTAAAAAATTTTTCAACCACTTCTCCTCATCTTGGGCCTTTTCTTTTCATTTACTAGCTTCAGAAGCCATTTTAAAGCTGAGGTGTGTCCTGGCTTGTTTTCATTATTTATGTGTAAATTTTTTTTTCTTCCTTTGGTAGTATTTTTCTAGTTTTTTATCTTTTGCTTTTATTTTCTTAACCTTACTTACTCACTCCCCACACACTGAATGTCTAGATAGGCCTTTGTGCACAGTAGCCAAGCATCTCAATACTTTTAGAATCATTGAAATCCTCAATGCTTATTGAACCTTCTGCTTTAAGGAAGAAATTTCTTTTTATAAATCTGAACTAGTAATCTCTTTCTGTGCATACCACATTGCAAAGCACAGTAGAGGAGACACTTTTGTCATAGAATTACCAGAATCCACTGCAGAGGCACAAGAAACACGAGAAACCAAGAAAATATCTCTCCCCTAAGGAAAAGAACAGTTTCTCATTATTCACAGACAGTACAGTAGAACTCATAGAAATGTCTGATAGAGAATTCAGAATATTCATAGTGACAAAACTAAGTGAGATGCAAGAGCTGAGAGATAACAAATTCCAGAAGATGCAGGAAAAAAGAGACAATGAGTTCCAGGAGATGTAGAAGTTCTTCCATGACCTGAAAAGAAAATACACAACATAAAAAAGAATCAAATGAAGCCATTAGAGATGAAGGTTGCTATTCAGGAAATCAAAACCTCTCTTGAAAGTATTAAAAGCAGATTAGTCCAGGCAGAAAATTGAATGTCAACTATTGAAGGCAAAATCTCTGATCTAGAAAAAAAAATGAAAAAAAAAAACAGAAAATAATCCCCCCAAAATGAGACTACTATACAAGAAATAATAGACAGCATTAAGCGCCCAAACATCCAGATAATTGGTATACCAGAATGTGAGGAAACTAATAAGGGCATTGATAATCTATTCCATGAAATCTTGGAAGAAAAATTTCCAAGTCTAGAGACTCATTTGAATATCCAGACTCATGAAATACAAAGGACCCCTAATAGAATCAACTCAAAAAGATCTCCAAGGCACATCATAGCCAGACTGGCCAAATCTACAGACAAAGACAAGATACTAAAATTGGCAAGAGAGAAATGTCAGGTTACTTATAAAGGTTATCTATTCAGGCTAGCCTCAGACCTCTCATCAGAAGCAATGTGAGCAAGGAAAGAATGGGGAAATATATTCAAACTGTTAAGTGAAAAACAGTTTCAACCAAGAATACTATACCCGGCAAGTCGTATGGAAAGAAAAGATAAAAAACATTCTCAGATAAACAAGACCTGAAAGAATTTGTCAGTAGCAGATGCACTCTTCAAGAAATTCTGAAAGGAGTGCTCTATCAGGAAAACTAAAGACACATAAAGAAATAAGAGAATAAAAGATAACCAAGAAAATGACCCACTGAATGCTAGGGACAAGAAATATCAATAATAACATTGAATGTTACCTTCCAGGATTTAAACGGAAAGATTGGACCACAGTAATACTGCATATTCAACAGAAGAGAGTTTGATCATAAGACTGAACTGACGAAATAGAATTTTATGACTTTTGAGTAAAACATTACTGATTTCTTTTACTATGTTTTGTTTTCCCAATTTAAGCATTTTACTTTCTTCTGAGTTGTTGATAGGTTCAGCAATTTGTTAAAATATTTTTCTTTATTTTTCTTTAAATGGAAACATAAACTTTTCTTACTTTCTGACCCCTCTGGAATTGGAAAATATTTGGGAGTATTCTTATTTTGTGGCAGAAGGGTTATTTGTATAAGTTCAATAATGCTTCTTGCACTGAATCAGAAATTGGAAATATTGATTATTGGACAGGGCTTTGAATAGAATGTCATATCTGAAAATTAATGAGAAATCTATGGAACTAAGGTGGATCTCAAGTAAGCCAACAGGAGCTCTTAGAAAGATGGTCTGGCACCATAAATAATTCTGCCTGGCAGAGAGGACTAGAGAAGATACATGAAAGAATTAATAACATAAAATAACCTGGACTTTTCCAGCCCATCATTGTAATCAGTAGAGATTGCAAAAGAGCAACAACACCAGAGAATTATCTTGAGAAAAGACATTGAAGGAAGAAAAAGAGACTGATCTTTGCTAGCTGATGGTATATCACAGAAATCAGAAAACTATCTAATCAGGAACTAAGGTGGATTTCAAGTAAGCCAACAGAAGCTCTTAGAAAAAAGGCCTGGCACCATAGATAGTTCTGCATGGCAGAGATGATTAGAGAAGATATATGAAAGAATTTATAACATAAAATAACCCGAACTTTTCCAGACCAGCACTGTAATCAATAGAGATTGCAAAAGAGCAACCACACCAGAGGATTATCTTGAGAAAGACTTTGAAGGAAGAAAAAGAGACTGATCTTTGTTAGCAGATGTTATATCACAGAATACTTGGTAGGCAGGGCTGAATTGAGAAGATTTATGTGTAACTTGTGTGCTGGGCATTGCTTTTCAACAATTTGAGTAGCTGATATGTAAATATTTTCTCAAAACTATTTAAAACCATACTGTTTCTGTCGTTATAGAGTCACAAACAAAATTATACAAAATTATAAGAAATATTTTGAACATTATCTTTAAAATTCAGTATTCTGAAATTTTGAAAGTTGTTTGTTAATTGTCAAGATCTATAGAGTATGAGCTAAAATTTTTTGATATGTAAAGTAAATGTTTGTGTTATCTGTTGAAGATATTTTGATCAACTGGACTGGGGAGAAATGTTCATATACTGAAATGTCAAAATAAATAAATTAATGACAATAAAGTAAAATAAAGTAAAATTGAAAAAAGAAGAATGCAATAATCACCTTACTACCTAATCTATTATTAATATTTGCCACCTTTGATTTATCTACATATTTATCTATATTTATGTGTATGTATATCTACATTTTGTTCATTTTTGTTAAATTATTTTATATAAAATGCAAACATCATGACATTCTATTTCTAAACACATTACCAAGTATCACCCATGTTACTACAATACCATGTCATACTTTTTAAAATTCCCTAATATCATCTAATATCCAATTTATCAAAAGTTTTTCAACTATCTTCAAAATACCTCTAAAAGTTATTTTTAATAAACAGGATTAGTCAAGGTTTGCTGGTTTCATTTGGTTGCTAAATCTTTAATCCCCAAATTCACTCCCAATAATAATCACTTCTTTTTTTAAGGTTTTTGCCATAGCACATGTGTTCTTTTTGGAGAGAGACAAAGAGAGACTGAAAGATAAAGTGATAAATCATCCCCCAGGGGACTGGCCATGCTGCAATTCCTTCTCCATTCTCCTGGGTCTTTTTAGAGAGAGACAAAGAGAGACTGAAAGATAAAGTGATAAATCATCCCCCAGGGGACTGGCCATGCTGCAATTCCTTCTCCATTCTCCTGGGATTTGGAGCATACATGCACAGGTCCTCTGTGTTTTTCAGGCTGCCTGTACCAGGACTCAAACAGTGATTAGCCATGTGGGAGTCTAGCACCTTAACCACCACAACACTTGCTGGCCCCAATATTATTCTTTTTCATTTCTTTAAGTTTTTACTAGAGTGCATATATGCTCATCAGAGAGACAGAAACTGAGAAAGAAGGAAAGTGTGAAATCATCCCTTCACACACACACAGGGCATGGCCACACCACAATCCCCTTTTCTCTGTTCTCTCTTGGAAATTTGGGCACAAAAGCACATGTGCCCAGAGTGATTTTCAAGCCACAGGCTCCAGGACTTGAACCGCACAGTTGGCTATGTGGGATCTAGTGCCTTACCCTCTACACTGGCCCCAATATTGACTTCTTAAAGAGATTTGACCAGTTATTTTGTAAAATGTTCTTTTATTCTAGACTTATCTGCAATTTTACTTTTTGTGCTTTCACTAGTTGTTTTTTTGTTTGTTTGTTTGTTTTTAATTTTTGGCTTAGAATTAGTAAGTGTTAATATTCACGGAGAAAATAAACAAAATTAATTACCCAATAATCTCATTTCTAGGATTGTCTTCTCAGACAATAATCTAAAATGTAAACTAGAGGGATCAGCAGATGGTATAGTAGTTACATCACTGGACACCTACATGGCCAACTGCAGTTCAAGTCCTGGACCCAGTGGCTTGAAAATCATGCCGGGGGAATGTGCGTGCATGCCCAAGATCCTGGGAGAAGAATGGAGGAGAAAGGATTGTGGCATGGCCATGCCCGCTGGGGAGTAATTTCTTATTTTCCCTCTCACTGTCTCTTTCTCTTTCTTGCTTACATGCACTCTAAGGCAAAAACCTCTAAAAAAATAATAAATGAAATAAAATAAAATGCAAACTAGGATACATAACTTCATTCACTGCATGCTAATTTACAATATTCAAAATATTGAAAAAAAAAAACCTCTATGTATCCAAACAACATAAAAGAAATAAATTATGGCATGACTATGTGATAGAATATTATATAGTAACTACAACATTTGTATTTATAATGGCATGGGAAAATAAACACAAAATAATGATTAGTGAGGATAGGATGCAAATATGTACAAACCACATAATCTGTACCTGTAAATATATACTTTTTATAAGCACAGAAAATATTAAGGCACATTAAAATGTACATGGCACGGCTCATCACACAGCACAGTGTTTTTAAGCACTGGGCATTGAGAGCTGGATCTCATATGGCTGACAACAGTTTGAATCCCACCCTGGGTGGTATGAAAAACATACCAGATGCATTATGCATGCATGCCCAAAGTCTTGATAGGATGGAGGAAAGAGACTGCAGTGTTACCATGCCCTACTACAGAGGAGCTTTCTCTTTCTCCCCCTCTCTCTCTCTCTCTCTCTCTCTCTCTCTCTCTGACAAGAGCATATGTCCTCTGGAATTAAAAAAATGTGCATGGCAATTTATCTATGAATGATCTTTATTATTTTATAATTTACTAAAAATATCTCAGATTTTCATAATATATATTTTTACATGTGTCTCAAAATTCTAAAATGCATTTTTTTTTTCTTTTTCTTTTTTTTGGAGAGGTTTTTTTTTTTTTTTTTTTTTTTTTTTTTATGGGGCGTTG
>NW_006203648.1:113269-120750 GCF_000334495.1 Tupaia belangeri chinensis
GGGAAAGTGAGAAATCAGCTTCCAGGAAGGATGCCCATGCCACAATCCCTTCTCTTCTATCCTCCTCCAGGGATTCTGGGAATGCATATACACATGGCAGGCATGATTTTCAAGCTACCAGGTCCATGACTCAAACCTTGGTCAGCCATGAGAGAAACCAGTGCCTTAGCCACCATGCCACATGCTGGTTCCCTTAGTACATATATTTATAATTCATATTTAATTGTATTTTTAAAAATTCTTCTCTTATTATTGATATCACCTCTCCTTTACTATATTATTCATTCATTCAACAACTTCCACACATGGCAACGAATTCTGCCTCCTTCTCCCTCCTTACCCCCCTATTTATTTGTCCTCTACAGCCACTTGCTACCATCTGCAACCCACATTTGTTGGAAACTGGCAAGCTCACCATCATTGTACACAGTGCCCTCGTAGTCTTTCTTGTAAAAGACCCCATGGGGCTGCATGCTGAATGGCTGGGAGGCACGGTTGTAGAAGACAATGTGGATGGTATCACCTACCTCAGCCCGGATCACTGGCCCTGGAAGATGAGACAGAAAGACAATGAGAATAAAACAAGGATGAACAGGGAGAAAGGAAACATAAGGAGAGGGAGAGAAATAAAAGAGAAGCAAAAGTGAAAAACAGATCTCTTCTCCTTGCAATAAGAAACTCCCAACTATGCTATAATTTATACTTATAATACACAGGGACCTCAGATGGCTTACCCAAAAAAAAAGATGATAAACCCAATTAAAAGAAGGGAGAATGAGTTGATAAAACAACTCTCAGGGGAAGACACATGAATAGCCAAAAGGCATGTGAAAAAAATGCTCAATGCCTCATCATAAGGGAGATGCAGATCAAAACCACAATGAAATACCACCTAACCCCATTCAGAATGACTAAGATTTAAAAAAAAATGATAAGTAATGGAGGGGATGTGGTGAAAGGTGAACTCTCATACATAGCTGGTAGGCCTGTAAATTGGTCCAGCCCATGTGGAGAACAATATGGAGATTCCTCAAAGATCTACAAATAGAACTACAATATAATACAGCAATCCTGCTCCTTGGTATCTATCCAATGAAGAATTCTTAATTAGAAAAGTTCTTACATATCAATGTTTATTATGCCATTATTTACAAATGCTAAGACATGGAACCAACCCAAATGTCCATGAACAGATGAATGGATTGAAAAAGTGTGGCACAAATACGCTATGGAATACTACTCAGCCATAAAGAAAAACAAGACCCTGGCTTTTGACAGAAAGTGCATGAATATGGAAGATTTATTGCCAAGTGAAGCAGGCCAGGCTATGAAGGAGAGACACTGTAGGTTTCCGTTTAATATGTACTGAGTGTCTGCACTCTGTGGCCTAAACTGAATGACTAGAGGATACAGAAACAGAGAAAATGGTTATAGATACCAGATACAGTGTGGGAAGAGGGGAGGAGGAGGAGGAGAGTCTGAGGAAAGACATTAAGGAGAAAAATAGAAAGGCAAGACATTTATGGGACAAAGAAATGGGTTATTATGTATTGATGATAATGTGTATAGTATGGAACATTCACTTTACAAGCTAAGTGACATATGTGATTGAATGTATGAAAAATTAAAATTAAACTAAATTAAATTTTAAAAAGTACTGTAGAATACATTTATCATTTGTGATCCTAAAACATTCTAAGGAATATAGGGAAAGGGTTATTGTCTTTTTTTTTAAAGGTTTTTGTTATAGGGTACGTGCGCTCGCCAGAAAGACAGAGAGAGACAGAGAGATAGAAAGCAAGAAATCACCCCCCAGGGGGGATGGCCACGCCGCAATCCCTTCTGCTGCATTCTCCTCTCGGGATCTTGGGCACGCACGCACACGCACCTGGCGTGAGTTTGAGCCACCGGGTCTGGGACCTGAACCGTGGTTGACTACGTGGGAGTCCAACGACATTGCCATTATGCCAACTGCTGGTCCCTAGAAAGGGTTATTGTCTTCATTTTACAAATGAGGAAACTTCAGCTCAGAGAGATGGAACTGACCTACTCAATTAAAATGCTTCTTTAGTTGCAGAGCGAGAAAAACCTGAGACCAAGAACTCCTGTCACTCCATTGTCAACTTCAATTCTATTTCCTTTAATTTTATTGTCCCAGTTCCCATAATTGCATCTCCTAGTAGAACCCATAAACTATATAAACTTGCTTTAATCCTAAACCAATTTAGAACAAAGAGAAGTATTATATCCTCTATCAAAGTCCTGGACTAGGTAGTCTTTTCTTGATCCCTAGATTTTTCTGTGATTCACTACCCATTACCTCTAAACTAGTCGGTCAGCTTTGAGATCAACCAAATTTACCAAGACAACAGTCTGGGCACTTATATTAGCTCCAACCCTAGATCAGAATTTCTAGATTGGTTTCCTACTTAATTTCCATACCTAAAGCTCCACCTTTGCTCATACTCTGGGGACCCATACTGAACACCAACCAATAATAATCCCTTCATTCTCACCACCATCCCTCTTCCTTAGGGTTAATTTCTTCTCTTTGTATCTCGCTATCCAGCTGAATCTAGAACCAACTGGCACACATCCATTCTCAGAGTATAGTTCACCACATTACTTTCATTTCTAAAGTCTTCTTTCATCTGATCTTTGTGATTTCTTGGTTCCAAAAGATAACTAAATCACATAAAACTGCTAGAATGTTTCAATACTATCCTTTGAACCTTTTTGATACCTTTTCTAAGGGTAAACTCTAAACCTGTTTCTGTATCCTACAATGTGGAAAAATGTGTGTATGCCATGCTAATCTGCTCCTGTTCAGATTTCCAAGAACCTGGACCATCTTACTGCCATATATCCTCTCAGGAATATTTCTAGAGAAACAATTCTAAAAGTGTGATATTTACAATAGTGGTACTAGGAGATGTTCACCGGAAAAACAAAATGTTCAGTAGTAAAGTAAGTATAAGAAACACTACATACTTTATTCCCTTAGAGATTTATGATGAACAAAAATAAATCTGAGGCCCTAATTGTGTTTAATCTGGTGGTTTTCAAACATATTTAGACTCAGCCCTTTTTCACAAAACACTTCTCTCTTAGGCCTCACTTTAGGAGATGATGCTCTACAGTGTGCCCCTGAGCCATCCCAGGCTCGTTTTTAAGTCCTACTCACTTCTCTGGATCTAGTTAATGACTTTCCTAACTTAGAGATTCCTGAGCCAACTGGTGACATAGTGGTTAAGGGGAATGGATCCCATGTAGCTAACTGCATGGTTTGAGTACCAGACCCAGGAGCATGAAAAACACGTTGGGCACATGTGCATGCCTGCCCAAAATTCTGAAAGGAGGCTACAAATGGAGAAGAGATTGTGGAGTAAAATTCTTATAGGTGTGCTTTCTCACTTCCTCTTTCCTCCTTTCTCTCCCCCACTACCACCCCTCGCATCTTTCTCTGGCAAGCATACATGCCTTTAAAAAAAAAAATTAAAGATTCCTTACCCAGGATTCCAAGATGTTTATCTTCCTCTGACTGTACCTTCTCCTGGAATGTCTCATCTTGGAAAGCTTCATATCGGACTTTCCAGTAAGTGCCCCCAATTCTACTAGAACTCTTCTGGAAGAACTTTTCCGAGATACTGGTACATAAGAAGGCAAATGTCACATGATTTATTGGATATCAAACAGACTCTCATCTCACCCCTTAGTCTCACGAAGCTATGAATCTTTATGGTTAAGAAGGACCAGAGATCATCCAGGTTAACTCTCACCATTAAAGGTATCTTCTCTGGTGATACTAATAAGTGATATATAGCTTGTGCTTGAGCCTTCCAAAGACAGAGATCTAATTTTTGGAGGAAATAATTCTGCATACTGATAGACAGTTTTAATTATTGGAGTTCTTCTTTATAATAGGCTGAAATATTCTTGTTTGTAAGTTACAGACACTGGGACCCATTTTCCCCTCAGAGTTACTTAGTCCACATCTGTGCTTTATCATCCTTAGGTACTCATGATGCTTGCTCTCCTTAATCAAGAAAAAAAGAAAACACTTGCATTTCCATGCTTATTGCAGCATTATTCACAATTGCTAAGCCATGGAATCAATCCAAATGTCCAAGAGAAGATTAATTGATTGAAAAATGTGACATATATACTCTCTAGAATACTACTCAGCTGGGACCAGCAGGTAGTGTGGTGATTAAGGCATTGAACACTCCCAAATGGCCAACAACGGTTTGTGTCCTGGACCTGGTGGCTTGCTTTCTCATTGTCTTTCTTTCTCTAGTCAAAATTAAAATAAAATGAATGAACAAGTAAATAAAATTAAAAATCAATAATTATTTTTTAAAAAGACTATTACTCAGCCATAAAGAACAATGAAATTCTGACATTTGATACAAAGTAGGCAAATATGGAGAACTTAGTGAGAAGTGAAGCAAGGCAAACTTTGAAAGAGATATTATATGTCCCTGCTTAATATATACCACATATCTTCACTCTATGACAAAAACTGAAAGATTGGAAGGTACAAATGAAGGGAGAAGGAGGAAATTGTAGCAACCTAGAAACTGTACAAGAGAGGGTGGGGGTTGGGAGGAGAGGAATCAAGGGAAGAAAGAATATTTAACAGATACAAAAAATGAAGATATCTGTTGATGATAATGTGTATGGTAATATTTTGGACTAGACTAATGCAATATATTCGTGCTGGGAAAAAATCATATCTGCTGTAAGAATGAACAGTAATTAAAAGTAAAAAAATATGGCAGCAATAGCCACTCTAACCATTCAGCAGCTATCAGCATTGAGACAAGACCCTCCACACCAGCAGAATGGTGAAACCGCAAATTATTGTATGTTTCAGCAATAGGTATTTTTGAAATTAAAAAAAAAAAAAAAACCTTCATTCTAAAATGAAAGAAATTAAGCTGGCAAGCCCAGTTGGAGAGTCTAGAAGTCATGTTTAGAGTAAAGTGCTGACTTGCCTAAAGTTTTATACAGATTCACTTCATTATCTTCTGCTGAAAGAATAAAGATTAATAGTGCCCTAGGATCCTCCCCATATCCTCTCCTAATCATGTACCAGGTGACTCTTCTGTGAAACACCTGGTATCACTCAGTGAGCTGGCATAACTTAAGGCCTAGCAACTGAAGAGGACACTGACCTCCTGCTCTATCTTGTCTAAATCTAGATATTGGTTGAGGCAGAAAAACTTGGAGAAATACCACCAAAAGAATGGGTATGGAATGACATCAAGATAAGTTGATTCTAGAGGTTTTTGCTATAAGGTGCGTGCGCTTGCCAGACAGAGAGAGACAGAGACAGAAAGTGAGAAATCACCCCCTGGGGGGATGGCCACGCCGTAATCCCTTCTCCTCCATTCTCCTCTCGGGATCTTGGGCATGCACGCACACACACTCGGCGTGAGTTTTAAGCCACCAGGTCCGGGATGCGAACCGCAGTTGACTACATGGGAGTCCAGCGACATAGCCATTACGCTAACTGCTGGTCCCAATTCTTCCTACATTTCTCAGAGTTCTTCCTATATCACTGCTCAAATGCATCCTTCAAACTATTAAAAAAGTGAAGAAAAGAGTAAGGAGAAAAATAATGGGTAAAATAAACAAAAGACATTTCAACTAAAGCTCTAGTTCTATCTGAGCTTTTCTTCCTAACTATGGCCAGGAATTTCATCAGAACCGTGCTCAAACTCTGCTTGGAACCCTTGCTGGGTATATGACATAACCCCTAAAAAAACTTTGCTACCTGTAGCTCTCCAAGAGCAAGCTCTACAGGTAGCCATAAGAACTTGACTAAGAGTTGGTTATATAACCCAAGCTGATCAATGGTTGTGAAACCTAGTGAAGTGAGAGATTTTTAGGAGGAAGAAAATAGGTGTTTGAGGAGAGGCCCAGGAGTAAGTATAAGGAATCTACTGTCTCTTACCTGCCAGTCTCTCTCAAACTCTTCCCAGTACTTCCGTCATGCCCCATTGGGCCATAGTCCCATCGAATTTCATGGGCCTCAATGAAATATTGCCGAACTTTGCCTCTGAGCTGGTCCAAAGGAGGAGTAGTGGAGCAAGACTTCACCTTGTAAAATGCCTGCATGCCGTCTAGAAGAAAAACATCATGGCTGTCCCCACTCAGCCCCCAAAAACTCACCTTCCTGCTTTTTCTAGTGGTTCCTCCTCCCATCTTCCATTAGTCTTTATCCATGCCCCAACATAGACCACTTACTCTCAATCCTCAAGAGCCAGGGCGAGAAAGAGAGTCCAGGTAGGCATTCAAGTATCCCCACCTGCTCGTGCCACCACTGATACATTTACCAGATCCTCATCCCCGCCTCTGCAACAGGGTCATATTTTAGCAACATCACAGAGACTGAAGCCATGAGGCTTGAGTTCAGATCCAAGCTTTATCACTATCTGTAGGACCTAAGGCCAGGCAATTCCTCAATATGATCTTTCCTCTTTTGTAAATGGAGAGAATAAGGAAACCAACCTCAGGGGCTGGTGGGAGCATAAAATTAAAAAAAGGATAAGGTAAACTGGACATCTCCCACAACAATGGAATATCTTGTATACATGGAGATGAAGCTTCAGGCTTGGAACTGTCAAGAAAATCTAGAGCCTTAGTAGTGTCTTCAGATATGGAAGACACTATATTAAAGCATAATGTTAATGAATGACACTCATTTGCTCAGCAGTTTATAGAAGACATTCAGCTAAACTGTCTCATTTGGGTCTCACAAACATCTCAAGGAGATTCAGAATTTTTTTTTTGAGAGGTTTTTGCTATAGGTCACGTGCGCTTGACAGAGAGAGACATAGAGACAGAAAGCGAGAAATCACCCCCCAGAGGGGATGGTCACGCCTCAATCCCTTCTCCTCCATTCTCCTCTCGGGATCTTGGGCATGCATGCACACGCGCCCAGCGTGAGTTTTAAGCCACCGGATCCAGGATACGAACTGCGGTCGACTACGTGGGAGTCCAGCGACATAGCCATTACGCTAACTGCTGGTTCCCAAGATTCAGAATTTTAGAACTAGTAATCTGAAGTATAAAGAGGGGGGAGAAAAAATATTCACTTTTATGGAATATGTATTATATGTCAGACCCTGTGTCAGGTGCCATATATATGTTATTGTCACCAGTCTTCACAACTACTCTATGAGATTAACTTTTAATGTCCCCTTTTGCTGATTAAAAAAAATAAGGAAAAACGTTAAATAACTTGTCCAAGCTTGAACAGCTGGTTAGTGGTACAGTTGATTTTAAGTTCCAATCTTTGTATTCTTTTTTTCTTTTTAGGTTTTTGCTATAGGGCACACGTGCTCACCAGAGAGGAGAGAGACAGAGAGAGGGAAAATGAGAAATCAACACCCTCCCAGGTGGATGGCCATGCTGCAATCCCTTCTCCAGTGATCCCCTCAGGATCTTGGGCATGCACACATGCCCAGTGTGAT
>NW_006203648.1:121908-138108 GCF_000334495.1 Tupaia belangeri chinensis
GATAGCAAGTGAACAATAGAGAGGATGTTAGTGAGAAACAGATATGGTTTATTATCTGTTGATGATGACGTGTATAGTATTCTCAACTGGACTGGTCTGGGAAGTATTTCATGATGGGTGAAGTCTTTTAACAAGCAAAATGAGAAATAGTGACTGACTGTTTTTAAAAAAATTATAATAATAATAATTATTGGGAAATGCATGGAAAAGACATTGAATGATAAAGCGGGGAGATTGATGTCTCTGTATTGACCGACATGCATGGCATTCCCTTTTGAAAAAACGATGGAAGTCAATGTAAAGTTATATGTAATCCAATGTAATATAAAGAAGATTATGATGATAATATAAATAAAAAAAAATTAAAAAAAATAAAAAGAAATGACCCCCCAGTGGGGATGGCCATGCCACAATCCCTTCTCCTCCATTCTCCTCTCAGGATCTTGGGCATGCACGCACACGCGCCAGGTGTGAGTTTAAGCCACCAGGTCCGGGACGCAAACCGCAGTCGACAACGTGGGAGTCCGGCGACATAGCCATTATGCTAACTGCTGGTCCAGCCCAGTGTGATTTTCAAGCCATGCAGTTGGGGACTTGAACCACAGTTGGCCATGCAGGAATCACGTCACCTGCAGACCCAGAAACTCCAATCTTTTAACTACAGTTCTCGAGCTCTCATTTTCTTCTTTTGTATTCACTGTCTTGGTCACATCATTCCCCTAGTCACCATGATTCAAAACCACATTATTGAGGGGGGTCTTCAAAAAGTTCATGGAAAATGCATATCACGAAAAAAAATCTATGAATGAATTTATATTCTTTGCACCAAAATAAACTCGTATCCCCTGCTATCTCTCTCAAACCTACAAGGTCTCAAATTTACCAGATAAACATCATTGATACTATCCTAATATGAGGACACAGAGGCTTAGAAAAGTGACATTATGGCTTGTCAAATGTAACTTAGAAAGTGGTGGAACCAGGTTTTGAAGCTACTCTTGTCTTTCTCTAAGGTCTATGCTTGTCCAACTATTATGTTGCAACCTTAATCCAAATCCATATTCATCTTTTTACTCAGGCACCTCTGGGGCTAAGAACTGACCCTGGAGGATGAAGCACATGTAACTGACCCCTATTGAATCAAATGTACCACCCCAGACTCATTTTTTCCCCCAACCTATAACTCTTCACCTACCCAAATCTAGTTTCACATACTCATATATCACTTCCCTTACACTCCCCACATACATAAGTAATTCTAAATAGTGAGAGCTAAAAAGAATTTCAGCAGCTATTTAGACCAATACCCCCATTTTGTGGATATGGCAACCCATGGATAAGGCATCTGAATCCCACATGGTTGACTGTGTAGTTCAAGTCCCATACCCAGTGGCTTGCAAAACACATTGAGCACATGTATGTGGATGTCTCAAATTCGAAAAGGTGGGAGAGATGAAGAAGAAAATATTGCAGCATGATCATTCCCCATGGGGAAGTGTGATTGTTTGCTTTCCTTCTCTCTGTCTCTTTGTTCTGATTAAACCACGAACCCTCTGGAAAACCAACACAACAGAAGACAGATGTAGGAAGAGATTTGTCCAAAGTCGTACAGTGAGTCTTTCACAGAGTTGAGATTAGAGCTCAAACCTTCTAATCACTTACATAGTGCCCTTGCCATTGCCTCATATACTCCTCTTCCACTCTGATGCTTCTCAATGCACTATTCCATTACTGTAACCACTCTTCCTTTGTCCAAAACTCTCCACTCCTACTGCTATTGGGTAAAAACTAGAAAGTTGCTACTTACCTAGAATACTTCATGATTTCCTATAGAAACCTTACTCTCCTTTAACAAATCTCTCCTTCATTCCCTGATAAATTTGCTGAAAATTTTTTCTTAGTATCTTTAGGAAGAAAAGCAAGCTCAAAAGTCTACCTATCAGGACCAGCAGTTGGCATAATGGCTATGTCGCTGGACTCCCATGTAGTCAACCGTTCGAGTCCCAGACCCAGTGGCTTAAACTCATGCCGGGCATGTGTGCCTGCCCAAGATCCCGAGAGGAGAATGGAAGAGAAGAGACTGCAATATGGCCATCCTCCCTGGGGAGTGATTTCTTGCTTTCTGTGTCTCTGTCTCTCCCTGTCTTTCTGGTGAGCGCATGCACCCTATAGCAAAAACTTCTACAAAAAAAAGTCTACTCTAAGTCATTTTATGTTAGAAATGGAGAAAATTAAACCCAGAGAAATATGCACAAAGATACCCAGCAAATTAATGGCAGAGTCAAGAAAGAACCTGGATTCCTGGAGTTCTAGTATACTATCTCATCCTGTATAGCAAGATACCTCACTTGAAAGACCTATATTATGTCTCCAGCTCAGAAACCCAATCTCCTGTTGACCATTACTGGCACTTATCTGCTATACCTCAAAGGTCAGAAATGTTGGATCTCACCTAGCAAGTGACTGTTCACTTGACAACTAATTAACCAAGTGCCAGGCTCCTGAGGCACCATCTCAGCAGTAACAAAGGTAGCTGGAAAGACATGAGCCACATCAGTTCGATGTCCACGGATGTTCAGCATCTGTCCATGGAAGAAAGCTGTATGAACATCCACTTCATTGCCCATGCCAAACAAATGCCAGGCCACACGCTTCTGTGCACACATGCTCAACTCTGGTAAATTCCCAAACACAAAGCCATTAATTGCTGAAAAATAAAATCCAAAGAAAATATCAGAGTTAGAAAAGACAAGACCAATAGTAGAAGCCTTACCATTTGACAAAAATAATGTTAGGCTGTTAGGGAATTTATGATATATCTGTCTATACAAAAAAAGTGCATCATGACTTTACAGACAATCCAATAGATAACATTTATTAATAGATGAGGTTTTAAAGAGGATACCATGTTGACTATATCTATTATTTCCCTGAAATAAAACAAAAAGTCCTGGGAAATAGGGAGATATCCCTAGGCTCACTCAAAAAAAAAAGAAAAAGAAAAAGAAAAGAAAGCAAAGATTCATAGAGGTGAAGTTACTTTTCTCCCAAGCTAACAAAGCTATTATGCTGTAAAGCTATTATGTGGTAAATCCAATATTCCAAACCAGCAATAAAAGGAAGATCCCTAAGGTTGTAGAGTTTTTTTGCAGGCTATTCTTTTTATTTTCAGGCTGGTTTTCTTCTGAAATTTCCACAATACAATTGCCAAATTAGCTGAATAATTAGCATGGCTATTATAATCAACTGACATAAAACTCAAGAGAAATTTGAGCTACCCAAGCCATCCTTTCTATCTTTTCTCTGAATTTTTACTTCTCCTTGGGACTGTCTGACTTTGAGCATCATGACCCCTGCCACCAAAAATAAGTAAATTCCTTCCTTAATTAAAAAAAAAAATCAAAGTGTTTCTATTCCAGGAATCAGTTCTCCATTCATGCCTGAGGGATTTGTGCCTTTAATTTGCTTTTAATTATTGTCATCAGGAAAGTCATGACATATTTTTGCATAGAAAAACAGGAAAATATGTCATGGGTCACCAATCAACCTAAAAATTTGGTAAACTTCCTTATAGACATAAGTCTAGAGTGGAATGGGAAATAAAAGTAAGGTAGCTTGTCTGTTGATTATACTGTGTATGATAATATCTTTAATTGGATTGGTGTGCAGTACATTCATGCTGGGAAAATTCATTTAACAAGCTGTGGTGATGTACAGTGATTGAATATAGAAAATAAATTTTTTTTTTTAAAAAAAAAGTAAGGTAGCTTAAGAGCAATATTTTTTTCTCCACAGTTATAACTCTTCTAGCTTGCATATCTTTTAAAACAAAGCAATATTAATTAAATAACTCAGCAGACAAGTCTCACCAAAGTGACAGAACATATGGTATATAATTTTGGAGTCAACATCCTTGGCTATTCCACATCATGAGGCAGAGTTACCTAATGACAAGAGCACAGCCTATGCAGTCAAGGATCTAAAGGGAAATGTTAGTTGTCATTTATTTGTAGCATAATGTTAGAAGCCTCAGTATCCTCACAGGTAGAACAGAGAAAACTCACTTCATATTTATGATCCTGTGAAGATTAAAAAGAACTAGATATATGAAAGCACCCATCAAACAATAGATGCAGTGCAGACCCTTCATAAATGTTCACTTTCACAATATGGCCACTTCCTCCCAGCTCACCATGCATCCTGTTGCTTTCCTTAAAGGCCTCATCTTCTTTGTCCACTGAGGCAGAGTCTGAGCAATAAGTAGCAATGTTCTCATCGAGATGCCAGCTAAGGTTCTCATCTACCACACTGAAGAGCAGGAAGAAATCATGGTCCATATCGTGCCGCTGAGGAGGAATGGCCCCATCGAGGGCTCCTAGAGCAAGTAAGAAAGGCACCCTTGAGAACCTTTTTTTCCTTAGCAACAGTAAGCTGCAAGGGGGTAGTCATAAGAAAGGATAGGAAAAAAAAGATTCTTAAGAGTCTGTCAGACATCGCTTTTTGATTTTTATTTTCATTTTCAAATTCCTCACATAAAGCTACCAATTCAATTGAACTTAGGATTTAAAGTTAGGACATGCAGGATCTAGAATAACTCTTTCCTACTATCTCTTCAACACAGGGTCCAGACCTGATCACATTCCTATAACATCGTAGTCTTCAGGCTTGCATATTTCTTGAGTATATTCTATTCCCAACTAAGTCTTCAATTCTCCCTAAACTCTGACAACCACACTGTCAGTCTGTTCTATACCTAAACTTTTACCATACCTTACCTCAGTGTGATGTGACTCCCATAATGGCTAATTAAAAATTTTAAGAATAAATAAGAAAAAAAGCCAGAAAGAAAAAAAAGTTATTTTGTTTTGTTGCCAATGTTGCTCTTTTTTTTTTAGAGAAAAGGATAATGAAATAGAACAATAATAGTGGAAAGGGAACTTGATAGGGCTTCTTACTGCTAATAAACAAAGTTGCTAAATTGACACTCCTCAGGTTGCTGTCTAATATGTACATGGTTTAACCATATCTCTGCTTCTCCTAGATATTCCAAAATGCATCTCATAGCTTATCCTCTGGTTTTGTACCTCTTTTACAAGTGATGAGGGGTCCAATGAGGCCAGTTGCAATGTCCCGTGGAGCATCTACATGAGAATGGTAGATCCAAGTGAGGCATGCTGGGTCAGCATCAGTAGGTGCATGACCTTCTGGAATGGTCCAATTGTAGATATGACTGCCTCCCGGGGGAACAGAGTCATCAGCTTTCAGCCGCCCAGAGGAGCCATCCGGGTATAGGGAGCCTGGAAAATGAAATTGTGCATGCCAAGTCCCAGAGTGAGTGAAAAGGGAGAATGAAAGATATAGAATCCAAGAAAGGGCTGACATATGGGATACCCAGATCCAGTCTTATGTAATATAATGTTCTAAGGAACAGTACAGTGTTCCTTCCAATCTGAGGGGAGATAATATTCAGGTAACATTCAGCCAAAGAACCCAAGTCCTCACATAAACTGTGGGTAGAAAGATACCAGCCACTGGAAAAGAGCTGTGACCAGGGAAAGTGCTAGCTGGCCTTGTCAGTAGTGCCCTAGTGCAAAGTTGGTGGCATGGAAGCAAGGGAAAGGACAGAATTTCCTTCCTTCAAGAATTCACTTTGGGGGACCAGCAGTTAGCGTAATGGCTATGTTGTTGCTGGACTTCTATGTAGCCGACTGTGGTTCGAGTTCCAGACCCGGTGGCTTAAACTCATGCTGGGCACATGTACATGCGTGCCCAAGATCCTGAGAGGAGAATGGAGGAGAAGGGATTGCGGCGTGGCCATTCCCCCTGGGGGGGTGATTTCTCGCTTTTTCTCTCTCTGTCTCTCTCTGTCTTTCTGGCAAGCACACGTGCCCTATAGTAAAAAACCTCTCCAAAAAAAAAAAAAAAATTCACTTTGGAAAACAAAAAAGCAGCAGTCACAGAATTTCAGTCTAAACAATACTTAATGATCAGATGTCCACTTCCTTATCATATGAAAGAGAACGGTAAGGCACCATGAATTGTCCAAAGTCACACAGAGTTATTGGCCATGCCAGGATCATCCCTCTCTTGCTATCATTGTCAGTGTTACAGACCATTGGGGCTGGGGTACTGGGAGACACAGATGAATACGTTGAACTCCTGAAAAATGGATATTTCAAGGACCAGCAGTTAGCGTAATGGTTATGTCGCTGGACTCCCATGTAGTTGACCGCGGTTCGATTCCCGGACCGGGTGGCTTAAACTCATGCTGGGCACATGTGCATGCGTGCCCAAGATCCTGAGAGGAGAATGGAGGAGAAGGGATTGCAGCGTGGCCATCCCCCCTGGGGGGGTGTGATTTCTCGTTTTCTGTCTCTCTGCCTCTCTCTGTCTTTCTGGTGATCGCACACGCCCTATAGCAAGAAAAAGCTCTAAAAAAATGGATGTTTCAGAAGACTGACACTATAATAACCCTCCATTACATTCAAACACACTCCATTTAAAAAAAAAAACAGTATATTCAAATATTCTATGGAAATGCTATTCAAGTAACTTCTTGTGATGAAAGGCAGATCTGTGGTCAGAGAGGAATAGTTAAGTGCCCAAACCACCCTGTATGAAAAGCAGAAATGATACCAGTACAAAGTCATATTTACTCAGAATTTCTGCCACCTCAGATCAATAAGGAAGAAAATACTATTCTCACTTCCAGCTCTCATTAAGGAATAAAAGGAAAGTGGTATTTGTTGTTGTTGGGAGAAAGACTAGGGTGTTTTACCTTCTGAGTCCTTCTCATAGAAAACACCATGAGGGTGGATGGTATAAGAACGAGTGGCAAAATTCTTCAGGTGTATAAGGATGACATCTCCCACCTCAGCTCGTATCACTGGCCCCAGGAAGCCCAACCAGCCAGGCTGGGCCACTTCATCCGTGTATGAGTCATCCTTGTATTCTTTATAGATGGTCTTCTTGTAGCTTCTCCCTATCCTGTTCTTGTCAGACTTTAGGAAGCTAGAAGCCACTCTGAAAAGGAACAAAAGAAAACATCACAATTTTGCCACCATGTTCAAACTCTAGAGGTTTCTTTTCTAGAGGTTAACCAAAAACTTTCCATCTTTGTTTAGGACAAAACAAGAGAAAATGGGGTGTCACTGATCATAGCACAAGTGTTTTAGGTATAAAGGTTAAAAAATGGAAAGAAATCATTTAAGGTATATGATATTACTGATATATCACGTTTTTTTTAACTCACGAAATATTTTAATGTAGTTTGACATAATATTTAATAACAAGGAGACAATCAATTACAAAATGAATCTCCTTTAGTGATCAACTCACCATCAATGTGGCTTGACTTAGCATCATCTTGCTATATATTGGAGTCTTTAGTGCATAGTGGTTATGGCCACAAAATCCAGAGCCAGGACACCTGGATTAAATACCAACTCTGAAACTTCCATATTTGTGGGATATTGAGCAAATTACTTAACTCCCCTGTGCTTAATTTCCCCATCTGTAACACGAATACGACTAAAAGAATTAAAATAAATAAAGTGCTCAGTACAGTATCTATAAAATAGTAATAACTCAATATTGACTATCAATTCAAAGTATTAGGAATGGGGGATAATGAAGTTATTCCCTCAAGAACAATTTTAACAAAGAGGCTCTTGAGTTCAAATCTATATGTATAGTTTGTATCGAGAGAGAGAGAGAAAGAGATTATATAACTCTTCCTGGAGAGCTAAAGGCTTTGGAGAGACAAAATCAGTCATGGTCAAAAAAGGTTTTTTTAAATGTATTTATTGATTTTTTTCTCAACAGATATTTGTAAAGCACCTGCAAATTTATAAGACTAACAAATGTTAAATCCGTGGGATCTATGAGAAGCAGACGGGTGAGAAGAACACCAACTTTGCATCCACATTATAAGGTTCAAATCATAACTCTGCTTTTTACTAGCTGTGCAGACTTGGATGTCACTTGACATCCTTGAGCCTGTTTTCTCATATATAAGATGAAGATACTCATACCTTCCAGAGTTTTTGTGAGAAGTGAAACAAAGTAAGTAAATTTCTAGTATATTCCTGTCACGGAGTGTTACATAAGTGATAATCACACAATCATTTCCTTGATTCTAAGTCTTACCTTACTTTTTCAAATACCTAAAATCAGTATAGTTACATTAAACTATAAGAACACAATTCCACCACATACATCGTAAAACATTGTTTATGGGTCCAGCAGTTAGCATAATGGCACACGCGTCCTATAGCAAAAAACTCTCAAAAAAAATCACTGTGTACATGCCAGGTTTATTTCTATTTTTAAGCTAAATAGCTCTTATTAAATTATCATTGTGGGGATCAGCAGTTAGCATAATGGCTATATTGCTGGACTCCCATGTAGTGAACTGCAGTTCGAGTACTGAACCCGGTAGCTTAAACTCATGCCGAGCGCATGTGCGTGTGTGCCCAAGATCCTGAGAGGAGAATAGAGGAGAAGGGATTGCAGCGTGGCCATCCCCTCAGGGGATGATTTCTCGCTTTCTGTCTCTCTGTCTGTCTCTGTCTTTCTGGCAAGCACACGCACCCTAAAGCAAAAATTTCTCAAAAAAATTATCATTGTAAATTTCATCTTAGAATCAAGAAAATATTGAATTATTTTTAGGATCCTAAAAACATTGAGGCACCTCAGCATGGAAAAGCAGACACCATATAGGATGCTGGCTTTTGACTCAATAAGCCTTCTCTCCAGGAAACCTGTACATGGTCCAGAGCTATCAGGAGCTGGCTGCTATCATACCCAGGAAAGGGACTTAAAGAGTCTACATCATGATTTTGAGGATACCACCTCAACTCCAGCTCTAGTACCACAGGAGATTAAACCTACGTGTCACTGTCCAGAGACTGGTTCGTGATGATATTCTTTCCCTTGGGAGCATAGTCCCACTGCACATCCTGAATGCCCAGGTAGTAGATTCGAGTTGCTCCATCAGTTAGTCGAGGCCAAATGGGTTGCATGAACAGGAGAGCCCAGAGGAGGTGGCCTGGCTCCATGGCCCACATTACTCTGGGAAACAGGCAAATGAAAGCTGCTGCTGTGGAAGAAAGAGAACAAACAGACTTTACATGTGTCTGGAAAACTGAAGAGGCAAGAGCCAGATCAAGTGACAGAGAAAGCAAATGAAATTAGCCTAATTTTTCCACTTTACCTGATTCCTTTCAGTTCAACAAGTGTTCAGTCTACACATTAGACTTTAGAGAGCAAAGTTAAAAGTTCATCTGTGCTAATAATAGTGTATCACTGCCTTCAGAAGAAAAATATGAATCCAGTCTTTTGATGATGTAAAAGGAAGAATATACTTGGGCTCCAAGAAACAAGAAGCAGAGGGACCAGCAGTTAGCATAATGGCTATGTCAATGGATTCGCATGTAGTCGACCGCGGCTCACGTCCCAGACCTGGTGGCTTAAAACTCACGCCGGGCGCATGTGCGTGCGTGCCCAAGATCCCGAGAGAAGAATGGAGGAGAAGGGATTGCAGTTTGGCCATCACCCCTGGGGGGTGATTTCTCACTTTCTATATCTCTGCATCTCTCTGTCTGTCTGGTGAGCGCACACGCCCTATAGCAAAAACCTCTCCAAAAAAAGAAAAAAAAAGCAGGCAGCAGAAGCATGTCTCATTCGGTGCCTAAATAATCACTGATTTTCCATATGAATCTGTTTTCCCATCGGCAAAATGGAAAGACTCATGTTGACACTTCCCATAATCTATAAATTGTGTTTAAAAACAAATGAGGATTCACCTAGACATTTCCTAGTATATTTATAAACCCAAAATGGTAACAGCCAAAATGTACCTGAACACTAGAACAGATGAATAAATTGAATTTTATTTATACAATAGAATTTTATATATTTCAGGCTGGCTCCATGGTCTAGTGATTAGAGCAGCCAGATCTCATATGGTCTATCATGTCGTTTGAGTCCTGGACCCAATAGCTTGAGAAACTTGCACTCAAAATCCTGAAAGGAAAGAAATATGGAGAAGACGGGATTGCAATGTGACCGTTCCCTATGGGGGGGAGGGTGGGGTATGATTTCTCCTCTCTCTCTCTCTCTCTCAATTCCTTTCTGGCAAGCACAAGTGCCCCATAATATATATATATATATATATATATATCTGTCGTACAAATACTCTCAACTCAAAAAGAAAGAAAGAAAAAGAAAGAATAAAAAAGAATTCTACACAGTAAAAACAATGAACAGACTGTAAGTACATGCAATAGTATGGATGACTCTTACAAATGTAATGTAGCAGAAAGAAATCAGACACACAAGAATGCATACTGTATAATTTCATTTATGTAAAGTACAAAATCTAACAGAGGTAATCTATGCTGTTAGAAGTAAAGCTAGTCAGGCTGGCTAGGTAGCCTGGTGGTAAAAGGAACTGTATCCCATATGGTTGACCAGGATTCAAGTCCCAGACTCAACAGCTTGAAAAATAAGCCAGGCACATCTGTAAGTGTGCCAAAATTCCTGAGAGGATGAAAAATGAAAGAGAAGGAATTGTGGCATGATCATGTCCCACTAAGGAGTGTTTTCCCTGTTTCTCTCTGTCTCTGGTAAGCACATATAACCTCTGGAAAATATAAAGATTAGGAGGAGAAGAAGGAAGAAAAAGAAATGAACAGAGATGAAGATAAAGAAGAAAACAGTGTTTTCCCATGAGGTAGGAGAAGTGACTGGGAAGGAAAGAGGCTTCTGTTTCTTGATCTAGTTGTTGGTTATATGGGTGTTTCAATTTGTGAAATACATTGAACTATAAACTTTTTTTATAGTTTATAGTGCATTTATGCACTTTCCTCAGTGTGTGTTAAACTACACAAAAGGTTAAAAATAAACACAACAGAAAGTATATGAGGGAAATATTTTGAACTTCTCAGAAGCAATACTTTTTGCTGGTTCCTAAGGCTATGCATAAACCCATTTCATGGACCTAACACTGAGTCAAAATCAGATGCAAGACTATAACCTCTCATTTCAGTGCATAAAGGAGGATATTACACTTCTTAGGACAGGGTTAATGCACTTAATCATATCATACACAGCTAGAGTCAAATGCAGAAACACAGACATCACTTAAACAAACATATACATACACTTCCATACGCATGCACAGTCTTACCTAAAAGTATACATGCACTTGCTTGTATTTCCACATAGAGCCACACCATCACACAGAGCCCTAGTCAGCTTCAGAATATTAATAATTATAATAATAAAATTGTTACTTCTCATGTGTGCATGATACACCTATTCTAAGATTTTACATAAACTAAATCATTTAATTCTCACAACTACCCTATGAAGTAGATGACATGATTACCTCCATATTATAGTGGAGAAACTGCAGAAAAGAGATATAAAGTAATTTGTATAAGGTCATCTAGTTAAAAAAGAATAAAGTTGGAATTTGAGTTCGGAAAGTATGTCTCCAGTTTCTATGATTGTAAGTATATATTATGATTATGGTTACGATAACTTAAGAAACAGAAATACATACATACATATACACCTAATCAATTGCATTCTTGATAATGATGATGATATCTACCATTTATTGAGAGATTATTGCATATTAAACACATGTTCAGTCCTTCATGCAAATTGTCTCACAAAGTCCTCAACCTAAGTACATGAAATAGAAACTATTAACCAAAACTAGTGATTCAACGATATACACAAACTCACGTACGAATAGGAAATCCCCAAATATTCATCCTGGTTAGGGTAGATATTTACCCTAATTAAGAAACAGACCTGCATGGGACCAGCAGATGGCATAATGGTTACATCGCTGGACTCCCACATAGTGACCACAATTTTGAGTCCTGGTCCCAGCGTCTTAAAATTCATGCCTGGTGCATGTGTATGAATGTCCAGAGTTCCAAGAGGAAAGTAAAGGAGAAAGTATTGCAGCACAGCCATCCTCCTAGGGGGGGTAAGGAGAATGGAGAAGGGACTGTGGTATGGCCATCCCCCCAGGGGGTGATTTCTCACTTCTGTCTCCTTGTCTCTCCGGTGAGTGCAGGCATCCTATAGCAAAAATTTCTTTAAAAAAAGAAAAGAAAGAAAAAAAGAAACCTGAAGACTTTTTTTTTTTTTTTTAAACAAACTCAGGTCCCTCCATGCACATGCACAGCAGTGGTCAAGTGTTCATCCATAGGCTCCACATCACATTTGGCAAAAAGTCCTTTAGCTAAAGAGGACGTGTGTTGGGGTTGTTCTTTCTAAAACCTGGCTCTCTCACTAACTAGTTGCATAGCCTTATTGATTACTTAACTATTCTTAACATGTTTCCTCATCTGTAAAATGAGTATTATAATATCAGTCTTAGATAAATAAATCATGAAACTTAACTGAAAGGGCCCCAGTGTATTAGTGTTTGGAATATAGCAGACAGTAACTGCTGGTTTCCCTTTTCTTTCTCCCTCCTGGCTACAGCTGTTCATTTATCCTTACAGGCTTCTACACACTATACTTTCTATATTTCTATTCTATGGGCTAACTTAAATCCCAGCTTCACCAGAAGGCCACCTACCTCTAGCCTCTCCCTATCACTGTCTTGGAAGGACTATGTACTCTCTATAGCACCCAACTGAATTAAATAACAATTTATATTACTGTTATAAAAGCTGCTTCATGAACTGTCTTTGCTTCCCAGACTGGACATAAACTCCTTCAGAGTAGATGTCATGTCTTAGGGGACTCTCTGGGTATTTCTTATCAGATGTGATGATGGGAGCCTAATAGGTGGGTCATAACAGCTACTACTACAGTGACATAAAAAGGCACAAATATATGTTTCTCCACCAGTTGTCTGGAGTTCAAGCCCTACCACTGATTCAAAAGGTGACCTTAGGCAAGTTTTTTCACTTTAATGACCCTCAGTTTTCCAGACTATAAAACAAGAGTATAGAGAGCTGGACTACATAGTTCTAAACTTTTGGGAGTCATGGAAGTTTGATAATCTAATAAAACACACAAATGCAGAACTACAAAAAATGTGGAATGTGAAGAAATGTCAACGAGAACTTACAGCTAGTACATGGTGTCAATATTCACATTCACTGATGAAACACAGGTACACTTGCATGCATTCACATACAGTACCATATATGGTCACACAAATAACCATGCATAGGAACCTTCAGCATGGAAGGATGTCCTTTGTCCACTGCAAGTCTGAATACAATAAGGACCTCCTTTAAGTTCCTTCTCAGATAGGTGTCAGCTTGAACTCATTATCTAAAGAGAAAACTCTCCTGTGCAAGAAGCCCAAAATGGATAAAGCACATTGTAAATTTGGAAACATTCTCAGGAGAGAACACAGTACAGACCTTCAGTATACAATGAACCAAAGTTCAAAGGTGGTGACTTTGAAGATTTTAGACAATTTAATCCGGAGGGAAAAAAAAAAGTTACCAACATTCCACTAACAGTTTCTATATTACAATGTAATTTTCATCTTATTTAATTCTCAAAATCTTCTGAGATAAGGATTGCTTTCCCCAGTTTGCATGTAGGGGGCATAGACAAACTACCTAAAATGAATCTTGGCTCCAATTTTTCTAGTCGTGAGTTCTATTTCTCTAGCTTTAGTATCTTCATCTTTAAATGGAACTAATATTATTAGCTACCTCGTAGAGTTTTAAGGATTAAACGAATTGAGATCTGTGTGTGCATAAAACATAAATAAGGGTTTAAGTGCACAAATAAATTATCAAAAAGTATTAGTTGCTATTATTATTATTACAGATGAGAAAATAAGTTTTAAAATGAAACTTGCCAGATATTGTAAAATGTTGCCATTTCCAATACATACTTGAAAATCTCCCTATATGGTGATACGCACTAAGTACAAAGGCACATGTACACAGATATGGAATGCACACGCTCCAGGATGAGATTGTTCTCTCCTTGGAAGCAATATGGTATAACGTAAAGAACCAGAATTTTTTACTCAAAGTTAGATTCGAGTTCAGTATTTAGCTATGTTTAAGTGAGATAATCTTATCTAGCATCTGGGACTTCATAAGCACCTGACAAATACTTGTTTTGATTATATTCAATTATTGAATCTCTTTAATTTCATCTCCAAAGCTAAATATGCCATTGCTGTTATTATTGCTGTTGTTTTTAATTTTTAAAATTTGTTATATAATTTGATTTTTACATATAAGAGAAGAAAAAAGAGCAAACCCATAAAATTCCTTTAAAATGACTTGTATATTGCATGGAAAAGTGGAAAGTGATCAGACACACCCACACCCACACCAGGTTAGAGCACACTATTTATGTGACCTTCAGCAAGTCAGTTAATTTCCTGAGTCTCAGTTTCCTCATCTCTTAAACAGGGATAATCTTTGCTTTGAGCTCCTCATTCTTTTGCTAAGAAGATCAAATTAGATGGAAAATGTGAAAGCTGTGTCAATGTTTCACTATCTTTTTTTCTTCAGCTGATCCCACAGGAAAGAGACCGACTGAGGGAAAAGAAAAGGAGAAATAAAATAGGTAGTATGAGCAAGACTCCTGAGAAAAACTAAAAAAGAAAAAAATATATGAAGTAAAAAGGAAGATAAAAGGAAAAGACACTTGCAGGAAGAAAAAGAGAAAGTAAGTTTCTGAGTTACTTGGAATTAGACATAGTTTAGTTAGTGGACACAGATATTGCTCCAATCTAGGAACATAGTCAGGCACCACAAAATCAAGTCTTCCCTTCCTTTACTTTACCTTTCTGTCATTCCACTGTCACTTTGGCCTGGTCCCCATCATCCATGACAATTTGCATCACTGTTTTTCCTATAATTTGCAAGTTGTTTCTATAATGCTCTTTTCTCTCCTTCCATCACCCTCTCTGAATTGGCTACAGTGGACTGGATAGGTTCATTCTAGACAAAAGATCATTTTCATTTTCACCTATCTCAGTCTCAGTTTTCTCATCCAAAAATGAGTGTATTTACTTCACAAAATTCTTTTGTGACTCATACAAAATAACAGATATCTGAGCCCGTAGAAAGATTCGCTTAGCATATAAGAGAATGCTCAGTAATGAAAAACTGAAAACATTATAGTTCACATCCTTGAAGCTTTTAGAAATAATCTTTTTCAACTCCTTTGATGTTATATACAGAAAATCGAGACCAGAAAGGTGAAAGAGTTTGCTCAAAGTCACACAAGAAGTTACTGGCAAACTTAGAATTTGAATTCATGTTTTCTGAAAGGTTTCTGCTATTTAGATATTAAGAGTGAAAAAATTCAGATTTTTAAAAAAATCTTAGTTCAGTTATTTTTATCAGTTATTTTTACTGACTTACTGTGCCAATCTGGTTTAAAAATATGTAACCAAGCACGGTAGTTTTTAAGTGTTCAAGCTTCCCCTTTATTTGATTCTCAGATCTATCACCTCAGTAAGTCCCCCAACCCATGAGACAGAAAATGAGCAAGGTGCTTTGACAGGGAAATGAACTATTCTGTGATCCTAGGATTGTGCCTGAGTCAAGCCTGTACGGTCCTGGCCATTCTGGAGAGAAATAAAAGGAGTCTATTGTTTCTTTTAACTTCCCTGCACACCCAGCCAAACTTCCTCCAACTTCTATGCCACTGACTCAAACTTCCTCCAACTTCTCTGCCACTGACTTTATCTCTCAGTTGCCTAAGAATTCCCTGACCGATGGGGGGAGGGCGGGGGGTTGGGGGGAGGAAGCTTACCTTTGCTAGAGAAAACTCTTCCATATTCAAGTCAGCGCCCATGGATGCTGAACTGCAGACCCCAGTCTGAGCCTGCTAGCCTTGTTCAGTGAGTATCTTGGGTTACAGGACCTTTTTCATAACTTAAGTCTGAGGCTCCAATATGGCCGGGGTTACTGGGGTGGGGGAGTGGGGGAAGGGCAGTGCTGGATGCCCTCTTTTTTCTTTCTTTTTTTTTTTTTTTTTTAAAAAACAAACTTCTTTCCTGTTCCGGTTTGTTGTAAAACCCGGAAGGTTCTTTGACCATATCCGGTGTTTTACAAATCCTGGTTAGGATCTCAGGAGGAATTGCAAGGGGGTGGGCTGCACTTCTGTTACCGCAGCTTCCTATTTGGTCTTTGCTGAGACGGGTTGGAGAATATACTGTCAGTGTGGCCAGCCAAA
>NW_006203648.1:138202-145357 GCF_000334495.1 Tupaia belangeri chinensis
CTTTCTTGTTCTGAAGCCCAATTATTAGCCCGCCTATTATTCTGAGATCATGGATACTTGAAAACAGATAAAAATAAAACTGGCAATAAAACACAGAGCTCCTGCCTCCCGCCCCATGCCAGGTCCTATGTTCACTACTTCACACATATTCTATTCTTTCAGGTTAATCTCACAATTATTCTGTGAGATGGGTACTCTAAGTCTCTATATGTGTAATTGAGGAAAATCAGTCTTTGAGAGGGGAGATGACTTGTTCAAGGTCATAATCTTAGGACGTAAAAGAGGAGGGGGAATTGTGCTCAGTCTGTCTAGACTCTTAGCCACAATAGTACCACTTCACACTATTTTGGAGAGGAATTTAGCTTTTTTGAGGTGGGGGAAGGACTTCACAATTATTACATCCTTACAAATCCTTACTATCTACAAATCATTTATAGATTTTAAATATAGTCTTACAAATCCTTCTTATCTACAAATCATTTATAGATTTTAAATATACATTAACTCTGCTTCTGTTGTTTATATCAGATCCTGAAGTGAAACCCCAGGGCTGTATTAACATTTTCTATCTGAGGAAAACAGATGCAGTTAAAAAATAACCTGGATTAATACATCTTAAAAACTAAAATGATCCATAGGAATTGGAATAAAAAATAAAACAGGCAAAGTGGGGCCTAAAAGTTCAGGGTAAAGCAACTAGAGTCTGGATTTTCTTTTAAAGCCAAATGCTATCCCTGTTCCTGTTGATAAAAAGAGGCAGTAAAAATAACCAATTCACGTCTACTGACCTAGGTTTCAGCCCCACTTACTCTGGTAGTCATTAGCTCTGTGGCTTTGGGCCAGGCCCTTCTCTTCTGTGGGTCTCGTTACATTTTTACAATGCAAGCTTTCAACTAGATATGGATTCTCCCAGTTCTGTAAATTCACATATATAGAGCTGCATGAAGAGGGAACAATCTACATGTTAAGTAAGAGTTAAAGAGAAAGGTTTCAAAGACTCGAAGTGTAAGGAAATAATGAGTAGAGAGTAATTCTCAGAGATAGAACTGAGAACCCTATACATTTTTGGAAAGTACTGTATCTACCTATAAGACCTAGATTTAGGATGGGAACAGATATGATGGCAGGTTTACTGCCTAATGCGCTTACTTTGTGATGAGAAGTTCTTGGCTAGAAACAGATGCTATTCTTCAGGCAGACTTGACATATTTTCTTCTGAATTTAAAGTGTCTGGAGCAGGATCTAGGGGAGAGATCCTGATTTTCAGAAGACTGACCTGATGGAGCAAAGTCTGGGTCATAAATCACAGGAGGATCTTGAAGGTATTCAGGCACTTAGGAGCTGCCATTCACCCCCAGGCTAAAATAAGTAGAAGTACTAGTAAGTAGAAGGGAGGAGCCACAAGCCTTACCTCTCCCAGAATTGCTCAGTTGTCAAGTGAAGCCAGATCAGGCCATGGCAGTCCCAGGAGTTATCTGCCTGGGACAGATATGGACCTTGAAGCTAGAGGGGGAAGGTGGAGACTAAACTCATTAAGCTGGGATCCAAGTCCAGGTTCTAAGGCATTTATGACAGGGAGGGGAAGGGATAAGGCTTGTGCTCTGACTCATGAATAACAACAAGAAACAGGTTATTATAGACACACTTGAGTCAACAGAATGAAGGTTTCAGGCCAGTGAGACCAAGTTTCCAAGTGTATATTACTTAGTCATCAGTTTTACTGAGAGCTCATACAGTATTTACTTCTACAAGTCCAGGGCATATTTCTGGTGCCTTCTCCAAGGGTTCTCTTGAAAAACATTTTGAGTTAATGACTATAGATCAGGGTTGGCAAATGTTTTTTTATAAAGGGACAGTTTAGTAAATATTTCACTGTAGAACATTGAGTTTCTGTTATTACTTAGGTCTGCCATTGTAACTCATGTGGTATATCTATGTTCCAATACAAAGTTATTTATAAAAAAGACATGGAATAGGATAGATCTGACATATGAGCTATAGTTAGACAATTCATACTATAGACAATTTATTTGGCAGTATAAATATTTGCAGTATGGCCTCATTATTATTATTTTTTTAGAGAGATTTTCGCTATAGGGTGCATGTGCTCGCCAGACAGACAGAGAGAGACATAGAGACAGGAAGCGAGAAATCACCCCCCAGGGAGAATGGTCACACCACAATCCCTTCTCCTCCGTTCTCCTCTCAGGATCTTGGGCACGCACGCACACGCGCCCGGCTTGAGTTTTAAGCCACCAGGGATGGGATGCGAACCACAGTCAACTCTGTGGGAGTCCAGTGACATAGCCATTATGCTAACTGCTGGTTCCCATCAATATGGCCTCATTATTAAGAATATAGAAACTGGATTCAAACATACTGGACTGAAATCAAAACTCTGCTATTTTACAATTCTGTTACCTTAGGAAAGTACTTTAATCATCCTAATAGTCAATTTTAACCTTGGTAAAATGTGGATAGTAATACTACCTGTTTCATAAGGCTATTTTGATGACTGAAATAAGATTATGCACATGAATTATTTAACAAAATGATTGGAACCTACTTACAGCACAAAAATGAGAATTATAATTTTCAATTTTTACCCAAGAAAGAAATTTATTATTTCCTCATTCTTGAAAGACAACTCGTATCGGTTCATAGTAAAAGGCGAACTACTACAGCAATCCTGGCTTTAAGTTCTACTAATGCTACTAAAGAGTATTCAGTGATCCTGGACAAGTCCTTTTACCTATCTAGGACTCAGTTCCTTAACCTATAACATGGAGAAGATGGTCTATATTGGTCATTTGGCAGCAGAACCCATTCCCCAAACATAATCCTGGTAATCACCCACTATCCATGAAAGATTAACGTGGAGCTGTCATTTGTAAAACTAGGAGAGAGTAAAGAAATGGGCAAGACTGAAAGGACCCAGAGCTTGTCCACTTGGTAGGCTTATCCTCCCAGAAAACGTAGTTAACCCTGGAACACCAAGAAACATCTAGAACACTGAAAGCACGTATGAGAAGCACAAGACTAAAATATCCTAAAGAAGGCCTCAAGTCTTAAATTTCTTCACTAATCAAACCCTTCATTAATTCATTCAGTTAATCAATATTTCCAGATTACCTGTGTATAGACTATCACAAGCACATGACCCTAAAGTGGCTCAAAAGATGAGAGGCCCAGAGACCTTCACATAAGAAACAACATTGTCAAGCATGAGAAGCACAGGTTTTGGAGTCAGAAATACCAGAGTTTGTATACTGTCTGGCTCCTTCTGAGTTGTGTGACCTTGGGCAAGCCACTTAGCCTTTCTGAGCCTCTGGTTCCTCATCTGTAAAACTGGACCAATAATATTTTCATTGGGATATTGTGAGACTTAAATAAACTGGCATTTCTTTTTTTCTTTCTTTTTTTTTTTTTTTGAGAGGTTTTCCCTATATGGCACGTGTGCTCGCCAGACAGACAGAGACATAGAGACAGAAAGCGAGAAATCACCCCCCAGGGGGGATGGTCATGCCGCAATTCCTTCTCCTCCATTCTCCTCTAGGGATCTTGGGCACGCATGCACACGTGCCTGGCGTGAGTTCTAAGCCACCGGGTCCGGGATGTGAACCACGGTCGACTACGTGGGAATCCAGCAACATAGCCATTACACTAACTGCTGGCTCCCATAAACTGGCATTTCTATGAACCCTTAGCATAGTGCTCAGCATGTGGGGGACCTTGAGTAAACTTTCTTTTTTTCCCCATCTTTTATGCAGCAAAATCTTGTGATAATATCAGGTGCATAGTAAAAACAAGAAGCTGTGAGCAGTGGCCTGACATAGCTGATCTAACTGCTTTATCTCAGAAGCTTCTGATGAGCTTGTGCTTAGCAGTTCTTGAAAAGAAGACTTTGGGAAAAGATGGAGGAATGTGAGGAAGAAGCAGTTATCCTCCAGAGATCACACGCTGAAGACACAGCCTGCCTTTTTCACTCCCACCACAGCTTCTTTTTTTTTTTTTTTTAGAGAGGTTTTTCACTATAGGGCGCGTGTGCTCGCCAGACAGACAGAGAGAGACATAGAGACAGAAAGCGAGAAATCACCCCCCTGAGGGGATGGCCATGCCGCAATCCCTTCTCCTCCATTCTCCTCTCGGGATCTTGGGCATGCACACACACGCGCCCAGCGTGGGTTTTAAGCCACCGGGTCCGGGACGTGAACCGTGGTTGACTACGTGGGAGTCCAATGACATAGCCATTACACTAACTGCTGGTTCCCAACTCCCACCACAACTTCTGACAAACAGATTCCATGGTTGTGTAGAGTGTCTGTCCTGAACTCTGGAGACACTTTGCTTCTTGAACTCAGGCTCTTAAATTCTAATTCCAATTGCTGCTTTCCCCAGTCCTCTAAAGCACTGGATGTCAAACTTGAGCATGCACTGGAAGGGCATTTAGACTCCAAGTTTCTGCTTCTGTAAATGTTGAGTGAGACCAAAGAATTCACATTTCTTTTTCTTTTCGTTTTTTTGGTTTTGAGAGATTTTTGCTATAGGACAGGTGTGCTCATCAGAGAGACAGAAATACAGAAAGCAGGAAATCATCCCCTGGGGGGATGACTGTGCTGCAATACCTTCTCCTCCATTTTCATTTTGGGGTTTGTGGGTATGCACACACATGTGCCCTGTGTAAGTTTTAAGCCACCTGGTCTGGAACTCGAACCGTGGTCAACTACATGGGAGTCCAGTAGTGTAACCATTATGCCATCTACTGGTCCCAAAAATTCACATTTCTAACAAGATCCCTGGTGATGCTGATGCTGCTCATCTGAGGGCCACACTTTGAGGACCACTGCTCTAAGGAACTCTTGCTCTGAAGCTCACTCCCTGCCAGCTCACTTATATCTGTAGACTGATCCTAATCTCCTGACTCCCCTGATCTTCAGGTGTCTATTCTTTGACCTTAGGTCAAAAATAGATATTTTTGAAATGATATTGAAATGATGATTTCTTGCTTTCTGTATTTCTATCTCTGACAAGCACACCTGTCCTATAGCAAGAAAATATCTTCTGCATTCTGGTACCTCATTCATGTGGAATCTCCTTGAGAGTCCACCCAATACCTATTTGCCCATCCTTTGCCCCAGACCTTTCCTGCCTGCCTGGGTGAACCTCCCTTACCCCTCCCTATTCAGTTAGCATGTCTTCCTTTCTAGTTCTATAAATGACTGGCATCAGTTCTTCTTTCCAACTTTCCTCTACTGTCTCATTTGGCTTCCTAACGATGGGTTCTAGGCACAGACAAGTCTGGTATGAAGTTTGAATCTGCCTCTCCCTGAATCATGTGATTTTGGAAGTCACTTGAATTGATCTTGAATCCAGCTTTGACATCTGTAAAATCATGCTGTAAAAATACAATGGAAGAGGGACCAGCAGGTGGTGTGGTGGTTAGGGCGCTGAGTGCTCCCATATGGCTGACCACAGTTCGAGTCCTGGACCTGGTGGCTTGCTCTCTCACCTTCTCTTTCTCTCTCTTTCTGTGTATCTCTTTAGTCAAATTAAAAATGAATGAATGAATAAATAAAGTTAAATAAATAATTAAAAAATAAATAAGTAAATGAAATGGGAGAATATAATAGGGCCTAGCACAGCATCTGTCATTCAATAAATGTTCAGGAAATGTTAATCTATTACCATTTTATAAATATTTCCAGTGTTTATTGTTCATACTCTGAATCCCTGGATCACAGGGATAGCATGAAGGTTACTAAGTCAGTTATGTGTTTTGAGGCTTCAACATTTATTTAAAAAAATATATTCCCAGACAGGGTATGTGCTTGCCAGTGTAAGGCAGGGTGGAGGAGGGGTGAGAAAACACCTGCTATCGGGAATGGTCATGCCACAATCCTCTCTCCTCCATCTCTTCCTCCTTTTGAGATTTTGAACATGCATACAAACACACATGGCATATTTTTGAAGCCTTTCACTCCAGGGCTAGAACTATGTAGTGGACCATGTGGGACCCAGCCACTTAACCACCATGCCACCATCTGGTTGAGGTTCCAACATTTCTAATAAAATATTACCATTGTTATGACCCAATTTACTGGTCTCTTAATTCTTCTGTTAAAGTTACTGTTAAGCTACATATGAATTATGTTCAGTAAACTTGCTGCTAAAAATCATATCTATTTTCAAGGTAATTAAATTATGAACAAGAGTGCTTTTGATTTAAAAATCAAAAAACAGATACTTTCATGCAGACATGAAATTTTAAGATTATAATATTAAAGGAACAACTTGCTTTGGCATTAACTCAGTACATATAGCAGCACAATACAGAGGGAAAAAAAAGAGTGGCTTGGTAACCAGGAGACCATGGTTACTTCTAATTCTAAAGCAGCTCCTTTCTCTTTCTGAAAGTGTACTTTCCTGCTAGATATAGTTTGTGGTCACTTGGTCTTGTAAGATTGATTTTTTTTTCCTTTTTTTTTTATAATTTTTTTACTTTCATTTTTTTTTCATTTCATTTTCTTCCATACATTCGATCACATTATTATTTGTCTTACAAAATGGATATTTAAACAGGGGAACATTTCTCCCTAGTACTGTTGATAAAACTATGAAATATCTTCAACAGATAATACCACACCTCTTTGTGTCATTAATGCTTGACCTCCCTGTCCCTCCCCCAAATGTCCTTCCTCAGACCCTCTTTCACACACACATTATATCTGGTATTTACATCTATATACATCATTTTTCTATCCTTTAGACAATTAGTTTCAGACATAGAGTGCAGACACTCGGTATATATTAAGTGGGGACATACAATGCCTCTCTTTCATAGCATGGCTTGCTTCACTCAGCAGTAAGTCTTCCATATTCATCGACTTCCTTTCAAAAGCCAGGGGTTTGTTGTTTTTTATGGATGAATGGTATTCCATTGAGTATATGTGCCACAGTTTTTCTAACCATTCATCAGTTCATGGGCATTTGGGTTGTTTCCATGACTTAGCAATCGTGAAAAGTGCCGCAATAAACATCGATGTGCAAGTACTTTTTCCATTAAGGATTCTTCTGTCCTTCGGGTAGATACCAAGGAGTGGAATTGATGGATCATATGGTAGTTATATTTGTAGATTTTTGAGGAATCTCCAAATT
>NW_006203648.1:148586-153928 GCF_000334495.1 Tupaia belangeri chinensis
CCAGGACACGAACTGCGATCGACTACGTGGGAGTCCAGCGACATAGCCATTACGCTAACTGCTGGCTCCCAATAAGTGTTATATCTTCTTGATCGATTGATCCTTTTACTACAATATAGTGCCCTTCTTTGTCTCTTCGAACAGTTTTTGTTTTAAAGCCTGTTTTGTCAGAGATTAGTATTGCAACTCCAGCTCTTTTTTAGTTTCCATTTGCATGGAAAATCTTTTTCCAACCCTTCACTTTTGGTCTATGTATATCTTTATCTATGAAGTGGGTTTCCTGTAGGCAACAGATAGAGGGTTATTTTTTTTAATCCATTCAGACAGTCTGTGTCTCTTGATTGGAGAATTTAATCCATTAACATTCAATGTTATTATCGATGTTAATGGATCTGTCCCAACGTTTAAGTTGGCTATTCATTGTCTTAGTTGCCTTTTACTCTTTTGTTTCTGGCTGTTACTTCTTTAGTTTTCCTGGAACAGTACTTTCTTCAGGGTTTCATGGAGAGCTGACCTGGTGCTGCCAAATGCTTTCAGGTTTTGTTTGTCTGAGAAGATTTTAATCTTTTTTTTCCCATATGAATTATAATCTTGCAGGATACAATAATCTTGAAATTGTTTCTCTCTTAACACTTTCAATACATCTTCCCATTCTTTCCTTGCTTGCATTGTTTCCATTGAGAAGTCCGGTGTTAGCCTGATGGGGTGCCCTTTGTAAGTCACTTGTCGTTTCTCTCTTGCCAGTTTTAGTAGTATCTTATCTTTATCTGTGGTCTTAGCCAGTCTGGCTACGATATGCCTTGGGGAAGATCTTCTGGGGTTAATTCTATTTGGGGTCCTTTGTATTTCTTGTGTCTGGATGCTTGAGTGCCTCTCTATACTTGGGAAATTTTCTTCCAAGATTTCATGGAATAGATTTTCAATGCCCTTATTAGTTTCTTCATCTTCTGGGATACCAATTATTCGGATGTTAAGACGTCTAATGGAATCTAGTATTTCTCATTGTTATCCTCATGTTTTTATGTTATTTTCTCTATCTTTTTGGTGGTTTTCTCTAGGTCAGAAGTTTTATCTTCCACATTAGAGATTCAACCTGCAGCATGGTCTAATCTACTTTTAATACTTTTGAGAGAGTTTTTGATTTCCTGTATTACAGACTTCATCTCTAATAGTTCCATCTTATTCTTTCTTAGCATGTCCATTTCTTCCTTCATATCATGGAAGGACTTTCTCATCTCCTGTAGTTCATTGTCTTTTTTCTGTTCCAGCTCATAATATTTGTTCAACATGAATGTTCTAAACTCTATCTCGGACATTTTAGTAACGTCCTCTATTTTTTTCAAGAAAAGGAAGGAAGTTACTATGTTCTTTTGATGGAGACATATTTCCTGCTTTATTAAGACCTGAGGTTCTTCTTCTGCTTCTAACCATTGGAAAACGTGTTCCCTTTGGAAAACCTTTTAGGAGAATGTTTCCTCGAATAGGAGCAAGTATGTTTCTTTATGCTGGCTGAAAGAAGGGTCTCTGGCTTGGGGGTCCCGGGGCTGAAGCTACGGGGGCAGTCTTCCCTTGAAGTTCCTGGCCCAGGGGTAGAAAGATGGGAGTGGGTTGTCTGTAGGACTGAGGGCATCCTGGCTGAAAGAGGGGTCTCTGGCTTGGGGGTCCTGGGTCTGGAGCTATGGGGGCCAGTCCTCCCTTGAAGTTCCTGGCCCAGGGGTCAAAAGATGGGAGTTGATATTTTTTTCTTCTATTTTATTTTTTTTCTATTTTCAAAGGTATGTATGTATGTATGTATGTATGTATTTTGGTTGTACGCAGATTTTTTTTTTGGAGGTTTTCACTATAGGGTGCGTGTGCTCGCCAGACAGACAGAGACATAGAGACAGAAAGTGAGAAATCACCCCCCCTGGGGGGATGGTCACATCGCAATCCCTTCTCCTCCATTCGCCCCTCAGGATCTTGGGCAAGCACGCACACATGTCCGGCATGAGTTCTAATCCACTGAGTCTGGGACGCAAACCACAGTCAACTACGTGGGAGTTCAGCGACATAGCCATTACGCTAACTGCTGGTTCCCGCAGATTTTTATTTTTTAAAAAATTACTAAATACTTATTTTATATTTTTAATATTTACTTATTTATATGTTTTTTAATTATTATTCACACATTAAATCGCTATACATCATTTAGATTGTGAAGAGACTTTACCCAGCATGATATACACCTCAGTCCATTTTGTTATGGGGTATGTACCCTCAACCAACAGACTGACAGCAACAGAGAGGCAGAGAGAAACAGAGAGACAGAAAACAAGAAATCACATCACACGTCAGGGAGTTGCCCACACCACAATCCCTTCTCTTCCATTCTTCTCTCTGGATTTTGGGCATACATGCATACAGACCCAGTTTGAGTTTCAAGCTTCTGTGTCTGGGACTTGAGTTGCAGTAGGCCGTGTGGGAGTCCAATATCTCAACTATTATGCCACCTGCTAGTCCCTATTTTATTTTATGTATTATTTACATTTAATCACTATATATCTTTACAACATTGAAAATGAATTTTTCCAGCATGAATACTCTGTTATTCAAATCAAATTATCATACACATTGGCATCAACAGATAATTTTCCATCTTTTTGTCTGATGATGTTTTCCTTCTTTTTTTTTTTAGCCTTCATTACCTACCACTCTCCCTCCACCCCTGACACCCATTTCTCGCCTTGCTTCCAAACTGTCTTTAGTATCAACAACTACTGTCCATGATTTTATGCCTTCCAATCTTTCAGTTTCTGCCATAGAGTGCAGATGTTCCATATATGTTAAGTGAGGACAAACAATGTCTCCCTTTCATAGTCTGACTTTCTTCACTTAGCATTAAATTTTCATATTCGTACACTTTTTTTTGACATAATATATTTTTATTTGCATTTATTTTTTCTTTCATTTATTTATTTTTACATTTTCCACAAACATATACTTTACATCATAATCCATAGTTCTCTTTTTTTGGTCTTTTTTATATTTATTATCATCATAATCTTGTTTATATTACATTGAATTGCATATAACTTTACAGTATATTACATTGCTTTTTCAAAAGGGAATGCCATGCATGTCAGTCAATGCAGAGACATTAAAATCCCCACTTCATCATTCAATATCTTTTCATTATTTTTCCTGATCATTATTATTATTATTCCAATTATTTTTTAAAACAATGACTATTTCCATTTTGCTTGTGAAAAGATTTTACCCATCATGAAATACTTCTCAGATCAATCCAGTTGAGAATAGTATACACATTATCATCAACAGGTCATAAGCCATATCTGTCCCACTAATGTCATGCCTCTCTATTTGTTCTCTTGCTATCGTTCTCCATCCTCTTCTCTTCAACCCCCATTCCACACTGTCTTATTCACGTAAGTATTTTCACTTCTTTTATGTCCTCCAATATTTTGCTCTCTCCCATCAAGTGCAGAGAGTCGGTATATATTAAGTGGATACATACAATATCTTTCTTTCATAGCCTGGCTTAAGCAATAGATTCTCCATATCTCACCACTTTCTATCAAATGCCAGGGTCTTGTTATTTTTTATGGTTGAGTAGTATTCCATAGAGTATATATGCCAAGCTTTTCAAATCCATTCATCAGTTTGTAGTCATTTATGTTGGTTGCATGTCTTGGCAATCATGAATAATGCTGCAATAAACACTGATGTGTAAGCACTTTTCTGACTGAGCATTCTCCTGTTCTTTGGGTAGATAACCAAAACTGGTACTGCTGGATCAAATAGTAGTTCTACTTGTAGATCTTTGAGGAGCCTCCATATTGTTTTCCACAGTGGCTGAACCAGTTTACATTCCCACCAACAGTGTACGAAAGTTCCCTTTATACCACATCCCTGCCAACACTTATCACTTTTTATATCACTTCCTTATCTGAGACATATTTAACAAAAATATTTTCCCATTCTGAGGGTTGTCAGTTCACAATTGTTACTGTGTCCTTCGCTGTGCAGAAACTTCTTAGTCCAATATAGTCCCACATGTCTATTTTAGGGATTATTGCCTGTGCTTTGGGAGTCTTATTTAAGAAGTCTTTGCCTACTCCAATGTCTCCCAGAGTTTCCCCAGCATTTTCCACCAGTAGTTTTATTGTTTCAGGTCTTAGGTTCAGATCTTTGATCTATTTTGAGTTGATTGTTGTTAATGGTGAAAGATGAGGGTTCAGTTTCATCTTTCTGCAGGTGGATACCCAGTTTTTCCAGCACCATTTACTAAAGAGGTTTTCCTTTTCCCAGTGGATCGACTGATATCCTTTGTCAAAAATCAGTTGGCTGTAAGCTTTGGGGGTTATTTCTGGGGCCTCTATTCTCTTCCATTGGTCCACATGTCTGTTTTTATGCCAATACCATGCTGTTTTGATGATCACAGCTTTATAGTATATCTTGGGATCAGGGAGTGATATGCCTCCTATTCCATTCTTCTTGTGTAGGATTGCTTTTGCAATATGAGGTCTTTTATGATTCCAGACAAATTCTGTGTCTTTTCTAGATCTGTAAAGAATATTCCTGGTATTATGATTGGAATTACATTAAACATGTAGATTAATTTGGGTAGATTTGCCATTTTGATTATGTTAATTCTTCCAATCCAAGGAAATGAGATGTCCTGCCACATTTTTATGTCACTTTCAATGTCTTTTTTAAAAGATTTTCATAGTTTTCTTTATAAAGGACTTTGACTTTCTTAATTAGGTTTATCTCTAATTATCTTATGCATCTTCTGACTACAGTGAAAGAGATTCCATTCTTCAGGTCTTCTCCATTCAACTTGTTCATATATAGAAATGCTATAGATTTTTGGACATTGATTTTGTATTCTGCCAATGTACTGTATTTATTTATTACTTCAAGAAGTTTTTTCATGGGAACCAGCAGTTAGCGTAATGGCTATGTCACTGGACTCCCACATAGTTGACCGCGGTTCGCGTTCCAGACCCCGTGGCTTAAAACTCACGCCGGGCACGTGTGCATGCATGCCCAAGATCCCGAGTGGAGAATGGAGGAGAAGGGATTGCAGCGTGACCATTCCCCCTGGGAGGTGATTTCTCGCTTTCTGTCTCTATGTCTCTCTCTGTCTGTCTGGCGAGCACATGTGCCCTATAGCAAAAACCTCTCAAAAAAAAAGTTTTTTCATGAAGACCTTTGGGTCTTCTAAGTATACCATCATGTCATCTGCGAGTAAAGATACTTTCAACTCTTCTTTGCCTACTCGAATGCCTTTTATATAGTTCTCTTCTCTGATTGCATTAGCTAAGACTTCCAGTACTATA
>NW_006203648.1:154466-172087 GCF_000334495.1 Tupaia belangeri chinensis
TTCCCTCTTATGACTGCTTTTGCCATGTCCCATAGATTATGGACACTTGTGTACTCATTATCATTTGTTTGCATAAATTTTTTGATTTCAGACTTAATTTCTTCAGTTGTGAAGAAGTCATTCAGAAGTAGGTTGTTCAGTTTCCATGTGTTTGTGTATTTTCAGGGTTTTTTCTTGAAATTAATCTTGAGTTTAATCCTTTCATGGTCAGAGAAGATGCTGGATACAGTTTCTTTGCCTTTGAATTGGTAAAGGCTTGATTTGTGTCCTAACATATGATCAATCTTTGAAAAGGTTCCATGCCACAGTGAGAAAAATGTATGGTTTAAATGTAGGATGGAAAGTTCTATAGATATCTGTCAAGCCCATTTGATTTATAGTATCATTTAGGTCCTGTATCTCTCTATTTTCTGCCTAGAAGATCTGTTTAAAGGAAATAATGGGGGTGTTCAGATCTCCAACAATTATAGTATTTGTCCCTATTTCTCCTTTTAGCTCCAGCAGTCTTTCCTTCACATATTTAGGCACACCTGAGTTGGGTGCATAGATATTTATAAGTGTTATTTCTTTTTGCTGGATTACCACATTTACTATTATACAATGTCCTTCTTTGTCTCTTCTTACAGTCTTTGTCTTGAAATCTATTTCGTCTGAAATCAATATCGCTACTCCAGCCCTTTTTTGATTTTCATTTGCTTGGAATATCTTATTCCAGCCCTTTACTTTTAGTCTATGTATGTCTTTATCCATAAGCTGAGTTTCTTGTAAGCAACAGATAGAGGGTTTCTGTTTTTTTGTTTGTTTGTTTGTTTGTTTGTTTGCTTTGTTTTGTTTTTCATTCGGCCAGTCTATGTCTCTTAAGTGGAGAATTTAATCCATTGACATTCAATGTAATTATCGATATTTCCATACCTGTTCCTGTCATTAAGCGAGCCATTTTCTTGGTTGCTTTCTGTTCTCGTATAACTGTCTGTCTGACTTTTTAGTTTTCTTGGTGTAGCACTCCCTTCAGAACCTCTTGAAGAACTGGTCTGGAGTTGGTAAATTTGTTCAAATTTTGTTTATCTGAGTATGTTTTTATCTTTTTTTCCCCATACAAAAGATTATCTTGCCAGGTATAGTATTCTTGGTTGAAATTGTTTTTCATTCAATACTTTGACTGTATTTCCCCATTCTTTCCTTGCCTGCATTGTTTCTGCTGAGAGATCCAATGTTAGCCTGATGGGGTGACCTTTGTAAATAACTTGATGTTTCCCTCTTGCCAGCTTTAGTATCTTGTCTTTGTCTGTTGTTTTTGCCAGTCTGGCTATGATGTGCCTTGGAGAGGAACTTCTTGGGTTGATTCTACTTGGTGTCCTATGTCTTTCTTTGGTCTGAATATTTGAATGTGTTTCTCGGTTTGGAAAGTTTTCTTCCAGGATTTCATGGAATAAATTATCAATGCCCTTATTATTTTCTTCCTCTTCTGGGATACCAATTATCTGAATGTTGGGATGCTTGATGGTATCCAGTATTCCTCGTATATTATCCTCATTTATCATTGTTGTTTTCTTAATCTTCTTGATACTTTTTTCTAGGTCAGATGTTTTGGCTTCTACATTAGAGATTCGGTCTTCTGCCTGGTCTAACCTACTTTTAATGCTTGTTCAAGGGAAGTTTTGATTTCCTGTATCACATTCTTCAACCCTAGAAGTTCCATCTGGTTCTTGTTTAAGGTATCTATTTCTCCTTTCAAATCATGAAAGGACTTCCTCATCTCCTGGAGCTCCTTGTCCCTTTTCTCTTCCATCTCACTTAGTGTGGTCACTACAAATATTCTGAATTCCTTATCAGACGTGTCCATGGCATCCATTGTATTGACTGTGGGTGATGTAGACTTGATTTCCCTTGAGAGAGAGGCCTTTTATTGGTTACTCATACTTCTTGAGCCTCTATGATTGTTCCTAGTCATCAGTTGATTTATATATTGCTTCCTAACTTATTTAAGGTATCTCTGAATGTTAAAAAGTGTACAGGATTAGAAAATCAATGATTTCTCTTATGATTGGCCTACCTGTTGCTCACCAGTACTATGTACTGTTGTCACAGATCCTGGTTGACAAACTCCTCCCTATTTATAAAGAGTGGTGAGCCTCCAATTGACCTAATAAGCAACACATCAAGAGCAAAGAAAAACTTACACTAATATTCAGAGATTCCAAAGCAAGTGGTGAAGGGGCAGAGGATAAGTGACGGGTCCTGGGCATAAGGGACTGCAGCCACAGGCAGCCTGGTGTCCAGAACTGCTGGACGGCTAGATCCGGTTTGCAGGTAGGGTGGGGAGCATGTGAATTCATCTTAAAGTCCCAAGAAACCAACTAAAAGTCCAGAGACAAGAACGGAGGGGGATGCGCTTTGGTCCTGGGCAGAAGGTCCTGCAGCCACAGGCAGCCTGGTGTCCGGGACTGCTGGCCAGCTCAATCCCCATACTCTGTAGTTCTTGAGAGTTAATAAACAACTTTCAAAATGTCAGAATACTGTATTTTAAAGATAATGTTCAAAATATTTCTAATAATTTTCTATAATTTTGTTTGTGACTCTATAACAACAGAAACAGTGTGGTTTTAAATATTTTTGAGAAAATATTTACATGTCAACTACACAAATTGTTGAAAATCAAATGCCCAGCAAACAAGTCACACATAAACCTCCTCAATTCAGCCCTGCCTACCAAGTATTCTGTGATATACCATCTGCTAGCAAAGAACAGTCTCTTTTTCTTCCTTCAAATTCTTTCTCAAGATAATCCTCTGGTGTTGTTGCTCTTTTGCAATCTCTACTGTTAACAATGCTGGGCTAGAAAATTCCAGGTTATTTTATGTTATAAAATTTTTCATGTGTCTTCTCTAATCCTCTCTGCCAGGCAGAAGTATTTATAGTGCCATGCCATTTTTCTAAGAGCTTCTGTCAGCTTACTTGAGATCCACCTTAGTTCCACAGTTTTCTAATTAATATTCAGATATGACATTCCAGTCAAAACCCTGTCTAATTACGAGTATTTCAATTTCTTATTCAATGCAACAAATATTATTGAACTTATTCAAATAACCCTTCTGCCACAAAATAAGAATATTCCCAAATATTTTCCAATTGCAGAGGGGTCAGGAAGGAAGAAAAGTTTATGTTTCCATTTAGAAAAACAAATAAGAAAAATATTTCCAATACAAAAAGTGTCTGGAAAGAAGAAAAGTTTATTTTCCATTTAAAGAAACAAACAAAAATATTTTAACAAATATCAACAACTCAAAAGAAAGTAAAATATTTAAACTGGAAAAACAAAGCATAGTAAAAAAAGAAATCAGTAATGTTTTACTCAAAAGTCAGAAAATTCTACTTCACCATTTCAGTCTTTTGTTCAAACTCTCTTCTGTTGAATATGCAGTGTTACTGTGGTCCAATATTTCTGTTTAAATCCTGGAAGTTAACATTCAACATTACTGTTGATATTTCTTGTCCCTAGCATTAAATTGGCCATTTTCTTGGTTTCTTTTTGTTCTGTTCTTTCTTGTTTTTTGAGTTTTTGAAATTTTATTTCAAGTTCTTTTATACGTCCAATCCCACTATTTAGCTTGCAAAATGAATATTCCAACGTATGTATGTTTCTCCCTAGTTCAGTTGATAAAACTATACAGTTATCTTCAACAGATAATACTCCATTTCTTTGTACCATTAATGCTTTCCCTTTCTCCTTAATGTCCTTCTTCAGACTCTACTCCTTCACCCACCCTCTTTCCACAGTATATCTGGTATTCACAAGTATTTACTGTATTTCTATGTCCTTCAGTCATTCAGTTTCAGCCATACAGTGTGGACACTCAGTATACATTAAGTGGAGACATAAAATGTCTCTCCTTCATAGCCTGGCTTGCTTCACTCAACAGTAAATCTTCCATATTCATACACTTTCTGTCAAAAGCCAAGGTCTTTCTTTTTTTATGGCTGAGTAGTATTCCATAGAGTATATGTGCCACACTTTTTCAATCAATTCATCCATTCAAAGGCTTATCTTAGCAAATGTTAATAATGCCACAATAAACATCAATGTGCAAGCACTTTTCTGATGAATAATTCTTGTGTCCTTTGGGTAGGTACCAAGGAGTGGAACTGTTGGATCATACGGAAGTTCTATCTGTAGATTATTGAGGAATCTCCAAATTGTTCTCCATGACTGGACCAATTTACATTCCCATCAGCAGTGTAAGAGACTTCCCCTTTCACCATACCCTCGCCAGCACTTAACTTTTTTTTTTTTAATCTTAGTCATTCTCACTGGGGTTAAGTGGTATCTCATTGTTGTTTTGATCTGCATTTCCCTTACAATGAGGAATGTGGAGCATTTTTTCATATTCCTTTTGGTTATTCATATGTCATCTTTAGTGAGTTGTTTTTTCAACTCATTCTTCCTCCATTTAATAGGGTTGATCATCTTTCTTAGAAACAGCTGCTTGAGTTCCTTTTGTATTCTGGTTATCAGTCCCTTATCTGACTGATTTTACAATATTTTTCCTTTCTGAGGGCTGTCTATTCACACTAATTACTGTGTCTTTTGCCATGCAAATACTTCTTAGTCTGATGTAATCTTCTTGTCTATTTTGGGGATTATTGACTGTGTTTTGGGGGTCTTATTTAGAAAGTCTTTGCATAGGACCCCCAATGACTCCAAGAGTTTCCTCAGTGTTTTGTAGGAGCAGTTTTATAGTTTGAGGTATTAGGTTTAGATCTTTGATCCACCTTGAGTTGATTTTTGTAAATGTTGACAGGTAGGGGTTCAGATTCATCTTTCTGCAGAAGGATATCCAGTTTTTCCAGGACCATTTGCTGAAGAGGCTTTTCTTTTCCCACTGAATTGACTGGTACCCCTTGTCAAAAATCAGTTGGCCAGGGGCCAGCAGTTAGCATAATGACTATGTCGCTGGACTCCCACATAGTCGACCGTGGTTTAAGTCCCGGACCCGGTGGCTTAAACTCACGCTGGGCGCATGTGCGTGCATGCCCAAGATTCCGAGAGGAGAATGGAGGAAAAGGGATTCCGGCTTGGCCATCTCCCCCAGGGGGATGCTTTCTCCCTCAGTCTCTCTCTTCTCTCTGTCTATCTCCAGCAAGTGTATGCACCCTCTAGCAATAAAAAAAGAGAAAAAGGCTTTAGCCTTTAAAAATGCAAGCAAAAATACTCCCAGTTTTTCTAACCACTTCAAGATGAATAAATTATAGATGGAAAGAAACATCTTTCAGAAACCTTAATTTTTGTGTTGAGACTCAGCAGTGCAGAGTTCTTCATAAATACCCAGTCCTCAAAGAGCTACCCACTCCACTCTTCTGCTTTGGCAATATGGGGTCTTTTATGATTCCAGACAAACTTTATGATTGTCTTTCCAAGATCTGTAAAGAATATGTCTGATACTTTGATTGGTACTGCATTAAATATGTAGATTGATTTGGGTAGAATTGCCATTTTGATTATATTAATTCTTCCAATCCAGGAGCATGGGATATGCTTCCACTTTTTTGTGTCACTTTCAATTTCTTTTTTTATCTTCTCGTAGTTTTCCTTGTGGTCTTTAACTTCTTTGGTTAGATTTATTCCTAAGTATCTTATACTTTTTGTGGCTATGATAAACGGAACAACATTTTTTAGTTCTATCTCAGTCTGCCTGTTGTTCGTATATAGAAATTCTATAGATTTCTGGATATTAATTTTGTATCCTGCATCTTTACTGTATTCATGTATTACTTCCAGAAATTTTTTTCATGGAAACCATTGGGTCTTCTTTTTATACAATCATATCATCTGCAAATAGAAAGAGTTTCACCTCTTCTTCTCCTATTTAAATGCCTTTTATTTTTTCCTCTTTTCTGATTGTGTTGGGCAGGACTTCCAGTACTATATTGAACAGGAGTGGAGAAAGTGGGCATCCTTGTCTTGTATCCGTTTTTAGTGGAAAGGCTTTCAGCTTTTCTCCATTGAGGATAATGTTAGCTGTGGGTTTTTCATAGATAGCTTTTATTGTGTTGATAAATGGCCCCTCTATGTGGATTTTGCTGAGAGTCTTGATCATGAAGGGATGTTATATCTTATCTAATGCTTTTTCTGCATCAAGTCGTATGATCATATGGTTTTTATTTTTATTTCTACTAATATGGTGTATGTCATTTATGGTTTTACATATGCTGAACCAATCTTGCATCTCTGGAATAAAGCCTACCTATAGTGATGTATAATCTTTCTTCATAAGTGGTTGGATACAATTTGCTAGTATCTTGTTAAGAATCTTTGCGTCTAAATTCATCAGAGATATTGGGCTATAGTTTTTCTGCCTTGTCCTTTCCTTATGTGTTTTAAGGTTAAGGGTGATGGAGGCTTCATAGAATGAATTAGGGAGAGATTCACCCTTTTGGATATTCAGAAATAACTTGAGCAGAATGGTGGTTAACTCTTCTTTGAAAGTTTTGTAGAATTCAGAGTTGAAGCCATCAGGGCCAGGGCTTTTTGTTGTTGTTGGGAGGTTATTCATTACTGATTCAATCTCTTGGCTTGTTATGGGCCTATTCAAACTTTGTACTTCGTTCGTCCTGGCTCTATCTTGGTAGATTATATGTGTCCACAAATTTGTCTATCTCATTCAGATTTTGATGTTTCTTGGCATATACTTGTTCATAATATCCTCTAACGATGTTTTGTATATCTACTATGTTTATTGTTATATTGACTGCTTTATTGCAGATTTTATTTACCTGGTTCCTTTCTCTCTTCTTAATAAGAATCACTAGAGGTGTATCGATTTTGTTTATCTCTTCAAAGAATGAGCTTTTAGTTGCATTTGTTTTCTGTATAGTTTTTTTTTTAATTTCTTATTTTATTTATTTCAGCTCGTATCTTTATTATTTCCTTTCTACTGGAGTTTTTGGATTTTTTTTTCTGTTGCTTTTCCAGTTCTCTGAGGCACGATGTTAGGTAATCCATTTGCCTTCTTTCTGTCTTCTTCTTATGTGCACTAATTGCTATGAAATATCCTCTTATGACTGCTTTAGCAGTTTCCCAATGTTTATGGAAACTCATGCTCTCATTGTCATTGGCTTCCATGAATCCTTTTATTTCAGTCTTAATTTCTTCAGTAGTTGTGAAGTCATTCAGGAGTAGGTTATTTAGTTTTCATGTATGTGTGTATTTTTGAGGGTTTCTCTTGAAATTAAAGTCATGTCTAATAACATCATGGTCGGAGAACATGCTGGATATAGTTTCTATGACTTTGAATCTGTAGAGACTTGCCTTGTGCCTTATCTTGTGGTCAATCTTTGAAAAAGTTCCATGTGGGACTGAGGAAAAAGTGCGTCTTGTTGTTTTTGGGTGGAAAGTTCTATAAACATCTGTTAAGTCCATTTGATTTACGGTGTCCCTTAGATCCTTTATCTCTTTACCTATTTTTTGTCTAGATGATCTGTCCAATGGGGTTAGTGGTGTGCTGAGATCTCCACTAACTACTGTGTTGTAGTCTATCTCTCCATTTAGATCTAACAGTCTTTCCTTCATGTATTTGGGTGCTCCTGTATTAGGTGCATAGATATTTATGTGCAATAAATTGATTCTTTTTCTACAATATAGTGCCCCTCTTTGTCTCTTCTAATGGCTTTTATCTTAAAGGCTATTTTTTTTCAGAAATCAGTATCACAACTCTAGCACCTTTTGAATCCCATTTGCATGGAAAACCTTTTTCCAACACTTCACTTTTAGTCTATGTACGTCTTTATCCATGAGATCGGCTTCCTATAGGCAACAGATAGAGGGTTTCTGTTTTTTATCCATTCAACCAGTCTGTGTCTTTTGATTGAAGAATTTAATCCATTAACCTACAATACTATTATAGATATTTCCAGACTTCTCCCAGTGTTTAAGTTGACCATCATCTTGGTTGCCCTTTATTCCTTTATTTCTGACTGTTCATTCTTTAGTTTTCTTGGAACAGTACTCTCTTTGGTGTTTCTTGAAGAGCTGGTCTGGTTTTGGCAAAATCTTTCAGGTTTTGTTTGTCTGATAAGATTTTAATATTTTTTCCCCTATGAAGAATAATCTTGCAAGATATAATAATCTTGGTTGAAATTGTTTTTCTCTCAACTCTTTCAATATATCTTTCCATTTTTTCCTTGCTTGGATTGTTTCCGTTGAGAGGCCCAGTTTTAGCCTGATGGTATGATCTTTGTAAGCCATTTGTCATTTCTCTCTTGCCAATTTTAGTATCTTGTCTTTATTTGTAGTCTTGGCCAGTCTGTCTAAGATGTGCTGTGGTCAAAATCTTCTTGAGTTGATTCTATTTGGAGTCCTATGTATTTCTTTTTCTGGATATTTGAGTGCCTCTCTAGACTTGGGAAATTTTCCTCCAGGACTTCATGGAATAGATTTTCCATTCCTTTATTAGTTTCTTCAACTTCTGGCATACCAGTTATTCAGATGTTTGGACGTTTAATGGAATCTAGTATTTTTTGTATAGAATCCTTGTGGAATTCTTTTGTTATTTTCTCTATCTTTTTGGTTTTTTTTTTTTTTTTTTTCTAGGTCCGAGGGTTTATCTTCTACTTTGGAGATTCGATCTTCAGCATGGTCTAATCGACTTTTAATACTTTCAGGACAGTTTTAGATTTCCTGTGTTGTAGACTTCATCTCTAATAGTTTTATCTGGTTCTTTTCCAGAATGTCCATTTCTTCTGTCATATCTTGGAAGGACTTCCTAATCTCCTGTAGTTCATTATCTCTATTGTATTTCAACTCATAGAATTTTGTCACTATGAATGTTCTAAATTTCTTCTTTGACATTTTGGTATCTTTGGAATCTTCTTCTGTTTTTTGTTTGTTTGTTTGTTTGTTTGTTTTTAATATGGAGGGGAGTTACTGTGTTCTTTTGATGGAGACATATTTCCTGGTTTATTGAAACCTTAGCTCTTCTTCTACTTCTAGCCGTTGGGAGATGTATTCACTTTTGAATACCTCTCAGTAGAATGTTTATTTGACTAGGAGGAAGTGTGTTTTCCTTTTGCTCTAGACCGATGTGTGCCGAAGTCTTTCTATTGTTGTGTTTAGCAATGTGATCTCAAGAAGAGTATTCTATTCAGGTGTCTATAAAGTAGTATCTCCTTTTTAACTGGTGGTTCAGTAAAAGGGAGGTTCCCATGAAGCCTTACTATACAAGAATATTTCAGAACTGTCATTCTAGTCCTGCCTAGTCCCTCTGGGAGTGTTGAAGAAGAGGAGGAAGGGACAATAGATAGGGAAGATAAGAGTACAAAGGAGAATAAAGAAAAATTTATGCACCCTGTGCCTGCACAGCAAGTGATTTCACCAGAGGGTTGGAGATGTAACTGAAACTCTGTGGGAGAGAGGAGGCCAGTCTGTGGGGCAAGCAGGAATATGAAATTTACAAAAGAATGAAGTGAAAAAAAGACTGTCTACCTTTCTGAGAGGGAACAGCTTTGGGGTTGGGAGAACTAGCTGGAGCTCGGGCTGGGATCAGTGGTGGCTTTGTCTCAAAGTCCCTTGTTGGCCATAGGGCTGGAGATGAAACTGGGACTCTGCTGGAGAGCAGAGGCCAGTCTTTCTGAGAGGAATTGTTACCAAACTCAAATCAGGTTCACTTGCCCAAGTGCTATAAAACCAAGTTATAGGCTCTTGGTGTGATGAAGGAAGTACAGCTTTATTGCAAAGAGCAAAGCAAGGAGAGCGGAGAGCTCATACTGAAAAGACCTGGTCTCCCCGAGATGTTCCCCACATATATTTTTAAGGGCAAGATTAGGGGCAGAGGTCCTAGGCACATGATCAGTTCAGTGATTGGTTTAAGAGGGCATGATCATCTCATGGGCATTCTTTATTGGTGAGGTCTTAGATAATCAAATTTCTCTTCAGGTGTTTGGAACCATTCAGCCTGAAGTCTTTGAGCTCACAACCAGCAGTTTCCAGCCTATGAAACATCTTACATATTGAAATAAAAACCTTATCTTTCCTTTAAGTGAGAGTTTTAGAGGTCAAATGGTCCTCACTCATGGTCCATGTTGGTCATTATCATAATCAAAAGTCTGAAGACTTACTCCTTACTCTGGACCATTACAATGTAAATGGACTTTATATTTCAGGAACCCTAGGAAAATACATTAGGCGGTCCTTGCTTGGTTTCAGGATGCACTCTGGGGTTGGGAGAGCTAGCTGGAGTTGGGGCTATGGCCAGTGTAGGCCCTGCCTCAAAGTCTCTTGCTGGTGGCCAGAGGGCTGGAAATCTGTTCTCTTATTTCTGTATGTGTCTTTAGTTTTTCTGGGATAACACTGCTTTCAGAACTTTTTTTTTTTTTAGAGGTTTTTGCTATAAGGCATGTGCACTTGCCAGAAAGACAGAGAGACAGAGAGATAGAGAGATAGAAAATGTCCCAGGGAGGATGGCCATGCCACAATCCCTTCTTCTCCATTCTCCTCCTGTGATGCTGGGCATGCACAAACACTCGCCCAGTGTAAGTTTAAGCCACCATGTCTGGGACTTGAACCACAATCGACTACATGGGAGTCCAGCGACATAGCCATGACACCAACTGCTGGTTCCCTTTCAGAACTTCTTGAAGAGTAGGTCTGCTATTGGCAAATTCTTTCAGGTCTTGTTTATCTGAGAATGTTTTTATCCTTTTTTTCCATATAAAAGATAATCTTGCTGGGTATAGTATTCTTGGTTGAAACTGTTTTTCACTTAACAGTTTGAATATATTTTCCCATTCTTTCCTTGCTTGCATTGTTTCTAATGAGAGGTCTTAAGTTAGCCTGATGGGATAACCTTTATAAGTAACCTGAAGTTTCTCTCTTGCCAATTTTAGTATCTAGGCTTTGTCTGTAGATTTAGCCAGTTTGGCTCTGATGTACCTTGGAGCAGATCTTCTTGGGTTCATCCTTTTAGGGGTTCTGTGTATTTTGTGGCTCTGAATATTTAAATACCTCTCTAGATTTGGAAAGTTTTCTTCCAAGATTTCATGGAATAGATTATCAATGCCATTGTTAGTTTCCTCACCTTCTGGAATACCAATTATTTGGATGTTTGGATGCTTGATGCTGAATAATATTTCTTGTATAATATTTTGATTTTTTAAGGTTATTTTCACCATATTTTTTGTTGTTTTTTTCTAGATCAGAGGTTTTGCCTTCAACATCAGAGATTCAATTTTCTGCCTGGACTAATCTACTTTTAATACTTTCGAGGGGGATTTTGATTTCCTGAATGGCAGCCTTCATTTCTAATGGCTCCATTTGATTCATTTTTATGGTGTGTATTTCCTCTTTCATATCATGGAAGAACTTCAACACCTACTGGATCTCGTCTCTTTTCTCCTGAATCTTCTGGAGTTCATTATCTCTCAGCTCTTGCATCTCATTTGGTTTTGTCACTATGAATAGTCCGAATTTTCTATCAGACATTTCCACGAATTCTACTTTACTGTCTGAGGATGATTAGAGATTTTTCTTTTCCCTTAGAGGAGAGATTTTTTTTTTTTATTTCTCAATAAAATGGTCATCCTGTGACAAAATCTATTTTCCACTGTGCTTCACAATGTGGAATCCACAGAAAGATTAAGAGTTCAGATTTATAAAAAACAATTCTTCATTAAAGCAAGAGATTCAATAAGCATTGAGCATTTCAATGACTCTAAAAGTATTCAGATGGTTGGCTATTGTGCACTTAGGCCTATCTAGACATTCAGTGGGTGTAAAGCTTAGAGTGGGAAAGTAAGGTTTAAAAACTATAAAGAAAAAGAAAAAGAAAAAAAAAAGAATACTACCAAAAAGAGGGAATTTTTTTTTTTTTTTACATGTAACAAATGAAAACTGTGGGACCAGCAGTTAGCATAATGGCTATGTCACTGGACTCCCATGTAGTCGACCATGGTTCGCGGACTGGACCTGGTGGCTTAAACTCACGCCGGGCACGTGTGCGTGCGTGCCCAAGATCCTGAGAGGAGAATGGAGGAGAAGGGATTGCGGTGTGACCAACCGCCCTGGGGGGTGATTTCTCGCTTTCTGTCTCTCTGTCTCTCTCTATCTTTCTGGAGAGCGCACGCGCCCTCTAGCTAAAACCCTCTCCAAAAAAAGAAAAAAAAAACAAATGAAAACCGTTTGGCATGCTAGCATGCCACGTCAACGATCCAGGACACAGCTCAGCTTTAAAATGGCTTCTGAGATTAACAATTGAAAGAAAAGGCCTGAGGTGAGTAGAAGTGGTTGAAATATATTTTTAAAAAATTAAAAATTTAAAGAAAGAGAGAGTGCAAGGTGAATAAAGGGACAGACAGCCAGAAAGAGAGATAAAATGGAGGTTGCCCTACCTTGTCTGAATATTTCAGGAGTCTAGAAGATGGGGTTTACAACATAGCCTCCCTGAAGAGGCCAAGACACAGCTCAGTTTTAAAATGGCTTCTGAAATTAACAAGTGAAAGAAAAGACCTGGGGTGAGGAGAAGTGATTAAGAAATTTAAAAAAGTTAAAATTTAAAGAGAGAGAGAGTGCAAGACAGACAGAGAGACAGGCAGTCAGAGACAGAGAGAAGTTGGAGGTTGCCCTACCTTGTCTGAATATCTCAGGAGTCTAGAAGGCAGGGTTTAGAGCATAGCTTCCCTGAACAGGCCAGGACATACCTCAGCTTTAACATGGGTTCTTTTCTGAATATTTCAGGAGTCCATATTCATACACTTTCTTTCAAATACAAAAGTCTCATTGTTTTTTATGGCTGAGTAATATTCCATAATATAAATGTGCCACACTTTTAAAATTCATTCCTTTTCTCTTGTGTATTTGGATATATTCATGTCTTAACAATTGTGAATAATGCTTCAATGAACATGGATGTATAAGTGTTCTTCTGACTGAGTGTATTCCTGTTTATCAGTGAATACTCGAGTGGAATCGCTGGTTTGTATGGTAGTTCTATTTGTAGATTTTTGAGGAACCTCCATATTGTTCTCCACAGTGGCTGTACTAATTTACATTCCTCCAACAGTGCAGGAGAGTTCCTTTTTCAGCATAGCCTCACCAGCACTTGTCTTTTTTTATTATTTTTTTTAATCTTAGCCATTCTGACTGGGGTTACATGGCATCTCATTGTATTTCTCTTATGTTAAGGGATGTCGAGCATTTTTTTTATATGTTTTTCAATTGTATAGCTTCTTTTCAGAGTTGTCTGTTCAGTTTGCTTGCCCATCTTTTTTTTTTAATTCAATGAATTGATATCTGCTTCTTTTATTAAGAAGATAAGAATACTGATAACTTTTAGTAATATATGGACACTGAATTTTATCTAGTGACATTTTCACCATCAGATTAAATTTCTGCTTTTTTTTAGTTTTTAAGAATTGCACTCTATTATTTATTTTTATATGTATTTATTATTTACATTTAACCACTGTACATCTTTACAGTGTGCAACATGATTTTCTACAGCCTGAATACAGTGCGTATCAGTCAAGACAAAGACCATTTGCCCATCTTTTAATGGGATAGATTTGTTTTTCTTTTTGTGGGTAAGTTAAGTTGCTTGAGTTCCCTGTATATTCTGGTTATAAGTCCTTTATCTGAGAGAGTTTGCAAGTATATTCTCCCATTGCAGGAGCTGTCTTTTCACTCTAATTATTGTTTCTTTTTTTGTGCAGAAGCTTTTAAACCTGATGTAATTCCACTTGTGTATTTTTGGGATTATTGCCTGTGCTTTGAGGGTCTTATTTAAGAAGTCTTTGCCTACTATGATTTCTGCAAGTGTTTCCTGTTTTCCACTACAAGTTTTATAGTTTGAGATCTTATATTTAGATCTGTGATCCATTTTGAGTTAATTTTTGTTATAGGTGAGAGATAGGGGTCCAGTTTCACCTTTTGCAGGTGGATGCCCAATTTTCCCAGCATCATTTGCTGAATAGATTTTCTTTCTCCCACTGGATTGACTAGTACTCTTTGTCAAAAATCAGTTGACTGTATGTTTTGAGACTTATTTCAGGGTTCCCTATTATGTTACATTGGTCTACATGTCTGTTTTTGTGTCATTACCATGCTGTTTTTGTTACTATATAATGTATTTTGGAGTCCAGGAGTGTGATGCTTCCTACTCCCCTCTTTTTGTGCAGTATTACTTTAGCAATATGGGGTCTTCTATGATTCCATACAAATTCTGATTGTTTTTGCTAAATCTATGAAGAATATATCTGGTAAGATGGATGTTCTTTTAAGATCCCTTCCCCCACCTTTTTTTAAGCTTTATGTAATCCTTTTGGAGTTGTGCTATTCTTCACTTTATAAAAGTCTGTGGTGAACTTCTTCATTCACTCTCAGCACAACAATTCATACATAGTAGACAGCCAATAAATTTGCTTTTTTTTTGTTTGTTTGTTACTGTTAAAATTTAACTTTCAGAAAGGTGTTTATTTTTTTTTTAAGATAGAGTTTTTTTAACTATATGGTGCGGTGGGCTTATCAGAGAGACAGAAAGTGAGAAATGGCATGCATGCACACTCACTTGGCATGACTTTTAAACTGCAGGTCGGAACTCAAACCGTGGTCGACTATGTGGGAGTCCAGTGACACAACATCACACCATCTGCTGGTCCTAGAAAGATTCTTTTGATGTCTAAACACATAATCCAACTTCTTCTTAAATCTATAGTGGGAATGTTGGCCTACACAATTCATGTCAAACAATGCTTATTCTTTTAAGTTTACATTATAGGTTTATTTTTCACTGCATTTTCATCATCTTGAATTTTTTCTTTGGAATCTTCTCTACTTTTTTCTATTTTAGAATTGACAGAAGTTTTTATATCAGTATCTTGATTGACATGGTTACCATCAAGTTCCTTAATTTTGGATTACTTACATCAGGTCATCTTTTGTAGAGCTGCTTTAGGCATTGATGAGTCCAATCCCTTATAATTGATTTAAATTAGAACAAGATTTGAGGGTGGAAGAGGACTAATAAGATGACCCAATAGTTAGCTTCCACTTAGTTTGGACAGAAAATTCCCAAGTTCTACCTTTAACACTTTTTTTATTTTTAGTTTTGTTTTTATTATCATCATAATCTTCTTTATATTACATTGGATTACATACAAATTTACAGTGTATTACATTGCTTTTTCAAAAGGGAATGCCATGCATGTCAGTCAATACAGAGACATTAATCTCCCCGCTTCAACATTCAATATCTTTTCTATGATTTTCCCAATTATTATTATTATTATTTTAATTATTTTTTAAAACAGTCAATCACTATTTCTCATTTTGCTTGGAAAAAGACTTTACCCATCATGAAATACTTCTCAGACCAATCTAGTTGAGAATACTATACATGTCATCATCAACAGGTCATAAGCCATATCTATGTCCCACTAATGTCATGCCTCTCTATTTGTTCTCTTGCTATCTTTATACTCTTCTCTTCTTCCACCCCATTCCACACTGTCTTATGCTCGTTAACTATTTTCACTGCTCTTACGTCCTCCAATATTTCGATCTCTACCATAGAGTGCGGATAGTCGGTATATATTGAGTGGATACATACAGTATCTTTCTTTCATATCTTGGCTTACTTCACTCAGCCATAGATCCTCCATATGCGACCACTTTCTGAACCACTTTGTTAGATTATTTAAGAAGGAACATGGAATGATGGGTTGGGAATAGTTAGGTGGCAGGTCTCCCAGTTAGAGGACTGTTGTGATAAAATGAGCAGAGATGGGTAATGAGGGCGTGAGCTGGGTCATGGATTTTGGAAAGTATTTTTAAAAAATTTGAAAGATACCAAAGAAGCATTAGGTGACCAAAATGCCATAGTATTTGTTGATGTTTGCAGTTTTGAAAATACTAAATGTGCATTTTTTTATTTGATGTTACCAGTAACTCAGAAAAGTAAGTAGTTTAGTAGATGTTACTTTGATTTTGTATGAGGAAATTGAGATTTTTGAAAGAATGTCAGTTAGCCAGAGTCACATACTGAGTAATAGCTTAGGTGTGAACCGGCGCGTGAGCTTCACATCCAATTCTCGTTTTCATTCTCCCACACAACCTCTACACAGAGCTTAAGCATGCATTAACTAATGCCAAAGTCTGACCACAGTGGGGGTGTGTTTTAATTTATCCACTTAACATTCATCTTCATCAGTTATGTTAAATGCCGAGGATAGTAATAGGATTAGTTAAATAAGATCAATACGGCATCCTATGGGTTCCTATGAATACTTACAAGGTGCTTTTCAGTTAAGACATGATGTGTCAAAATGCTTTTGGATATATGAGAGCAATTGTGACATTATTCTAGTTTTATTGGAGGGCTTATTACATGTGACCATTGTAAATGGTGGTGGGCTGGTATTAGATTGTTCTTACTGTAGTCAGTGTTAAAGATCAGTACATCAAGGATCCTTAACAGTCACCATTAAATTGATTTTTACTTACTGTGTATTATGGATTAGTCTCTACCACATCTTCCCTCCTTGTCTGCCGAACCTCTAAAAGGCTTAGTGCCAGCAAGAATAGGACTGCCTCTATTTTCTCATCACATCCTCTCTCGAATAGGTAATACTTTGACTGCTCTCTTCCCAACTTGGCTTTGAGTCACTGCTGTGATTCTAGCTGTTGAGCAGTCTTTCAAGTTAAGTAATTGGTATTCTGGTCAAGTTAAATTTTTTCTGAGGCTACCATTCTTACCCAGTATAGCTAAGGTAGTTTCACTAAATCTGTTATTAGGATCATGTTGTCAGAGGCATATGACAGTTGCATTTCCCAACATTTCTCTAAATATTGATGCTTGAGATAAACAGGCTATCAAACTGCAACCATATATTCATACTTCCGACATTGGAGGAACCATACACTGTCAAATTCAATAAAGCCATGTTTGTACTGCATAGTATATAAAAGAAAATGAAATTGCTGTACTTTGTCTTTACTGTTTTTGTCTTACCTGATTAACTTTTCTGTTGTGTTAATTAATAAGTTAAAAAAGTGTTCTAATTAGTTTCTGTCATATCTGGGAAGCATAGTAGGTTAGTACTTCAGAAAGTCTGAAAGTCTCTTGGGTAACATCTGCTGACTGTAGGTATCAATTCGTTCCCTGGCTCTATTCCATTCCCACTAACTGTGTCTAAATGTGTGAGCCTCTTACCATCTGGGTATTTCATTTTTTCTCTAAATTTATAAATTAAATTTAAAAAAGTCTTACCTATATTGGTACCTAATGAAGAAATTTTTGAAATATAATGGGAAGTCATTAAAGTGCTTTCATCACTTTATGCTATTTACCATTAATAATTGATATTCATCACTATTTAGAATTCATTGATTTAAAATAATGATATCTTATAATAGTAGCATGCTATTTTAAAAACCGTTGGCTCTTTTACTATACTTTAGTGTTCAGTCTTACAATTTTTATTTTTAGAATAGAGTGTATTTAAAGATCACTTTTACTGTTAAATATGACAGGCATGGCAAGAGGCCAATCTTACTGAGTCCAAAGGAAGAATTTGCAGATTAAAGGAGCCCTGGAACTGACTTTCCATGAAGTCCAGCTGTCCATGTTCATTCCTGC
>NW_006203648.1:173949-179582 GCF_000334495.1 Tupaia belangeri chinensis
GATTTGGAAAGTTTTCTTCCAGGATTTCATGGTATAAATTATCTAGGCCCTTATTATTTTCTTCCTTTTCTGGAATACCAATTATCTGAATGTTGGGGTGCTTGATGGTATCCAGTACTCCTCATATATTGTCCTCATTTTTCATGGTTGTTTTCTCAATCTTCTTGATACTTTTTTCTAGGTAAGATGTTTTGTCTTCTATGTTAGAAATTTGATCTTCTGCCTGGTCTAACCTACTTTTAATACTTTCAAGGGTGGTTTTTATTTCCTGTATCACATTCTTCAATCCTAAAAATTCCATCTGGTTCTTGTTTAAGGTATCCATTTCTTCTTTCAAGTCATTGAAGGACTTCCTCATCTCCTGAAGCTCCTTGTCTCTTTTCTCTTCCATCTCAGTTAGTTTGGTCACTGCATATATTCTGAATTCCTTATCAGACATGTCCACGACGTCCATTGTATTGACTGTGGGTGATGTAGGCTTGATGATTTCCCTTGAGGGAGAGGCCTTTTGTTAGTTGTTCATATTTCTTGAGCCTCTGCGATTGTTCCTAGTCATCAGATAATCTATATGTTTCTTCCTAACTTATTTAAGGTAACTCTGACTGCTAAAAGTTGTATAGAATTAGAAAATTGATGATTTCTCTTATAGTTGGCCTACCTGTTGCTCACAATTACAAAAATATGGAACGCTTCACAAATTTGCGTGTCATCCTTGCACAGGGGCCATGCTAATTTTGTCTGTATCTTCCAATTTTAGTATATGTGCTGCTGAAGAGAGCACTACCTTTAACACTTTTATTTCCCTTAATTTTTTTTGTTTCCCTGATTTTTATTTATTTTTATTTTATTTCAAAAGCAGTAAACAAATAAGCAATAAAAATGTAGTCTGTAAACATTTGTAGAACTCTTTATATAGTTGATTGTTTGCAATGATCAAAAATCATTTTTAGGGAACCAGCAGTTAGCGTAATGGCTATGTCGCTGGACTCCCACATAGTCGACCGCGGTTCATGTCCTGGACCCGGTGGCTTAAAACTCACGCAGGGCACATGTGCATGCGTGCCCAAGATCCCAAGAGGAGAATGGAGGAGAAGGGATTGCGGCATGGCCATCCCCCCTGGGGGGTGATTTCTCGCTTTCTGTCTCTATGTCTCTCTCTGTCTGTCTGGTGAGCGCAAGCGCCCTATAGTGAAAATCTCTCCAAAAAAAAAATCATTTTTAGAATAGTTTGAATTGTTTCAGGTACCTGATTCTCATGCCTTGGAAAGTATTCCTCGGAACAGCAGTTAGCATAATGGCTATGTCGCTGGACTCCCACGTAGTCCACCGCGGTTCATGTCCCGGACCCGGTGGCTTAAAACTCACGCAGGGCACGTGTGCGTGTGTGCCCAAGATCCCAAGAGGAGAATGGAGGAGAAGGGATTGTGGCGTGGCCATCCCCCCTGGGGGGTGATTTCTCGCTTTCTGTCTCTCTGCCTCTCTCTGTCTGTCTGGCGAGCGCACGCGCCCTATAGCAAAAACCTCTTCAAAAAAAAAAAAATAGGAAAATATTCCTCGGTAGCAGTGACTGAAGTGGCATCCTCTCTAAACTCTCTCTCACACATACTGGTTTTCTAGGACAAAAAGTTTTATCTAAACGCTCATTATCTAGAAGTACAATATTGTCAATGCTAAGACTTACCAAGGACATTCAGTAACACTAGTTTGCAGTGCTGTTGAGAAAGAATATATTAGTTTTCTAGTGATGTATCAAAATAGAGGATGATGTGTATAGTATTCCCAACTGAATTGGTGAGAAATGTACACATGCTGGAATGTTAACTTTGTAAGCTAAGTGACATATGTGATTAAATGTGTAAAAAAAATTGAAATAAAAAGATACCAAAAAATAACATAAATTTATTATTTTATTTTCTGGAAGCTAGAAGTATGAAATGAAGGTGTAAGCCATGCTATGCCCATTGTGAAGGCTCTAGAAAATAACTTTGTGTGTCTATTTTAGTGTCTGGTGGTTGCTGGAAATCTTTGGTATCCCTTGGCTTGTAGATGCATCATGATCTTGATCTCTGCATCTAATTTCACATTGTATTCTTTTCTGCATGTCCATGTCTCTGTTTCCAAATTTCTCTTTTATTATAAGAACACTGGTCATTGGATTAGGGCTTACTCTAATGCATTGTTGATTTTATCTTAAATTGGTTACATGTGCAAAGACTATTTTCAAATAAGGTCATGGATATGCAGGTTCTTGGCAGATGTGAATTTATGAGAAACCCTACTCAACCCAATAAGAACGTGGGGTATTATGAAGTTGATTGAAGTAGAAGGCAAGTTTTTTTTTTAATTATCCCACTGACAAACATTTCTGAATAAAAAAAATGAACTGTTATCATGTAATAAACAAATACACAAAAATATTAATCTACATAGTGGAATTCTGAGATCTTTATTTCATTATCTGTATTTTCTGTAGTGTATTCTGGATGGGAAAGGACACTTTGTATGCTGTGATGATGTTCAATGAAAGAATGTAAAATAAATAAATAAATTAAAAAAATAAAGGATATATAAACACACACACACACACACACACACACAAGAATTTTACCCAAATTTATTGAGGTATAATTAACAATTAAAGATATTTATATTCAAGATGTACAAAGTGTTTTGATATATGTATGTACTGGAATGCTTACACAATCAAGCTAATTAAAATATGCATCAACTTGCACAATCTCCTTTTTGTGGTGAGAACATTTAATATGTACTTTCTTAGCAAATTTCAAGTATACCATTCAGTAGTATTTTCCATAATCACCATGCCGTACGTTAGATCTCCAGAATTTATTCATCCTATATAACTAAAAATTTATACCTTTTGACCTTAATCTCATTTTCCCTACTACCACCCGATGACCCTTGCAATCACACTTCTGCTTTCTATTTCTATGGGTTCACTTTTTTAAAATCCCACAAACAAGTCAGATCATGTGGTATTTGTCTTTTTGTCCCTAGCTTATTTCACTTAGCATGTCCTACAGTTTGATCCATTTTGTTGCAAATGATGGAATTTCCTTTTTTAAAGCTGAAGATATTTTCTAAATATACATCATATTTTCCTCATCCTTTTATCTGTTGATGGACACCTAGGTTGACTCCACATGTTGGTTATTGTGAATAATGATGAGATAAACATAGAAGTGTAGATATCTCTTTGAGATCCATGTTTAATTTCCTTTGTATATACAGAAGTCCCTTTATTATCTGAGGGGGATGTGTTCTGAGATCTTCACTGGATGTCTAAAACTATGGATAGTACTAATTCCTATTTATGCTATATTTTCCTTATATATACACATTCATGAAAGTTTAATTCATAAAATAAGCACAGTATGAAACTAACCAAAACAACTACTAATAAAGCAGTAGAATTTTAACAATATGCCAAGATTACTATTCTTACAATTTGGTACTATTAAGTAAAATACAGGTTACATGAACACAAGCACTAGGGTATCATGACAATCTGACAACTGAGACTGTTACTAAGTGACTTATGAGTAGGTGCTGTATAGAGTATTAGTATGCTGGATAAAAGGATGATAAAGTCCTGGGAGGCATGAAAAGAAATGGCACAATATTTCATTATGTATCTCAGAATATCACACATTTAAAACTTATGAATTGGGGACCAGCAGATAGATGGCATTGTGTTTAAGGTGTTGGACTCCCACATGGTCAACCACACACAGTTCAAGTGCTGAAACTGATGTCTGGAAAATCACACAGGCCACATGTGAGTGCTTTCTCAAAATTCCTAGAGGAGAATGGAGGAAAAATTATTGTAGCAATGGAGGAGGCAGGATTGTGTCACACTAAAGGGTGATTTCTCAATTTTTTCCTCTCTCTCTCCTTTCCTTTCACAAAAAAATTTATGAATTGTTTATTTCTGGAATTTTACATTTAATATTTTCAGACTATGTTTAACTACGGGTAATTGAAATAACAGAAAGTGAAACTGTGGATAAAGAAATACTACTTTATACCCATAAGTGAGAACACTGGATCAAATGTAGTTCTAGTTTTAATTTTTAAAATTTTATTTATTTCATGACAATGAGAGAGAGAAAGAAAAAGAGAGAGAAAGAAAGAGAGAGAGAGACAGAGACAAGCTTCCTTAACAGGTTCTTATGCTGTGATCCCCTCTTTTAGTCCCTCCAACCAGTCAAGCTCACAGGCACATGTGCTCAGCATGTAAAGATTAATAAGGGAACTGAATATGCTGTCTTCTACATGGATCACTTGAGCAGCATGTTATTGCTGTGCAACTGAGTCAGCCTATTTTTAATTTTTTTTTAGTAACCTCCATTCTATTTCCCATGATGGTTGTACCAATGTATATTTCCACCAACAGTGTTCAAGGGTACCCTTTCCCCCACAGTTTTGCTAGTATTTGTCATCTTTTCTCTTTCTGAAGTAATCATTCTAATAGGTGTGAGGTAATATCTCAATGTAATTTTATCTTACATTTCCCCTATTGTTAGTGATGTTGAGCATCTTTTCATATATCTGTTGTCTATTTGCATGTTTTCTGTAGAGAAATGATTATTCAGGGACTTTGCCCATTTTAAAATCAGGTTATTTGTTTTCTTGCTATTGAGTTCCTACCAGTCATGGAATCTGCTGTCAATTTTATTATGGATGACCTCCAGCCTTTAGAACTGTAAGAAATAATTTCTGTTTTTTTTATAAATCACCCAACCTAAAATGAGCTGAATAAATAACGCTCTAAGGAAGACATACAAATAGCCAAAAAGCATATAAAAAATGTTCAATATCCCTCATCAAAAGGGAAATGCAGATCAAAAACACAGTGAGCTACCACCTAGTCCCAGTCAGAATGACTAAGAAGCCTTTAGAACTGTAAGAAATAATTTCTGTTTTTTTTATAAATCACCCAACCTAAAATGAGCTGAATAAATAACGCTCTAAGGAAGACATACAAATAGCCAAAAAGCATATAAAAAATGTTCAATATCCCTCATCAAAAGGGAAATGCAGATCAAAAACACAGTGAGCTACCACCTAGTCCCAGTCAGAATGACTAAGATTAATGGAAAAGTGCTTTCATGTCTATGTTTATTACAGTATTATTCACAATTGCCAAGACATGGAACCAAGCCAAATGCCCATGAACAGATGAATGGATTAAAAAACTGTGGCACATGTATTCTACAGAATAATACTTAGGAAAAAAGAAAGAAAGAAAGAAAGAAAGAAAGAAAGAAAGAAAGAAAGAAAGAAAGAAAGAAAGAAAGAAAGAAAGAAAGAAAGAAAGAAAGAACAGAATTGAAAACAAACAATAAAAAAACAAGACCAAGACTGAGTTTCTTCTGCGTGGTCGCTGGGGAGAACCTGCCTCTGTACTGACCATGCTCTGCTGGGCACGGTGTCCATGAGCTATAATTTTAGAAAATACCTCTGTATTTGTCCAGGATTAAGAAAATGAATTCATTTTTGGTTTATAAATTGACCCATTATATTGAAGTCTTTAATCCACTTTGAGTTAATTGTAACTGCTCACTCACTAGAGACAGAAAGGAGAGAAGGAGAAAGAATCATCCATAAGA
>NW_006203648.1:181092-194370 GCF_000334495.1 Tupaia belangeri chinensis
TTAGAGTATTTAAGAAATTTTGTGATGAATAAAAAGTGGGGATAAAGGAATGGGATACAACTGTAGACACCAGAGATCGTGTGAGAAGAGAGTGGGAAAGGACAGAGGGTCAGAAAGAGGGGTAAAAAATTCTAGGAACTATAAATGAAAATTTTTTATAATAACATACATGATTAAGCCACTATGCAGTATATTCTGGATGGGAAATCACATTTTGTATGCTGTGATGATGCTTTGGTAAAGAATGTAAATTAAGTTATAAAAAAAAAGTTTCAGAAAAAAAATCTATTTGATGCCCACAGCAAGATATATAGCCCCAGCTAGGTGCTACTTTATAGGATGCCTAAAGTTAGACTTGTGTTCATGAAAATGTATATATCAGCTGTGTTTGCTATGATAGTATTTAGATTAATTAAGATCTTTAGTAATTCAATAAAATGTAGGGGGGAAACAGTATAGAAAGTAAACATAGATACCAGAGACAGTGTGGGAAGAGAGTGGTAGATGGCAGAGGGTAAGAGATAGGGAATCAGGGATGGGGGAAAAAGTAAAACATACAGGAAACAAGAAATGGAAAATTATTTGTTGACAACATGTATGTTGATGTGCTTGATTGAGACAATATACAGTGTACTCTGGATGGAAAATCTCATTTTGTATGCTGTAATGACATGCAGTGAATGAATGTAAATAAATAAATTTAAATAAAAAAATAAAGAAACAAGACCTTGGCTTTTGACAGAAAGTGGATGAATATGTAAAATTTCCTTCTGAGTGAAGTACGCCAGGCTATGAAGGAGAGACATTGAATGTCTCCACTTAATATATACCAACTGTCTGTACTCTATAGCCAAAACTGAAGGACTAGAGGATATAGAAACACAGAAATTTATTGGAATACTGGATACAATGTGGGAAGAGTGTAGGAGAAGGAGGAGAGTCTAATGAAAGACATTAAGGAGAAAAATAGAGAGCCAAGACATTTACGGGTCAAAAAAAATGGGTTATTATCTATTGATAACATGTATAGTATCCCCAACTATACTGGTGAGAAATGTATTTAGGTTGGAACATTTACTTTACAAGCTAAATAATGTATGTAATTGAATGTATAAAAGAAATTAAAATTAAAATTAAATAAGGACCAGAAAATATATTTAAAAAATTTTCCCAACCTATGGTATTTTGTTTTAGCAGTACAAATGGGCTAAAATGATTCTGTACATCAATTTGGGGAAGTATTGGTATCTTAAAATACTGTGATCCATGTGCTTAGTATGTCATTCTGTTTATTTAGGTCTTTTAAATTTTTTCAGTGAAGTTTTGTTGTTTTAGATTACAGATGCTCTTTGTCTTATGATGGGGTTTTATCCCAATAAACTCACAATAAGTTGAAAATGTTAAAATAAAAAATGCATTTAATACACTGAACCTACTAAACATTATAGTTTAGCCTAGCATACCTTAAATGTGCTCAGAACACTTACATTAGTCTGAGTTGGCAAAATAATCGAACATGAAGCCAATTTTTAAATAAAGTATTGAATATATTGTGTAATTTATTGAATATTATAATGTAAGTGAACAACAGAATCGTTGTATGGATAGGGGAAATATGGTTTCTACTACATGCATATAAATGTCACAACATTGTAAAGTTGAAAATTATTGAGTAAATATAGTAAGCCAGAGACAATATGTATAAGTTTTTTGCTTCTTTTGTTAAATTAACTCTAAAGTTTTTACAATGATATTGTAAATAGAGTTGTTTTCTAATTTTATTTTCAGCTTGTTGATTTCTGTTAAACTTCTGTTAACCTCATTCTGCCTCTTTTAAGCTAGGTGAGGATAGAGGTTCAGCTTCCTTTCAGGCCTTCACCAATGCCAGGAGAAGAGAGGAACTGGAACACTGACTGCTTTAGTTTGCACTATCTCATTCTGCCTTGATTCCAGGTGAAAGTGGAGGTTCAGCTCCCCACCAGGCAATACTGTCCCCGAGGACAGAAGGAAAGTGAGATGCTAATTTGTGCTACTTTTTTCTGGCTTGTTGATGTTGTGTGGAGGTAGAAACTCAGTTCTCCACCCCCAGGGTGAGGTTGAGGATGAAGATTAGTGGTGATTAGTCTTATCAGGCTGCACCTCCTTAAGTCTTATACTTGCTGGGTGGGGGTCGAAGTTTATTGAACCATTGCATGTTTAATACTTAGCAGACTCAGTTTCTGGCTAGACCTATTAACAGTAACCTGGTTAGGAAATAAAAGCCCTGACTACTTCCTTCAGGTGAGAATGGAAGTTTAGCTCCCTGATGGGCCCTACCAGTAGCACTAGGTGGAAGAATTTCAGGACCTCTGCCTCTGCCAGGTGGAAGAGGAAATATTATTTTCATGATTAGAGATGGAAGATTAGCTTGCTGCTTGGCACCACTAATATATTTAGGGAAAGGGTGATGGGTAAGGTGGTAATATGGCTGTCAATTTTCCACTGGTTTTTGGCTAGAGTAGAGTGGAAATTTCCAGAAATATTTTATATTGTTAGTCTATTCTTTCACCAGGCTTTTAGATACAGTAAACAAGTATTGGAACTTTTTTGTTTGCCTATTAGTAGTTCTAGGTAGGATGCTTTTGAAGTACCTTGTACAGTATATATTTAGGTCAATAAGGAAATTAATCACCCTGCCATTCCTCAAGTCCCAAGATCCCTAGGCAACCTGCCTTTTTCTTTCTACTTTATACTTTCCAGGTCCTCCTCACACTTGTTTTTTGTTAAGTCCAGGAATTTTTGGTTGTCAGTGGGAGGACCTAGGAGGAATAGATTTATTTCATCTTGGCAAAACAGAAAGCTATCTGTACCACTGTGTAGTTAAAACTCTTCCATTATATTGTCACCATTGCTAGGCAGGACCTAAAAGGAAAACCAAAACCCAGTGGAACTAAAACACTTCATCTTGTCATTAGCTCATAGAACTCCAGGGTTAACAGAGGCTCTTACATAATTTAGTCTCATTTCTTCATTTTACAGTGGGAAAATCAAGGCTCAAAAAGATGGTAAGAGTTACTTTAAATCACACAACAAATAAGAAATAGTATCAGGACTAGAAACCAGGCATATGAACTCCTATGACTTTTCACTAGGCCACTCTGGCTCTCTCAACTACATTCCCTATTATCTTCAAATGCTAGCATATTATAGAAAACAAACAAACAAAAAAACACCTCATTTGTATCGTCTTAGACTGTAAGTCATCAGAGGGCACTTAGATTTGTACCAGTCTTGACACATCATCACCAGGAAGAACAAGGTAAAGGATAAAGAACAAAGCAAAGACTTATTCCATTTCCAGTATCAATTTAAGGAAATCATTTGCTAACCATCAGTTAATACATCAAAGTCATCAGGGAGAACTTAAGCATTCCAGCTTTGGGTGTGGATTTTGGCTTGGAAACATGTTCTGCTCCAGAGTTCACTACTGGCTCCACTTTAGAATCCTTTCATTTAGTCTCTGTGATGGTGAATCTTTTTAGGTAATAATTCTAGATCTCTTCTCAGTTGTGTGAACTGCTAAAACTCAGAAGAATCTTGAACACTTATATAATGGTTTTTATGCTTTTCCATAATAGTCTCCTATCCATTCTCTCATTTGACCTTGAAAGACCCCAGGATGTGAGTATTGTAGCCAGGATTTTTGTTTCTTTATTTAGTTGAAAAGGATTGCAAGACTTTTGCTACTAAGTTAAAGTTCTCATATTATAAAAAGATTTAAAAAAAAATTAGTGCTAAAGCTGGTACTTAATCGAGGCCACCTGACTTTCTTTTGAGTATATGATAGAAAAGAGAAAGTAAAGTAGAAAGTCCCAGAATCGTAATGTATTAATGTTTTCTCAGTTTTCTGAAGCAATCGTCCTAAATTACTTAGTTCAGGTGAAGCATCTACGTCCTACCCTGCTATGGTGATTGCCAGAGCAACTTCATTTCGTGTCACTACCTTTGCAAAAGCACTAAGTTAGTTCTATTAGAGAGAAATAATTTTAAAACAGTCACAGATGAAAGTATGTATCCCTTTAAAGAATGGACTATAAACTGTCTAGCCACGGTGCCATAGTGGTAAGGTGATACACTGTGATTCTGAAGCTGAATGGGAAAGTCCCAAGGTCACCCTTTACACACTAGGTATGTACACATGTGTATGCCTGTGATCGTGGCTGGTTGAGATTGGGAATGAATTGTACCATAAAGGCCCTACTGTGAGGTACCTCTCTTTCTTACTCAGAAGAAATAAATAAATAAATAAATAATTCCCCAAACTACAAACTGATAAAAAATTACCTTTTCAAACGTTTGGGAGATTACAATTCATAGACATAATGACTAAGAGTTTTAAACTCACTTGGAGTTGTGCTAAAGAGAAAGTCAGTGACAGATATGGAAAGAAAGAGAGAAGCCAACAGAGATGCAGATAAACAGAGGTAGTATTAGGTTAAGGAAACCATTTGGTAACCATCAGCTAGTTCATCAAAGTTAAAGTTACAAATGGAAGAAAGGGCTAGAAAATGGAGAGTTGTGAGAGATGATGGAGAATAGCATAGATGAAGTAGCAAACAAGGTCAAAGAAGGGAAAGGAAATGGAAATGAGCAAAGAGGTAGAAGAGAAAGAAAAAGATGGACAGAAAAGAAAAAGTGGATAACAAGTGGTTCAAGGAAATGGAATTAGTTGGAGAGAGGGATGAAAGGGAAAAAGGAGTTCAGACAAATGGGGAATGTCTTACTTATTTTAAAGTAAGATAACTAGGAGATAAAAAGAGATCCTCTTGATCTCTTTAAATTTCATTTTAATACATTCCTGACTAGAAAGTGATAGGACATTATTGAACTAACAGCTACACATCTTTTGGTAATAAACTATTATAAGTATTCAGAGGAGGAAGAAATTCATGGGGGCAGGGTCAGAAAAGAGATAATCAAGTACTGAATTATGGTTGTAACCACGGCTACAGAGTGGCATAGAGGTGATTGTATGTAGTAAGCAGTGGAAAAAATACCAATATAGCACTTGAAATTATCACTTTTAAATTTTCAAAGTCCCTCAAACACATTATCTCACAGAAATGAATTTTATAACTTTGCAAAACTTTATAACTTTTTATTCATTATTCTTTTTTTAGCACAGAACTTTGAAAGAAAAAAATGTTAGGGCCAGTAGTTGTCATAATGATTATGGCACTGAACTCTCACATGATGAACCATGATTCCAGTCCTAGACCAGGTGGCTTGAAACTCACATTGGACATGTATGCATACATACCCAAAATTCCAAGAGAAGAATAGAGGAGATGGAATTGTGATGTAGCCATGCCCCCTGGGGAGTGATTTCTCATTCTCTCTCTCTTTCTGTGTCTCTGGCAAGTATTGCCATGCCGCAATCCCTTCTCCTCCATTCTCCTCTCGGGATCTTGGGCACGCACACACACTTTCCTTGTTGATGAAAAACACCATGTAGCAGGGATTCAGCCTTACTTTCAGAAATTTCACATTACTGATCAAAATTTTCTCTTGATCAAGATTTATGTAGTAAAAAGTTTTTGTTCCAGTAAATTAAAGAAAGCCTTTACTTTCTCTGAAACCATGTCTTTTTCCAGGATAACCATTTTCATTTAATCATTCATTAGACCATTAGATTTTAGTGGATCTACTTTATATTTTATACTGTGTGCCACAATTACTATTCTTTAATGCATCCATACAGCAGATATATTTGCAGAACATTGTGCCAGGCTCTAGAAGATCCCAGTAATAAACCCGGGAAACCTGCTTCTAAACAACACTCACATATTTTCATTCAAATAGGCCTTGTAAATAAGACTTCTATGTATCTGCAATAGCCACTGCTCTTCTTTCCCACCACCAGGAATTAATATCAAAGGAAAAATAATCTTCCATGTTAGTCATATGCCTTAGTCTTGGTAATTAGGGAGGTGATAAACTCAATTGCATCATACTCATGTCTAAGACAAACTTTCTACTGAATTTCTAGAAAGTGATAGAATATTATTGAACTAAAAGCTGTACATCTTTTGGTACTAACGAAAAATGTTTTAAGTATTTGGAGGAGGAAGAAATCCATGAAAAGGAGGGTCAAAAAATACTTGTCTTTGAAGATTAGAATGTATTTGTATTAGGGGAAATTGAGAAGAAGAACATTTCAAGTAGGATGGGAGTGCTAGAGAAAGCATGTTTAAACCCTGAATTCAGCCCTGGGTATAAACTGAGGCTGCTTTTGGCATCTATAATGCTTTTCATCTTACATTATTTTTATCACAAACCATTGCCTCAGGAAAAAAAAAAAAAAACAACCCTATAGGACAGTGGGTGGTGTAATGGTTACGTAGTCAACTGCAGTTAAAGCCCCAGACTCGCTGACACACTGGGCACATGTGCATGCATGCCCAAAATGCTGAGAGGAGATTGGAGGAGAAGAGATTGTGGCATAGCCATCCCTCCTTTGGGGGTTGTTTTCTCGCTTTCCATCTCCCTGTCTCTCCAGCATGTGCACGCACCCTATTGCAAAAAATTTCTCTCTCTCTCTCTCAAAAAAAAAATACATACAAAGAAAAATGCTCTAAAATTTCTTACAAAACTGAAATAAATCAGAGAAGCAGAAAAAAAGCTTCCTTTGACTAAAACCTCAGTCAGAACTATTAGTCAAAATTATGCAGATTTCACCGATAATATTAGATAACATATATTGAGATGTTGCTATGTGCTAGAAACTATTCTATTTGTTCATGTAACTTTGATGTAGGTACTACTATTATCTCCCATTTTATAGATGGGAAAAATGAAGCACAATGAAGTTTAAATGATCTGCCTAAATGTTACACCTGCAAAGTGGCTGAAAGTTGAATGGAATTTGAATATTCAAGTACTGGTTGGTTATCTTCAGAGCTTAACATTTAATGACTTCATAGTTCAACAAGTGGTAAAAAAAAGAGATCTCTGTCTTTCCAGGGCTAGGGACCAAATGTTAGGCTCCAGGAGCAGAGAGATCCTTTGAGGAAGGCTTGGTGCTAAGGAACAAAAAATATAGATCATGCCTTCCACAGATAGCTTGAGTTCCTAAACCGAAAACATACACCACCCCCCTAAAAATACACACACAGATAGTCCCTAACTTAATGACAGTTTGAATTAAGATTTTTGGCTCTTAGATAGTGTTAAAGAGATATGCACTTAGTAGAAACCATAACTCTACTATGAGTTGAACATGTATTAAATTTATTTTTACTTAATATTATGTTAAATTTATGATGGGTTTATTGGGCTATAACTTTATTGTATATCAAAGAGTATCAATCATTCTATGATTTATCTTGCCATACATGTATGTCATTTTTAATATTATTTTTAGTATGTATATATATTTAGGGATTTTTTTTGCCATAAGATGTTTGTTCTCACTGTAAAGAGACAAAGAAGAAAAGTGAGAAATCACTCTCCAAGGTGGATGGCTACACTGCTCTCTCTCCTCCTTCACTCTTCTCTCAGGATCTTGGGCACACACACACACACACACACATACACACACACGCACACACACATGCCTGGAGTGTTTTTAAAGCCTTTGGGTACAGGACTTAAACCGTGGAGTCAGTCATTGGGATTCAGCACTTTAAACACCATAATACCTGCTGGCCCTAATTTATATTTTTTTTTTTGAGAGTTTTTTTTGTTTGTTTGTTTTCACTATAGGGCGCGTACGCTCGCCAGACAGACAGAGAGAGACATAGAGACAGAAAGCAAGAAATCACCCCCCAGGGGGGATGGTCACGCTGCAATCCCTTCTCCTCCATTCTCCTCCCGGGATCTTGGGCACACACGCACATGCGCCCGGTGTGAGTTTTAAGCCACCGGGTCCGGGACGCGAACCGTGGTCGACTACGTGGGAGTCCAGCAACATAGCCATTATGCTAACTGCTGGTTCCCCCTAATTTATATTTTTTAAAATAATTTCTGGTAATAATATTTTTGCAAACTATTAATGTATTAAAGATTACAGTAACATCTCCTTTGATTACTACCTCAACTCTAGTATACACACACTACTCTCTAACCATCAGGTTCTTGTTATGCTTTTATTAGGTTTGTTTCTATGTATATATGTGCTTATGTCTGTGTTTTACATAAATGCTGTATCTCCTGTGATGAAATATGTAATTATGCAATTGTATATATTGTTTTGCAGCTGTAAAGAACACATAATCGTTTTACCTAAAGAAAATACATAAAATTGTAACATTAGCATTCTTTTAGAGAGACAGTTTTGCTATAGGGCACGTGCACTAGCGAGAGAGACAGAGAGAGACAGAGAGACAGAAAGCGAGAAATCACCCCCTAGGGTGATGGCCACACCGCAAACCCTTCTCCCCCATTCTCCTCTTGGGATTTTGGGCACACACACACACGTGCCTGGTGTGAGTTTCAAGCCTCCAAGTCAAGAACTTGGACCACAGTGGGCCATGTGGAAGTCTAGTAACATAACCATTATGCCATCTGCTGGTACTAATGTTAGCATATTTTTAGAATATGTGATATTTTAATGTTAAGTGTATCATTTCAGGCCTGCTTTACTCTGTTGTGAATATAAATTTCTCTTTGTAATACAAATCCAATTTATTATTTTTTTGTTTCTGATGTTTTCTTCATCTAACCAAAGTATTCTTTTTTTCTCCAACTAAAAATTTGAAAGAATCTTACAGGGCATATCCATATGCCTACAACCTGGATTCTATCATTCATATTCTACTGTGCTTGCCTTATCATATCTGTAAACCTATAAATTCCACTATCCATCTGTAAACCCAACTTAATTTTTTGCCTCATTAAAAAATATTACATAGCATTCCATAGTTCTGTGATAACAAAGTTCATTTACTCAAGGTTATTTTATTATGTGCAATGCTACAATAAATATCCTTGTCCTTTGTGCCCATAAGCAGGAATTGCTGTGATATACAGGTTACCTTAGGAGCGCATGGCAGGACTACAGGAAGTGAGGGAAGACTTCCTATAGAAAGAGACTTCTAACTGGGACCTAAAAGATAGGTGGGAGAAGCAATAGGGGGAAACTGAGCAAGGTGGAGCAATATATGTGGAAGTAAAAGAGAGTACATAGTACCTGGGAAACTGACATGCTGATAGAACTCTGGCGTGGGTAGATCATAGAGGTGTGAGGTATTATTTATTAAAAGTGATCAGGGAGCTCTGGAACCTTAATTTTAAGAACCAGAATATCACACACATTTTCAATTTGGACAGGCTGCTAGCAGACAGTTTGCAGGAATCTTCTATACAAAAGTTGCTAGGTATACATTCTCTCCCAAGGACACATGGGTCATAGCCTATTATCCCAGTGAGAATACACCCAGAGTGATGTCTCAGGATATCTTTCTGTTTCTAAATTAAGGAATATTCAAAAATTCCCTTCTACAAGTTTACATCACTTTCATAAATTAATCACCAGGCAGATTTACAGAAGAATTACTCTCCATTTAACTGTATGCAACAACCATTCTATTGACTTTTTCTTCTATATTTTGCATAACAATAGTTTTAAAAGTGGTACAGCATAACTATCATATTCATAATTGTCATTTTAAGGCAGTAGAGACCAAGACATTTTAAAATAATATAAATTTTAAGCTTTTTAATAAACACCAGAGGAAGTAACTTTTCCTTCTATTCCCCACCCCCAGTGCAATTCCAAGGAATGACTTCAGTGATACATAACAATTTCCAAAATGTTCAGTCAGTTGAGCCTTCAGAGGCAATGCTTATAAATTATATTTATTATTATGGTCCGTATAAGAAAGGAGGTTGGGCTTTTATTATAAAATGCAATATCTTTCTCTGATTCTCTTTGCTAAACTTTTCCTCTTCTTTTTTTTCTATTCTTTTCTTTGCTGTCTTCCATCTTTCTGGCTCAAATTTCCCTCATTAAATAAAATACCTTGTCAAGATTGACTTGGTCTTAGTAGATGTTTCCACGCAGTTAAAGTTCCACTGGTGGACTCTGTTTTCTGCCTATTCTACAGAACTTGCCTTTTATCTTCTAAATATGATTTGTTACTAGCCAGTAGAAATGGAATATTCTCATCTTCTTTTAAAACCTGCTCTCAGAATTTGGCTGTAACTGCAACTCTTCCCTGCTTTGGATGTACAATGGTCCTTAATTGCCGCCTAGTCCTCCTACCTGCTTGTGTCTAAGACATTGATCTGCACTTCCTCTGCATCCAGCACTACCTTCTTTTAATAGCTGTCTGCTTTAGTAGGTTGATAGACCTCCACAAACTCATCATACATGAGCTACAGAGTCAGCATGAACTTGCCCACCCCACCACTGCCCACCATGATGATTTTAGAGTCAAGGAATTCTGACTCTTAGGCTTATTTGTAGCCATATTGTGCTGCAGTTTTCACTGAAGGAGGAAGAATAATCTTTCAGGAGAGGATAGTTTTGGATGGCAAAGAATTCTTAAATCGTTCTTTGCTGAAAAACAGAAAGACGAGCTCAAGTCCATATATACCAAGAACCTGTGCTGTGAGTGATCCCAATGCCCTACCGACTCTGAACACTATGGCTTCCCTGGCTCCAGCATAAGAGTCCCTGAAGCCTGGGAGTTTCCGACCTGGGAGCAGCAGCAGCAGGAGTACAACTAGGGTCTGCTGAGACCTGGTGGCTGGAGGAAGAAAAGGACTCAGAGGCTGAGTTAAGGAGGTCCACCCTCCTCCTGGCTGCTCTCTCTGCACCTTTTTTTTTTTTTTTCCTAAGGACATGTACTGGAAATACCTTCACATGTGCACTCACACACTTAGACAACAGGAGTATCTCATTAATTTGAATGCCACCCTTACCCAGAGGTTCTGCTAATCTATTACTCCAGTTTCAATCGATAAGGCAGGCATTGCTGAAGGATTCCAAGCAGGAAGGGTTTATTATCACATTGGTGTTTTGGGGAAAATAAGTTTGCTGATATTTGAAGAGCAAGTTATGAAAGGAGGGACAGGAAGAAGAATAGAAGAAAGAACCATGAAGAAGCTATTACAGTGGTCTAATAAAGAGGGGACAGCATCTCAGACCAAGGCAGTGGTAGGAGAAATGGAGAAAAGTGGTTAAATGAAAAGATATTTAGATAATAATTATAACAGGATTTGCCAATGAGAGGAATATAGAGAGTGAGAGAAAAGAGAGCATTTTGAGATGGCATTCAGCTTCTGGGAAAGTGTAAGTGAAAATGATAATGATAATGATGTCATTCAGTCTATTAATAAAGTTTAGTCTGATACCTGCTCATTGAAAATGACATCTCTTCTAAAATGTCATGTTACTTGGTATAGATGACGTTTCTTTCCATTACCATGTCTTTTTACACTAATGAGACACTTTATTTCTGCATTGCTTTTTGGTTCTTATATATGTGAGATCCTTAGTAATGTGGGTGGGATCAGGTAGGTGTCAGAAATATAGAGGAACAAAAGAAAAAAAAGTTAACATTTCCTGATCACTTTTGGAATGACAGGTGCCATGCTACACTCTATTACATTCTTCCATTTAATTAATTTTTTTCTTTAATTTTATTTTTAAATTTCTTTTAAACATTCAATCACATTACATAGCTTGCAAAGTGAATATTCCAACATGAGGACATTTCTCACCAGTCCAGTTAACAATACTATAAAGTTATCCTTGATAGATAATAACCCATTTCATTGTCCTATAAATGAATTGCCTCTCTATTTTTCCTCCTTAATGTACTTCATCAGACTCTACTCATTCACCCTCCCTCTTTCAACACTGTACCTGGTATTCACAACCACTTACTATGTTTCTAAAACCTTTAGTCATTAAGTTTCAACCACAGAGTGAGGACACTCAGTACATATTAAGTAGAGACATACAATGTCTTTCCTTCATAGTCCAACTTGCTTCACTTAGCAGTGAATCATCCATATTGATCCCTTTTTATCAAAAGCCAGGGTCTTGATTTTTTATGGCTGAGTAGTATTCCATAGAGTTTATGTGCCACAGTTATTCAATCTATTCATCTGTTCATGGACATTTGACTTGGTTCCATGTCTTAGAAAGTGTTAATAATGACACAATAAACATTGATGTGCAAGCACTTTCTGATTAAGAATTCTTCTATCCTTGGGAACAGCAATTAGTCTAATGGCTATGTTGCTGGACTCCCATATAGTTGACCATGGTTCAAGTCCTGGACCCGGTGGCTTAAACTCATGCCGGGAGCGTGTGCATGTGTGCCCAAGTTCCTGTGAGGAGATTGGAGGAGAAGGGATTGACGTGTGGCAATCCCCCCTTGGGGGGCGAGATTTCTTGCTTTCTGTATCTCTGTCTCTCACTGTCTTCCCCGCAAGCGCAAGTGTCCTATAGCAAAAATCTCTCAAAAAAAAAATTCTTCTGTCCTTTGGGTAGATACCAAGGAGTGGGATTGCTGGATCATATAGTAGTTCTATTTGTGGATTTTTGAGGAATCTCTAAATTTTTCTCCACAGTGGCTGAACTAATTTACATTCCTACAAGCACTTCAGGAGAGTTCCCCTTTCACCATACCCCTGCCAGCACTTACCATTATTTTTAATCTTGGCTATTCAAACTGGGGATAAGTGGTATCTCATTGTGGTTTTGATCTGCATCTCCCTTACAATGAGTGATGTTGAGCATTTTTTTTACATACCTTTTTGGCTATTCATACATTATCCTTAGAGAGTGGTTTTTCAACTCATTCGCCCATCTTCTAATAGAGTTGATCATCTTTTTTCAGGACAACTGCTTCAGTTCCTTGTGTATTCTGGTTAATAAACCCATAACAAACGCATAGTTCACAAAAATATTTTCCCATCTGAGGGCTGTCGATTCGCAATAATTACTGTACCTTTTGCCTTGGAGAAACTTCTTAATCTTATGTAATCCCACTTACCTATTTTGGGGATTATGGACTGTGCTTTGCAGGTCTTATTGAAGAAGTCTTTGCCCACTCCAATGTTTCCCAGAGTTTCCCCAGTTTTTTCCAGCAACAGTTTTATAGTTTGAGGTTTTTGATTTAGATAATTTTTTAAAAATAATTAATTAATTAATTTTTTGAGAGGTTTTTACTATAGGGCGTGTGTGCTCACCAGAAAGACAGAGATAGAAAGCAAGAAATCACCCCCCGGGGGGATGGCCACATCACAATCCCTTCTCTTCCAGTCTCCTCTTGGGATCTTGGG
>NW_006203648.1:194382-210317 GCF_000334495.1 Tupaia belangeri chinensis
CTGCACACAGACGTGCCCAGTGTGAGTTTAAGCCACTGGGTCTGGGATTCGAACCACAGTCAACTATATGGGAGTCCAGCAAAATAGCCATTACGCTAACTGCTGGTTCCCGGTTTAGATCTTTGATCCACCTTGAGTTGATTTTTGTCAATGATGAGAGGTTGGGATTCAGATTCTCTTTCTGCAGGTGGATAACTAGTCTTTCCAACCTCATTTGCTAAAGAGATTTTCCTATTTCCACTGGATTCTTTTGTCAAAAATCAGTTGGCTGTATGATTGGAAGTTTATTTCTCGGATTTGTTCCATTGGTCCACCTATCTATTTCTGTGCCAATACCATTCTATTTTGATTACAATGATTTTTTAGAATATTTTGTGGTTAGGGAGTGAGATGCCACCCATTCCACTCTTCTTGTGCAGGATTGCTTTGGCAACACCATGTCTTTATGATTCCAGACAAATGATATGATTGTCATTCTTGTAAATAATGTGTCTGGAACTTTCATTGGGATTGCGTTAAATATGCAGATTAATTTGGTTAGAATTATCATTTTGATTATATTAATTCTTCAAATCAAGGAACATGGGATGTCCTTCCACTTTATTTTTATTTTTTCTTTTTTTTAGCTTCTCGCATTGCCCTTGTGGAGGTCTTTAACTTCTTTGGTTACATTTATTCCTAGGTATCTTATACTTTTTGTGGCTAAGGTAAATGGAACTATTTTTTTACACTTCTATCTCAGTCTGCCCACTGTTTGCATGTAGAACTGCTATAGATTTATGTATGTTGATTTTGTGTCCTGCAACTTTACTATATTCATGTTTTACTTCCAGGAATTTTTTCATGGATACTATTGGGTCTTCTGTGTATACAGTCATGTTGTCTGGCAATAGAGATAGTTTCACCTCTTCTTTTCCTATTTGAATGCCTTTTATTTAATTTTATTTTCTGACTGCATTGGCAAGTACTTCCAGTACACTATTGAAAAGGAGTGGAGAAAGTGGGAATCCTTGTCTTGTACCAGTTTTTAGTGGAAAAGCTTTCAGCTTTTCTCCATTCAGGATGACGTTACCTATGGGCTTTTCATAGATAGATATTATTGTGTTGAGAAATGACCCATCTATGCCAATTTGGCTGAGAGTCTTGATCATGAAGGGATGTTATATCAAATGCTTTTTTTGCATCAATTGATATGATCCTGTGGTTTTTATCTTTCTTTCTGTTAATATGGTGTATTGAATTTATTGTTTAACATATGTTGAACCAATCTTGCATCCCTGGGATAAAGCCTACCCAGTCATGAAGTATAATCTTTTTAATATGTTTTGGATATGATTTTCTAGTATCTTGTTGAGAATGTTTGTGTTTATGTTCACCAGAGATATTGGTTTATAGTTTTCCTTGCATTACAGAGAAATTCACCCTTTTGGATCTTTAGAAATAACTTGAGCAGAATAAGGGTTAACTCTTCTTTAAAAGTTTTGTAGAATTTAGAGATGAAGCCATCAGGACCAGGACTTTTCCTTGTTGGGAGGTTATTTATTACTGATTCAATCTCCTGGCTTGTTATGGGCATATTCAGACTTTTAATATTCTCTTGGCTCAATCTTGGTAGATAATATATTTCCAGGAATTTGTCCATCTCATCCAGTTTTTCTTGTTTGTTTGTGTATAATTGTTCATAGTATCCTCTCATGATGTTTAGTATTTCTGTTATGTCTGATGTTATATTGCCAGCTTCATTGAATATTTGATTTACCTGGTTCCTTTCTCTCTTCTTAATAGGTCTTTCTAGTGGTATATCGATTTTCTTTATCTTTTCAAAGAACCAGCTTTTACTTTCATTTATTTTCTGTATACCTCATTTACTTTCTTTTCCATTTATTTCTAATTAGATTTTTATTATTTCATTTCTCCTGGAGCTTTTTGGATTTTTTGCACTTACTTTTCCAATTCTCTGAGGCACAATGTTATGTGATCCATTTGCCATCTTTCTATCATCTTATGTGCACTAATTGCTATGAACTTCCTCTTGTGATTGCCTTTGTGGTTTCCCAAAGATTATGGAGACTCACGTCCTCTTCGTCATTGGCTTCCATGAATCTTTTGATTTTTGTCTTTATTTCTTCAGTAGTTGTAAAGTTATTCAGGAGCAGGTTATTTAGTTTCTATGTATTTGTGTGTTTTTGTGGATTTTTCTCAAAATCAAAATCAGGTTTAATTCCATCATGGTCAGAAAAGATGCTGTATATAGTTTCTACACCTTTGAATCTGAAGAGGCTTGCTTTGTGCCCTATCATGTGGTCAATCTTTGAAAAGGTTCCATGTCAGGATGAGAAAAAAGTGTATCTCACGGTCTATGGGTGGAAAGTTCTATAGATGTCTGTTAAGTCCATTTGATTTATTGTATCATTTAGATCCTTTATCTCTTTACTTATTTTTTGTCTAGATGATCTGTCCAGAGGAGATAGTGGGGTGCTGAGGTCTCCAACAACTAGTGTGTTGCAGTCTATCTCTCATTTTAGACCTAACAGTCTTTCCTTCACATATGTGGGTGCTCCTGTCTTAGATGCATAGATATGTATAAGCCTTATATCTTCTTGATGGGTTAACCATATTACTACAATATAGTGTGCATGTTTGTCTCTTCAAACTGATTTTGTTTTAAAGCCTATTTTGTCAGAAATTAGTATCGTGATTCTAGCTGCTTTTTGGTCATTATTTGCATGGAATCCTTTTCTCCAACCCTTCACTTTTAGTCTATGTTTGTCTTTATCTATGAGATGCATACCTTGGGAACCAGCAGTTAGCATATCGCTATGTCGCTGGACTCCCACGTAGTTGACCGTGGTTCGCGTCCTAGACCCGGTGGCTTAAAACTCATGCCGGGCGCGTGTGCATGCGTGCCCAAGATCCCGAGAAGAGAATAGAGGAGAAGGGATTGTGGCGTGACCATTCCCCCTGGGGGGTGATTTCTTGCTTTCTGTCTCTATGTCTCTCTCTCTCTGTCTGGCGAGCGCACGCGTCCTATAGTGAAAAACCTCTCAAAAAAAAAAAAAAAAAGAAAGAAAAAGAAAGAAAGGAAGAGATGCATAGCTTGTAGGCAACATATAGAGGAATTCTGTTTTTTTAAATCCATTCAGCCAGTCTGTGTCTCTTTATTGGAGAACTTAACCATTAATATTTAATGTTACTTTTTTTCTTTTTTTATAATTATTTGTTTTACTTTATTTATTCATTCATTTATTTTTTTAAATTCACCAGAGAGAGACATAAGGTGAGAGTGAGAAAGAGATGAAGTGAGAAAGCAAGCCACCAGATTCAGGACTCAAACCCCGGTTGGCCATATGGGAGTGTCCAGCGCCTTAACCACCACGCCACCAGCTGGTCCCAATATTCAATGTTATTATTGATATTTTTGGACTTTTCCCTGCCTTTAAGATGGCCATTGTCTTCGTTGTCTTTTATTCCCATATTTCTGACTGTTCATTCTCTAGTACTCCTGGAAGAGTACTCGTTTCAGTGTTTCCTGAAGAGCTGGTCTGGTGTTGGCAATTCTTTCAGGTTTTGTTTGTCTGAGAAGATTTTAATATATTTTTTTCTGTATGAAGGATAATTTTGCTGGATATAATAATCTTGGTTGAAATTGTTTCTCTCTCAACTCTTTTAATATGTCTTCCCATTCTTTACTTGCTTGCATTGTTTCCATTGAAAGGTCCAGTGTTAGCCTGATGGGATGACCTTCGTAAGTCTCTTGTCATTTCTCTCTTGCCAATTTTAATATCTTGTCTTTATCTGTGGTCTTGGCTAGTCTGGCCAAGATGTGCCTTGGGGAAGATCTTCTTTGGTTGATTCTATTCGGGGTCCTTTGTATTTCTTGGGTCTGGATGTGGGAATGCTTTTCTAAGCTAGGGAAGTTTTCCTCCAAGATTTCATGGAATAAGTTTTCCATACCCTTATAAGTTTCTTTACCTTCTAGGATACCAATTGTTCAGATTTTTGTACAGTTAATAGAATCCAGTATTTCTATATATTATCCTCGTGCTTTTTGTTATTTTTTCTATATATATTTTTTTCTAGGTCAGAGTTTTTATCTTCTACATTGGAGATTCAATCTTCAGCATGGCCTAATCAACTTTTAATACTTTTTATTTTAGAGAGGTTTTTGCTATAGGGTGTGTGCGTTTGCCAGAAAGACAGAGAGAGTCAAAGAGACAGAAAGCGAGAATTCACACTCCAGTGGTGATGGCCATGCTGCCATCCCTTTTCCTCTGTTTTCCTCTCGGGATCTTGGGCCTGCACGCACACATGCCTGGCATGTGTTTAAGCGACCTGGTCTGGGACTCGATCCACGGTTGATTACATGAAAGTCCAGCAACACATCCATTACACCAACTGCTGGTCCCGACTTTTAATACTTTTAAGAGAGTTTTTGATTTCCCATATTATAGATATCATCTCAAATAGTTCAATCTGATTCTTTCTTACAGTGTCCATTTCATCTTTCATATCATGGAAGGACTTCCTATTCTCTCGTAGTTCATTGTCTCTTTTATCTTCCAACTTATAGAGTATTATCACCATGAATGTTCTAAATTCTTATTCTGACATTTTTATAATTTCTTCCATTTTTTCAAGTAATGGAGGGTAGTAATTGTGTTCTTTTGATGGAAACATATTTTCTGGTTTATTCAGACCTGAGGCTCTCTTCTACTTCCAGCCATTAGGCGATGTATTCACTTTTGGATACCTTTTTTGGAGAATCTCTTTTTGAGTAAGCACAAGTGTTCTTCCCATTTGCTGTGGACCAATGTGTGCCGAAGTCTCTCTTTGCTGTGTTTAGCAATGTGGTCTGTACATGAGGAGTCTTCTATTCAGGTGTCTGAATAGCAGTTTCTTCTTTCTAACAGGTGGTTCTGTTAAAGTGAGTATCTCAGGGAGCCTCATAATACTAGGGTAATTGAATACTGTTATTCTAGACCTGTCTAGTCCCTCTGGATGGGTGGTGGATGAGGAGGAGTTGGCAATATTATTGGAAGTAAAAAAATATATGAAAGAGAATTAAGAAAAAGTTGTGCATTGTGTGATATCTGGGACCAGAACTAGAACTTGGGTCAGGGCCAGTGACTGGCTGTGCCTCAGTGTCCCTTAGAACAGAGGACTGGAGATGGAAGTGGGTTCTGCTGGAGAGCTGAGGGCTGTCCAATAGAGTAAAGAAAAATAGGAAATTAACAAAAGAGAAAAACACAGAAGAAAAATAAAGCAGCCTACCTTTCTGATGGGGGGGGGGCTTTAGGGTTGGGAGAGCTGGGCTGGGGCCAGAGCTACAGCTGGGGTCAGGGCCAGTGATTCGCCCTGCCTCAGTGTCCCTTACAGGTGAGGGGACTGGCAAACGAGCTTGGCTCTGTTGGAGAGCTGGGCATTGTCCTTTCTGACACGAGGCAGAGGGGCTCTGGGGTAGAGGCAACTGGGCTGGGGCCGGACCCATTGACTGGCCCTGCTTCAGTGTCCCGTACAGGCCTGGAGACTGGAGATAGAACTGGGCTCTGCTCCTTCCATTTTATTTTTACAACCTGATTTTACAGATGACACGACTGGCTTTAAACTCAACTCAAGTGACTCCCAAGATCACATGTTTTAGGGAGAGGCAGATGCAAATTTCATACCAGACTTATCTGTGCCTAGAACCCACCATTATGAAGCCAAATGAGACAACAGAGGAAAGTTGGAAAGAAGTACTTATGTCATTCAGAGCTAAAAAGGAAAACTTGCTAACTGAACAGGGAGGGTTAAGGAGGTTCACCTATGCAAGGCAGTCAGGGTCTGGGCAAAGATAGCGGGCAAATAGTTGTTGGGTAGACTCTCAGGGAGACTCCACATGAATGAGGTATCAGAATGCAGAAGAAAATATCTATTTTTGACCTAAGGCCAAAGAAAAGACACCTGAAGACCAGGGGAGTCAGGATATTAAGATCAGTCTGCAGGTACAAGTGAGCTGGCAGGGGGTGAGCTTCAGAGCAAGAGTTACTTAGAGCAGTGATCCTCAAAATGTGACCCTCAGATGAGCAGCATCAGCATCATCACCTGGGATCTTGTTAGAAATGTGATTTCTTGGGCCTCTCTCAAGATTTACAGAAGCATAAATTTGGAGTCTAAATGACCTTCCAGTGCATGGTAAAGTTTGAGATCCAGTGCTTTGGAGTACTGGGGAAAGCAGCAATTGGAATTAGAATTCAAGAATAAGAGTTCAAGAAGCAAAGTATCTCCAGAGTGAGTTCAATTCTCTCTTCACAACAATGGAGGCTGTTTCTCAGAAGTTGTAGGGAGTGAAAAAGGAGAGCTGTGGCTTCAGAATATGGTCTCTTGGGGACAACTGCTTCTTCCCCACATTCCTTCATCTTTTCTCAAAGGTCTTCATGAACTGCTACTGGCAAACTCATCAGAGACTCCTGAGAAAGCAGTTAGACAAGCTATGGCAGGGTACTGCCCACGGCTTTTTGTTCTTACTATGTACCTGATATCATAAAAAAAAATGCTGCTAAGATGATAGAAAGGAAAATAAAACTTACTAAGGGTCCCCACCTTGCTGAGCACTGTGCTAAGGATTCACAGAAATGCAAATTTATTTAATTCTCACAATATCCCAATGAAAGTATTATTGCTCCTATTTTACAACTGAGGAACTAGGATCAGAAAGGTTAAGTGGCTTGCTCAAGGTCACACAGCTCAGAAGGAATCAGGCAAGATACAAACTCTGGTATTTCCGACTCTAAACCTTGTGCTTTTCATGCTCAACAATGTTGTCCCTAATGTGAAGATCTCTGGGACCCTTACATCTTTTTCTACACACTTTTGACTCAGTTTCATGTGAACCTTGACTTCCATGGTCAAGGCACTCTAACATTTTGATAATTTTATAATAACCTGTTATAGTCTCAGTCTTCTACTACTAAAGGTATTGTCTTTCTGGGCGAATTTAATTTGCTCCTCTTTTTATTTTTTTTTTAATTTACCTTTATTATTATAATTCTTATTTTTAAAAAACATTTGATCACTATAAATCATTTTCTTTGTAAAGATAATTTATCCAACATGAAATACATCTCACACCAGTCCAATTGAGAATATTATACACGTTATCATCTGCAGGTAAGAAACTATTTCTGCATCTCAGAAATGTCTTGCCTGTCTATTTTTTTCTACATGATACTCTTCCCCTCTCCCACCTTCCTTCCTCACTATGTCCAGTGTCCATAACTATTTTCACTGATTTTATGTCCTCCAATATTTCTGTCTCTACCATAGACAGCTGCTATATATTAAGTGGAGACATACAATGTCTCTATTTCATTAGCCCAGCTTGGTTCACTCACAGTAAATCTTCCATATTCTACCACTTTCTATCAAATGCCAGAGTCTTATTGTTTTTTTTATGACTGAATAGTCTTCCATAGAGTATATGTGCCACACTTTTTCAATCCATTCAGTTGTTCGTGAAAATTTGGGTTGGTTCCATGTCTTAGCAAATGTGAATAATGCTGCAATAAACATTGATGTGCAAGCACTTTCCCAACTGAGCATTCTTTGTCCTTTGGGTAGATACTCACAAGTAGAATTATTAGATCATGGGAACCAGCAGTTAGCGTAATGGCTATGTCACTGGACTCCCACGTAGTTGACCCGGTTTGCATCCCGGACCCGGTGGCTTAAAACTCACGCTGGGCACATGTGCGTGCATGCCCAAGATCCTGAGAGGAGAATAGAGGAGAAGGGATTGCGGTGTGACCATCCCCCGTGGGGGGTGATTTCTCTCTTTCTGTCTCTATGTCTCTCTCTGTCTGTCTGGCGAGCACATGTGCCCTATAGTGAAAATCTCTCCAAAAAAAAGCAGACAAACAAAAAAGAATTATTGGATCATATGGTAGTTCATTTTTGTAGATTGTGGAGGAACCTCCATATTGTTTTCTAGAGTGGTTGGAAAAATTTACTGACCCTCCGAAAGTGTAGGAGAGTTTCCCTTTCACCACAACCCCACCAACACTAATCATTTTTTGTATTTTTAGTCTTTGCCATTCTAACAGGGGTTAGATGCTGTCTCATTTTGGTTTTAATCTGTGTGTCCTTATGATGAGGGATGTTGAGCATTTCCTCATATACTTTTTGGTTGTTTATATGTCTTCCTTAGGGAAATTTTTGTTCAGCTCATTTTCCCACCTTTAACTGGGTTAATCATTTTTTTGGGGGTAAAATGCTTGAGTTCCCTTTGTATTTTGGTTGTCAGTCCCTTATCTGAGGTATAGTTTACAAAAATATTCTCCCATTCTGAGGGTTGTCGATTCACACTAATTACTATGTCCTTTACTGCACATAAACTTCTTAATCTGATATAATCCCACTTGTCTATTTTGGAGATTATTGCCTGTGCTTTGGTAGTCTTATTTAATATGTCTTTACCTACCCCAAATATCTCCAAGAGTTTCCCCAGTGTTTTCCACCAGTACTTTTATAGTTTTAGATCTTAATATCTTGGATCTGTTTTGAGTTAATTTTTTTTAATGGTGAAAGATGGAGATCCAGTTTCATCTTTCTTCATGTGGATACCCAGGTTTTCCAGCACCATGTGCTAAAAAGGTTTTCCTTTTCCCACTGAATAGACTGGTATCCTTTGTATAAAATCAGTTGGATGTATATTTTGGGGTTTATTTCTGATTCTCTCTTCTAATCCTTTGGTAAACCTGTCTGTTTTTGTGCCAGTACCATGCTGTTTCTATTATCACAACTTTATAGTGTATTTTGGACTGAAATGCCTCCCATTCCACTCTTCTTGCACAGGATTACTTTGCAATATGAGGTCATTTATCATTCCAGACAAATTCTATGATTGTCTTTTCTAGGTCTGTGAAGAATGTCTCTGGTAATTTGATCGGAATTACATTAAATATGTGGATTAATTTGAGCAGAATTGCCTTTTTGGTTATATTAATTCTTTCAATCTTGGAACACATGATGTCTTTCCACTTTTTTTGTGTCATTTGTGTCATTTTCATAGTTTTCTTTCTAAAGGTCTTTGAATTCCTTAGTTAGGTTTAACCCTAAGTATCTTATACATTTTGTAGCTATGGTTAAAAAGATTCCTTTCTTCAGTTCTTCCTCATTCAATTTGTTGTTCATATATAGAAATGCTATAGATTTTTGGATGTTGATTTTGTATCCTAACACCTTATTATATTTATTTATTATTGAGAGAAGTTTTTTTCATGGAAACCTTTGGATCTTCTAAGTATACCACCATCTCATCTGCAAATAAAGATATTTCTAACACTTCTTTGCCTATTTGAAGGCCTTTTATATTATACTGTTTTCTGATTACATTGGCTAAGACTTCCAAGACTATATTGAAAAGGTTTTATAAAGTGGACAGCCTTGTCTAGAACCAGTTTTTAGTGGAAAAGCTTTTCTCCATTCAGTATAATGTTAGGTATAAGGTTTTCATATGTGGCTTTTATTGTATTGAGAATTGACCCTTCTATGAACAACTTTACTAAGAGTCTTAAAAATGAATGGATGCCATATTTTGTCAAATGATTTCTCTGTATCAATGGAAATGATCATTTTTTAAATTTTTGTTTGTTTGTTTATATGGTGTATTATGTTTGTGGTCTTGTGTATGTTGAACTACCCTTGCATCACTGGAATAAAGCTTACTTGGTCATGATGAAAAATCTTTTCTGCAATATTTGATATGATTTGCAAGTATCTTGTTGAAAATTTTTGCATCTATGTTTATCAGACATGTTGGTCTGTAGTTTTCCTTTTTTGCTATGTTTTTTGGAAATGAGGATGATGTAGTCTTCATAAAATGAATTTGGGAAGTCTCCTTCCTTTTGGATCTTTAGAAATAAATTGAGTAGAATGGGGGTTAACTCTTTAAAAGTTGTGTAGAATTTAAAAGTTAAGCCATCAGGACCTGGGCTTTTTTTTTTTGTCAGGAGATTATTTATTACTGATTCAATCTCATGGCTTGTTATGTGTCTATTCAGGTTTTCTATGATCTCTTAATTCAATCTTAGTAGGTTATATGCATCCAAGAATTTGTTCATCTCCTCCATGTTCTCTTGTTTGTTGGCATATAGTAGTTCACAGTATCCTCTAATGATGTTTTGCAATTTTATTGTGTCTGTTGCAATATTGTGTTTCATTATGTATTTGATTTATCTGGTTTCTTTCTTTATTTTTTATCAGTCTAGCTAATTGTGTGTCTATCTTGTTAATATTTTCAGAGAACCAGCTTTTGCAATAATTTATTTTCTATATTGACCATTTATTTTATATTTCATTTATTTTATCTCTAATCTTTATTATTTCTTTTCTTCTGGGTTATTCTGGTTTTTTGTTTGTTTGTTTGCCTGTTTTGTTTTGTTTTGATTTTCCAATTCCCTGAGGCATACTGTTAGGTTTTCTATTTGCCACGTTTCCATCTTTTTCTTATGTGCACTAATTGCTATGAATTTCCCTCTTGTGTCTGCTTTTGCTGTGTCTTATAGATTATGAAAAATTGCATACTCATTAGTTGTTTTCATAAATCTTTTGATTTCAGACTTAATTTCTTCAGTAGTTGAGAAGTCATTCAGAAGTGAGTTGTTTAGTTTCCATGAGTTTGTATATTTTGAGGATTTTTTCTGAAATTGATAACAAGTTTAATTCCATCATGGTCAGAGAAAATGATGGATATAATTTTTATCCCTTTGAATCCCCTTTTTTTTTTTTTTTTGAGAGGTTTTCACTATAGGGCGCGTGCGCTCGCCAGACAGAGAGAGACATAGAGGCAGAAAGCGAGAAATCACCCCCCCCCCAGGGTGGGTGGTCATGCCGCAATCCCTTCTCCTCCATTCTCCTCTTGGGATCTTGGGCACGCATGCACACGCGCCCGGCATGAGTTTTAAGCCACCGGGTCCGGGACGTGAACTGCGGTCGACTATGTAGGAGTCCAGCGACATAGCCATTACGCTAACTGCTGGTTTCCATATCCCTTTGAATCTTTAAAGACTTGATTTGTGTCCTATTATATGGTCAGTCTTTGAAAAGGTTCCATGTGGGGGTGGTAATAATGTTTATTTTGTGGTCTTAGTGTGGAAAGTTCTATAGATGACTGTCAAGTCCATTTTATTTATAGTAATGTTTAGATCCTGTTTCTCTCTGCTTATTTTTTGTTAGAAGATCTATCTAAAGGAGATAATGGGGTGTTGTGATCCCCAACAGTTGTAGTATTGTGATGAATTTAGGTGCTTCTGAGTTGAGTGCATAGATATTTATGAGTGTTATGTCTTCTTGATGAATTAGCTCACTTACTACCGTATAGTGCTCTTTGTCTTTTTTTTTTTTACATTTTCTGTCTTCTTTTTTAAATTTTTTTCCCCAATTTATTTATTTGCATTCATTCACTGTACATCATTACAGCATACAAAATGTGATTTTCCATCTAGAGTACACTGTATATTGTCTCAATCAAGCACATCAACAAATATGTTATTCTTAGCAAATGATCTCCCATTTCTTGTTTTCTGTATGTTTTGCTTTTTCCCCCCATCCTTGGTTCCCTATCTCTTACCCTCTGCCACTTCCTGTTCTCCTCCCACACTGTCTCTGTTACTATGTTTGCTTTCTATACCGTTTTCCCCCCACATTTTATTGAATCACCAAAGACCCTAATCAATCCAAATACCCTCATAGCAAACACAGGAGACACACACATTTCCATGAGCACAAGTCTAACTTTACGCATCCTATAAAGTAGCACCTAACTGGGGCTACATATCCTACTGCAGTCATTGAATAGATATATTTTTTTTTCCTGAAACTTTTTTTTGTAACTCAATTTGCATTCCTATTCCACCCCTCTTTCTGACCCTCTGTCCCTTCCCACCCTCCTCTCACACCACCTCTAGTGTCCAAAATTGTCCTCCATTCCCTTCCCACCCACATTGCATTGATCACACAATTTCCTACATAACCTGACTACTTTCAAAGGTGAGTTCCCTCGTTACTACTAAGAAAACCAGTTTTAACTTAAATCAAAGAACCGCCAAGGAACTTTGCTTAAAGCCCGGAAACAGGTTAGGATTCTGTTCAAATGGTAGGTGCATGAACCTATCAGTCTCATATACTTTTATCTTCTGTTCTGGTTCAATTTTCCTGATTAAATTCTGGGATATAGTATTCAACTCCAGACTTGTCCCTATGATTAAGTTAGCTACTTTCTCAGTTTTTGGACTCTTATTTCCATGTATCTGCGTTTAGTTTTCCTGATACAGCACATCCTTGAGAACTTCTTGGAGGTCTGGTCTGGTGCTGGTAAATTCTTTCAGGTTTTGTTTATCTGAGAATGTTCTTGTCTTTTCTTCCCACCTGAAAGATAATCTTGCCGGATACAGTATTCTTGGCTGAAACTGCTTCTCTCTTAACACTTGGAATATATTTTCCCATTCTCTCCTCGCTTTTATTGTTTCTGATGAGAGATCTGCTGTTAGCCTGATGGGATGTCCTTTGTAGGTAACTTGATGTTTTTCTCTTGCTAATCTTAGTATCTTGTCTTTGTCTGCAGTTTTGGTCAACCTGGCTATAATGTGTCTTGGAGAAGATCTTCTAGGGTTGATTCTATTTGGGGTCCTTTGTATTTCCTGGGACTGGATCTTCGAATGCCTCTCTAGGTTTGGAAAGTTTTCATGCAGGATTTCATGGAATAGATTATCAATGCCCTTAAATCACTCCTTCTTTAATTTACATTTGCATGGAATACCTTTTTCCAACCCTTCTCTTTTAAACTATGTATGTCTTTATCACTAATATGTGTTTCTTATAGGCAACAAATAGAGGATTTCTGGTTTTGTTTTGTTTTGGTTTTGGTTTTGGTTTTTTGTTTTTAAATCCATTCCACCAGTCTGTGTCTCTTGATTGGAGAATTTCATCCACGAACACTCAACATTATTATTCATATTTATGGACATGTTTGTATCATTAAGTGAGTCATTTTCTTGGTTGTTTGTTTTTCTCTTATATCTGTCTTACTAATTTTCCTGATATAGCACTCACTTCAGGACTTCTTAAAGAGCTGGTCTGGAGTCGGTAAATTGTTTTGAGTTTGTTTATCTTGCTTGAAATTATTTCTCATTTAACACTTTAAATACATTTCCTCATTCTTTCCTTGCCTGCATTGTTTCCAATGAGAAGTCCGATGTTAACCAGATGGAATAACCTTTGTAAGTAACTTGATGTTTTTCTCTTGCAAAGTTTAATATCTTGTCTTTGTCTGTGGTATTGGCCAATCTGGCTATGATGTGCCTTGGAGATCTTCTTGAGTTGATTCAATTTGGAGTCCTATGTATTTCTTGGTTCTGGATATTTGAAAGCCTCTCTAGGTTTGGAAAATTTTCTTCCAGGATTTCATGGAATAAATTATCAATGCCCTTATTATTTTCTTCACCTTCTGGAATATCAACTCTCTGGATATTTGGGCACTTAATGATATTTAGAATTTCCTGTATATTTCTTGGTTATTTTGTCTGTTTTTTGATAATTTTTCTAGGTCAGAAGTTTTATCTTCTACATCCAAGATTATATCGTCTGCATGATCAAATCTGCTTTTAGTACTTTTGAGGGATGTTTTAGTTTAATTTAGTGCATTCTTCAGCTCTAACAATTTCATTTGATTTTTTTTTGGCGGGGGGGGGAGGGTTTTGCTATAGGGTGGGGGGTCTCACCAGAAAGACAGAGAAGACAGAAAGCAAGAAATCGCCCCCCCCACCGAGGGTCTGGCCATGCCACAATCCCTTCTCCTCCATTCTCTTGGGATCTTGGGCACACATGCACACGTGCCCAGTCTGAGCTTAAGCTGCCGGGTCCAGAACTCAAACCTGGTCAACTACATGCGAGTCCAGCTACACGGCTATTATGCTAACTGCTGGTCCCCATTTGATTCTTTTTTATGATGTCTATTTCTTCTCTGAAATCATAAAAAGACTTCTTCGTCTCCTGGAGTTCCTTGTCTCTTTTCTCTTGCATCTTGATTAGTTTTGTCAGTATAAATATTCTGAATTGTTTGTCTGACATCTCCATGAGTTCCATTTTGTTCTCTGTGGATGTTGAAGAACTGATGTCTTAACTTGGGGGAAGAATTGATTGCTCATATTTCTTGTGCCTCTGCAATGGTTTCTAGTCATCTGATGATTTATGCATTTCTTCCTATATTCTTCAAGTTTATTCTGACCATTCAAAGGCATGGTGATCTCTCTGCTGCTCTACAACCCTGATGTTTTCCAGCATTCTGTACTCTTGTCATTGGACTTGGATTATTCAAAGTCCTCTTAGTTTCTAGAGAACAGTTGTGCCTGGGATTGAGCTGTTGAATTTTAATTAAGGAAAACAGAAGGGATCAGATGACATGCTTTATACACCACTTGCTTCAGAAAACACTGAGGTTTTAGAATTCAGAGCTGTGTGGCAGGGAATAAACCACAAACTCTTTGCAGTTCAGTCTACCTGTAGCTCAGTGCAGCCAGGCTCATCATTGGAACAGATGTCCCCAAGAGTTGAGGAGAGGGGCAAGGTCTTTTTAAAGTATAAATCAACACACCCAAGAGTTCAAAGGTGAGTGGGGGACGGGATGAGCTACATTCATTCATTGTACATCATTATAGCATACAAAATGGGATTTTCCATCCAGAGTACACTGTATATTGGCTCAATCAAGCACATCAACATACACGGTATCATCAACAAATATTTTTCCATTTCTTGTTTCCTGTATGTTTTGCTTTTTTTTCCTCATCCTTGATTCCCTATCTCTTACCCTCTGCTATCTCCCACTATACTCCCACACTGTCTCTTTTAAAGTATAAATCAACACACCTGAAAGTACAAAGGTGAGTGGGGGATACTACTGTTTTCTGCAGCACTGCCTTCCAGCTATGAATGGTTTGCTGTATGGTAAGGCTCATCGCTGGAACAGATCATGGTAGTGTCTTACCACATCCAACTTATAACAGATTTCCAAGGAACATTTTATGAATAAAAATAATCAATGAAGATGAGATAAATGAGTCAGAATACCAAGATTTAATAAAGGCAGTGGGGTGAAATGTAGGTCTAGAATTTAGACATAAAATGAAGATGAGAAGGAAGGCATTCAGAGAAAAAAGATAAAATCAACAAGGCCACAGAGCTAAAAGGCACTAGGTATTTGGGGAGGAAGCAGAATGAGTTTGTACTGTTGTAGTCAAATTAGTGAGAAGTAAGAGGACATCCAGTCATAGTCAAATTATTGGAGTTTTATTGATTAAGCCAGAAACTACAGTAGGACTCATGCCTCTCAAAGATCCTACAGCCCTGAGTTAAAGGAGAAATGTGCTTATAAAGGCAAGAATCACAATCATTTCTGGATTGACATGGTGATTACAATGGAAAATGAGGAGGGGATGTAAAGGAAAAGGAGTGGGGTTCCTATGTGACAGCAGTTACAGAAACTAAATCAAGCAGGTTAATAATTTCTATTTTTTAATTTAAATTTATTTATTTACATTCATTCACTGTACATCATTACAACATAAAATGAGATTTTCCATGCAGAGTATACTGTATATTAGCTCAACAATCACATCAGCATACATGTTATCGTCAATAAATAATTTTCCATTTCTTATTTCCTATATGTTTTGGGTTTTTTTCCCCTCATCCTTGATTCCCTATCTCTTACCCTCTGTTATCTCCCACTATACTCCCACACTGTCCCTTGTATCTATGTTTGTTTTCTATACTTTTTTTTAAAATTTTTTTGAGAGATTTTCACTGTAGGGTGCGTGTGCTCGCCAGACAGACAGAGAGAGACATAGAGACAGAAAGCGAGAAATCACCCCCCTGAGGGGATGGTCACGCCACAATCC
>NW_006203648.1:210391-213260 GCF_000334495.1 Tupaia belangeri chinensis
TGGGAGTCCAGTGACATAGCCATTATGCTAACTGCTGGTTCCCTGTTTTCTATACTTTTTACCCCCACATTTTATAGAGTCACTGAAGATCTTAATTAATCTAAATATTTTCATAGCAAGCACAGCTGATATATACATTTCCGTGAACATAAGTCCAACTTTAGGCATAAGCCTCAGTGAGTAGAATGAACATCCTATAAAGTAGTACCTAGCTGGGGCTATATATCTTACTGAAGTCATCGTATAGGTATTTTTAATGTATTTGTTTATAATTTCAAGAGAAAAAAAGTTTTAATTTTTTTCTGAACCTTTTCTTTTTGTAAAACTTAATTTACATTCATCATCACAGCATACAAAATGTGATTTCCCATCCAGAATATAGTGCATAGTTGCTTAAGTATGCATGTTATTATCAAAAATTTTCCATTTCTTGTTTCTAGTATTTCCCCCCCTCTATTTCTGACCCTCTGTCCTTTCCTACCCTCTTCTCAGACTATCTCTGGTGTCTGAAGTTGTCTTCCATTCATTCCCCCCCACACACATTGTATTGATCACACAATTTCTTAAATTATCTAACTATTTTCTTTTGTTAATGTTTTTGAAGACGTTTTTGCTATAGGGCGTGTGTGCTCATCAGAAAGACATAGAGAGACAGAAAGCAAGAAATCACCCCCCAGAGGTGATGGCCATGCTGCAATCCCTTCTCCTCCATTCTCCTCTCGGGATCTTGGGCATGCACACACACGTGCCCAGCATGAGTTTAAGCCACTGGGTCCAGGACTCGAACCAGGTCAACTATATGGGAGTCCAGTGACATAGCCATTATGCTAACTGCTGGTCTCAATAATCTAACTACTTTCAATCGCAAGTTCACTTGGTACTAAAAAAAAAAAAAAAAAAAAAAAAATTTTTAAATAAAAAAAAAAAAACGGAACTTTGCTTAAAACTTAAAGCCAGGAAATAGGTTAGGATACTATTCAAGTGGTAGGTACATGAACCTATCCATATCTCAAGACAGGACACAAATCTGTACACCAAGACAATAAAGTATATGAGAAAATCAACAATGTTTTAGTCAAAAGTCATAAAAGTATACTTCACCAATTCAGCCTAATGTACTTTATCTTCTGTTGTGGTTCGATTTTCCCAATTAAATTCTGGAATATAATATTCAAATCCAGACTTGTCCCTATGATTAAGTTGGCCATTTTCTTAGTTTTTAAACTCTTATTTCTTTGTGACTACATTTAATTTTCCTGATATAGCACTCCCTTGAGAAATTCTTGGAGATCTGGTCTGGTGCTGGTAAATTCTTTCAGGTTTTGTTTATCTGAGAAATATCCTTTGTATGTAACTTGATGTTATTCTCTTGCCAATCTTATTATCTTGCCTTTATCTGTGGTTTTGGTCAACCTGGCTATAATGTGTCTTGGAGAAGATCTTGGGTTGATTCTATTTAGGGTCCTTTCTATTTGTTGGGACTGGATTTTTGAGTGCCTCTCTAGGTTTTGAAAGTTTTCTTACAGGATTTTATGGAATAGATTATCAATGCCCTTATGAGTCTATTCACCTTTTGGGATGCCAATTATCTAAATATTTGGACTATTGATGGTATCTAGTATTTCTCATATATTATTCTCAAATTTTTGGTTAATTTTCTCAGTCTTCATGGTGAATTTTTCTAGGCCAGCAATTTTCTCTTCTATGTCTGAGATTCTATTTTCTGTATGATCAAGTCTACTTTTAATACTTTCAAGGAAGATCTTGACTTCCTGTATGGAGGAGTCCGACCTGGTGGGGCCCCAGGATCTGTTTGAGCCTTCAGTCTTTGAGCACAGCTTTGGTCAGCTCAGCACGTTGGCAAGGCTGCTGCTGAATGCCCCAACCTATGAGCAAAGCTTGGGTCGACTCAGCATGTTGGCAAGGCTGATTGCTCTATGCTCCAGAGACTGTGGTAACCTTGCTGGGAAGCGACCCCCCTCTGACTCCCTGATATACTACTATAAAAGAATTACAGAGTTCTCTCATACATCTTGAGTATGTGATAAGATTTCCTGGGAGTCCCCAGACCACTCCCCTTTGCCCTGACCACCTACTATTAATTACAATGCTTCATCCCTGTGATCACAATGGAGGGTGTGCTGAAGTTCCATCTAGGCAGACATCTTTTTGACCTTTGGAAGGCCCTTCAAGACACATTTAACATAAGCTTAAAAATAACCTTTTAGGCCAAAACTGGCCCAGGACACTCCTGCCCCATGGTAGCTAATGTTCTAACAAAATACATAACAGTGGTGCCACAGACACAAAGGAATGCTTAGGTATACCACAAACCCATTTGAAGTTCTTCATTAACTTGTTAGTCACTTTAGCGCCAGTTGAAAAAGCTGTTTAAAGTATCCCCACCCTCACCAAGTGAACAATAGCTTTTCATAGCATCGTGCTCAGTAATCACAAGATGGTTGCTGCCAAGCATTGGCTGATAGTTATCTCTGCTTGCTGGAGCTTCTTTCCCAAAACTGCATTCCATGAAGTTTCTGAAGACCTGCCTACATCAAACAAACAATTGCTGAACTGTAATAGACCCACCCTTAATCCAACTCTGAATGGAATCTATGTTCCCTATTGTTAAAACTTTATGAACTGGTAATTAGAACACGTATCCCCTCACCCGTTTACTTGCATGCATCACATTTTCAATAAAAAGGCACGATGATTCCTAGCAGTTGTCACTCTACAGAGAGTGATCTCTGGGAGTGTCCGACTGAGGACATGCATGAAAAAAGCACCGAGCCCTCAGTCTTTCCTTCCTGCGCCGCCTCCAATGAGATAACCCACCCCCCCGACGCAGGGCGTGGGCCGGGCCGCC
>NW_006203648.1:213308-217939 GCF_000334495.1 Tupaia belangeri chinensis
TCCATCTCTAATAATTCCTAATTCTTTTTTTTTTTTTTTCATTTTTTGAGAAGTTTTTGCTATAGGGCACATGTGCTTCCCAGGAAGACAGAGAGAGACAGAGAGACAGAAAGTGAGAAATCATCCCACAGGAGGGATGGCCATGCAGCAATCCCTTCTCCTCCATTCTCCTCTTGGGATCCTGGGCACACACACACATGCACCCGGCGTGACTTTAAGCCACTGCGTCCAGGACTCAAACTGTGGTTGACTACATGGGAGTTCAGTGAGACAGCCATTATACTAATTGTAGGTCCCCCCCCTAATTCTTGAAGTTCAATCTTAACATTCAGGAGCAAGCAGAAAGAGGTGATCTGGAATCTCTTTGCCGTTCTGTTGTGATCACTTTGTGCAGCAGATTCAGTAAATATTGAGGAATATGTTAACCCTAATAGTATTTGGATATTTAGCTACAGTGCCCTTAGATCCATCTAGACACACTGTAAATAGATATTGAGGAGCAGAGAGATGAGAAAAAGGAAAACAAAAGAGAGAGAGAGAAACAATAACAAAGAAACAGGAAAAAATAGAAGAAAAAAATTAAAAACTAAAAAAAATTATCATTATTGTTTTTCTTTGAAAAAAAAAAAACAAAAAATAGAAAACTGCATGGTGCACAAGCACCACACAAAATCACTACTTTGCAGGAGCCATGAGGAATCTTTTCCTGAAGGCCTGCCTCTTGCCTCTCCTACCTGGGTGGGGGGAGCAAAGGGGATTATTAACAAGACAAAAGGTGGAGCTGAGAGCAAGAGAAAACTTTACCTTTAAAAAAATTTATAAAGGAAAAATTACCAAAAAATTAGAAGACAGAAGCAGGGAGAGACAGACAGAGACACATAGAGAGCTAAAGGAGCTCCCTACCACTCTAGCTTGTTTGCTGGAGGCTGAATTACCAGTAGGAAATCTTTATTTCTCTTTTAACCTGAAATCACTACTTTGCAGGAGCCATGAGGAATTTCTAAGGGCACTCTCCAGACCTTTGTTTAATAGTTCCCATGACTCTGGGCATAAGTCTGGTGATTGGTGATTACATTGCTAATGATCATTCAAACAAAAAGGTTTCTGGCTAGTTAGTAAAAAACTAGCCAGAAAATAGTAATCACTCTATTTACTCTGGGCAAAAGGAGGAAGCATATATAATCTAAAGTTCAAAGACGAAGGTGTTTCTGCTTCATTCTCCATTGGTTTTATAAAAATGAGTCACATAGTTCATTTATCCATGGACAATGGCTTCACAAGTGTCTTTTCTACATCCTGGGACTATAGGGAGACTCTATATTTGGATATAGTGGTCTAGATATTTAGGCTTCTAAGAAGCATCATACCCTGAGGTCTCCAACACTATGAATTTACAATCCCAGTAAGGGCAGAAGTAATTATTATTAGTAGGAAAATATTCTTTTTGTTGGTCAGGGCAAAAGTAAAATTCATCTAATGTGAGTCTCTTGTCCCAATTATTGTTTAAATAGTCCCAACTTTTGGTTCTCCAATGTTGGAAAAGAGGAGTTGTCTCAAGTAAACCACAGAGGTCTGTCTGGAGAGAAATGGGTCTCCGGGATGAGTCTGTGATTTAGTTGTCTTCCAACCCTGTTACAGGTTTCCCATGACCAGTCAGTTCCCTCTGTACTTTCTATAAATTGGGTAAGAAGGAGGATAATCAGAAAACACAGGATAATTTTAGCTTGAGAGAATCCTGGAAATCCTGGATCTGCCACGTCGACTTCTCTGCCTTTATTTGAGCAGCCAGACAGGGATGTCATTGACTCTGATGACGATCAGAGTGGTGAGAATGACACTGTAGGTTCCCTTTCAGATTGGAGTCGATCCCTGGGTTGTAAATTTCTTGACTCACACTAAGTCTCCCAGTTAGAATGGATGGACACGGTCTGAGGCAGGGATGAGCAGAGCATCTCAAACTTGGTTGTAAATGGCCTTCTGGGTTGAGTCAAGGGCCTTTAAAAGCTTAAGTAAAGTATAGTTTTGGATTTTGACTTTCATCTCCTTTCTCAGTCTCAGGAGGAGACCTGGAGTTCTTCCAAACATAATTCATAATTTCATAAGGGGAAAATCCTTTCTGGTATGGAGTACATAAAGCTATCTAGATTAGGCACAAAGTATTTTTGCCTAACCAGTTGAGCAAGCTTTGTTTTTTTTTTTTTTTCCCCATTGGGCAATCTGGTGTATCTAATTTATGATGACTCACCCAAGAGCCTTGGGGACTGTTGGCCTGCCATCTGGTAATAGCAACCATCTTTTAGTTCCTCCAGTAGCCTACTATTTGTTGGACACTTTTTTTTTTTCCTTCCTGAGTGTAGGAGGGTGGGGAAAGGAGGACAGAGTCCAGGAAAACTGCAAGAACTTTTAGTTGTTGGTACAGATGTCTCCCCTCTGGCTAGGTCTCATTTTTTTTTTCCACATGATCAGCCAACGTGTTTATTACTATTTTTTCCTTCTTTTATCTTCTCTCTCTTTTTAAAATGAGTATACTTTAAAAATAATCTTAACTTCTGATTTAAGCATAAATTAATCTTAGTCACTTTAAGGGTTACCTCTGTCTTGTCCAGTGAGATTGTTAGATGTTCAAGGGGAGTTAATGGGACCTTGGAGTCCATCAATCCTCAATTTTAAAGGCCATCATGGACTTTAGAAGTCCCAAACCCCATTCAGATCTCAGTGCATTCTGTCTTTAATAACCAACTCCAGACTGGGGACAAGGCCCCAGTAGGGGACATGAGGATGCCAGCTATGGACATTGTTCAATACCAGAGCTGCCCACATTGGAAACAAGAGTTTATTTTGAGGAAGAGGCTCTGATATGGCCTGTTTGCAGATCCTGCCCTTGAGTTCTCAGCCTTCAGGATTACCACGAGTGGCTATTGGGTGCTTTTAAAGTGAGTTAAATTAAAGGTTAAGGTGCCTTGCTAATTTGCTATAACATTTTTTTCAGTCATTTAAGAACTTTTAAAATATCTGTTCTGAATTGTAAGAGATCCTACACTGAGAAGTAAAACTAAATTCCAATAGATATTGCAAGGAGTGGCTGTGTATTGCCAGGAGGCAGTTTACAGGTTTTACAAGGCATCTGTCTTATTGACTCTACAGAATCTCTAGCTGGAGAATGTAGTCTTAATCTAAATTCTTAATTTTGTAGCTAGACCTCCAGATCATTTAACCAAGGGAAGAGTCCAAGTCGGAAGAGGTCTAACTAAAGAGAAACAGAAGTACAAGAATGCAGGGAGTGAGGAGGCAGCCAGGAGCTCTAGCCTTAACTTGTCTACCTCATATCTCGAGATTCCTATGCTATTAAGTTCTCAGATAAGAGTTTTCTAGCTTTTTTCCCTGATATATATACCCAATTGTTATTAACTGTGCATGTTTATTTTTTCCTCCCTACCTTGAATTTGAATTTCAAATTGAAACTTGAATTTATTGGAGAGATTATTAAGCTTGTAAAACTCAAAGTACATATATCTACACATACTGGTAGTTCATGAACATGTACAAACAAACAACAATAACACGAAAATTTGTTTAACTTTTTTCAATGCAAAACTGAACAATCTTACTAATAGACACTCCCAATTTTTAAAACAAAATTTAAAGACTAACGATAGGAATAACCAAAGCATGTTGACTTAATAATCATTATAAGGAGGACTCAGGGAGAACCAGACAGCAATGCTCCCATGAGTCCATGCTTAACATTGGATTTATATCTTTTTTTTTTTTTTTGGAGAGATTTTCACTGTAGGGCGTGTGCACTCGCCAGACAGAGAGAGACATAGAGACAGAAAGCGAGAAATCACCCCCCAGGGCCTTCTCCTCCATTCTCCTCTCGGGATCTTGGGCATGCACGCACACGCGCCCGGCGTGAGTTTTAAGCCACCGGGTCCGGGACACGAACTGCGGTCGACTACGTGGGAGTCCAGCGACATAGCCATTACACCAACTGCTGGTTCCCAACATTGGATTTATATCTCTTTATACCAATTTTTTAATTAATTTTCAAATTTGCATACATTGCATTGGCTACTTTGTGTACAATTCAGTCAAATATTTCCCTGCTTCTGGTTAATTTTGGCTCGACAGTTCAGAAATCAAATTAGCTGTTTTTTTTCTTTACATAGAAAATGGAAGTTTTTACCCAGTTAAATTATTAGATTTTTAGAAACATGTACTTGTAAGAGTACATCTTCTTTTCATTCTCTTTGTGAATTTCTTTAAGGACATAACATTAGAATTATAGCCATTTGTAAAATGTTTTTAGAAAGGTGTCAAACAAAGCAATTACTCATGGGCCACAGTGAATGTTCTGATAAGAATTTACAACTGACAAAGAAATTTGGTTACATACCAATTTGACATAATAACCTGCAACATATCTGACAAACATTTTATCATAAATTTCTAACAATTTCAAACTATTTTGGAATACAATACACATATAGACATACAAGTATGTAACATATTCATACATATAACTTAAATATAATGCCAAAAAATTAGAATTACTTAATTTGAAATTTGTTTAAGAATTATTTTATTTAACTTTATTTATTTATTTATTTACTTATTTTAATCAGAGAGGG
>NW_006203648.1:218008-221094 GCF_000334495.1 Tupaia belangeri chinensis
GAAAGCAATCTGCCAAGGCCTACACTGGAACCTTAGTTGGTCATGTGGAAGTCCAGCACTCTTAACCACCACGCCATTTGCCATCCCCTAGAATTACTTAATTTGACAATGCTTTCCATTTTTACCCAAGATATGAAAAATAAGCCTGGTTAGTGGGACTGGCAGAGAACTGAGATTCCTACCTGTCACAGCTGACTGATATGCACAGCAAAGCCCCTTCTAGCTTTAGGTTCATAAGATATTGTTTCACCCAGAGTGTGGAGACCATTGCAAGCAGCTGTACTACCACTAGAGTTGATGACTGGCCAAATCCAAGGTGTTATTTTCTGCCCAGACATTTGGAAAGCAGAACTGCAATTTTGTCAGATAAAGATCTTCTTGATGCTGTCCCTGAAGTTTTTTTTTTTTTTCCCCTAAAGGAGATATTTTTCAGTGAGGGGCAAGGTAATAAGGATTTTAGGATAGAGAAGAGGTTTATATAAAAAAACCACAATCCCTTCTCCTCCATTCTCTTCTCAGGATCTTGGGCATGCACGCACACGTGCCCGGTGTCAGTTTAAGCCACCGGGTCTGGAACTCGAACCCCAGTCGACTACGTGGGAGTCCAGCAATATAGCCATTATGCTAACTGCTGGTCCTGGTATATTTTCCATAAGCTTCACATAAATGCTCCAGAAAAACAGCAGAGAATTCCTGGGGCCCCTGAATAACCCTGGTTACTTTTGCAAATTGGTAGGCTTAAGGGCAGCTGCTTAAATTCCTGCCACAAAGAAAGTGAAAAGTGGCTAATGCTTCCTTTCCCCCTGTGGTATTTGAGTCCCAATCTGTAAGGGAAGAGGGAAAGATTCTCTCTATCCTATTTCTATCTTTCCTCCAGTATCTCTTCTTCTGGTTTCAGTAAGGTTTTTTCAAGCTTCTCCTCAATCCTTTCCCTCTCCTGTGCTGTAAAATGGGTCACCAAAAGTTATTGGCAATCATCCCAAGCCGGTTGATGCGTGTATGTTGTAATGATGTATAGTGAATGAATGTAAATAAATAAACTTAAATTAAAAAATAAAATAAAATGAAGCTAAAAAAAAAAAAAGAAAGAAAGAAAACAGATTCCAGCTACCTGATAAGGACTTAAAGTTTCTCTGGAAAAGGGGGGTTTTGAGCCTTCCAATTGTAGAGGTCACTGGTGGAAAAGGGGACATACACGAAGAAGGAGCAATATCTTGGCCCCTCGTCTGTCAGAGGAGCCTCCCCTAAATGCAAAAGTGCCCCTGTGGATTAGAGGTTGAGATTTTCCCTTTTGCATTCCTTGTCTCTTGGGATCTTCTCTGGGGATGAGGCATTGAGAAAGGAGCAGAGGAAGCAGTCTCTTGTTGACCTCTGTTGCTCTCTTCTGGATGGTGCCTATTGAGAATGTAAGGGAGTGGAAGTTCTGACTCCTCAGGCTCTGATTGTAAGACAGGAGGGTATTTTTCTGTTTTCTAAGGGGGTTTTAAAGGAGCTATTCTGGCCTTCTGTGATTTCTGAAAGGCAAGTATGCACTTTGGTATTTTCAAGGGGGACTTCTGCCTCTCTCAGAGTGCAAGTGAAATGCTAGGGAGTTGATGCAGCAAAAAAAAATCTCAAAGGCAGGCATACTGAGGAGGTGACTGAGGTGAGTCCAAAAGAAAACAAGAGAGGATAGGCCTCTCAGCCAGATGAAAATAAACTAGAAGAAGGCAGACTGGGGCCCTGGCAAACTCCTCTCAATGGCAGAAGAAATACATTAAGACAAACACCTTGTAAACTCCCGTCAAGAATCCAGCAGGCATATCTACCCAAATTGCCAGCTGACAAACAATGCTTTTCTCAGATTGCAGTATGAGATAGCAAAGAATCCGTAGAAACTCTTTTCCTAGGACTTTCTCTATGACCTTCTAAAGAAACAAAGGACTCAGCTTCTGAAGACAGAGGACCCTGCTCATCATGAAAGAGGAGTAGCCCTTCCCCACCTTGTTCCCAAGATGGTGAAGTTAGACAAAAAAGGGATAAGTACCCCCTCAGAGGAGGTGACCATTCAGGTGTCTGCCTGGTCACATCCCTTGCAGGAACTTAGGTTCCTCTTAGCATTGGCCACTGGGTATAAACTCCCTGGTTAGACTGGGCATGCAGGGAGGAATGGAATCCCCTAGTGCCCAGTGGGGCCCTAAACTGTATGAGATCACCAAAGAACCACAGATGAGGACTCTCTCAGACTCTTTAGCTGAGGCCATGGAGTCACAAACATAATAACACATTCATTCACCACTCACACAAGAGTTTAAGAAAATTTGCTTCCACCAATTATAAATTTAAGAAGGGGAAAAACAAAATAAAAAGATTTAACTCAGTGGGATAAAAATCTTCCAAAACAGTGGGAAGAAAATAGCTAAAGTGACAGAAGATACCAAAAAACCATGAAGAGTCCACCTAAGCCCAGAATCCCACACCTGGGAGCCAGGAGAAACCAGTCCATTATGCCACTCTCTAGTCCCAAGATTTTGCATCTGGTAGCCAGGTCACCAGCCTACTAGGTCACTCTCTAGTCTCCAGATTTTTGCATCTGGAGACTAGGAGGAAACAGGTTATATCTCTCACTAGTCCCAGGGTTGCAGGGGACTTGGAGGGAACAGGCTATTATTGGAAACTAGGAGGGAACAGGCTACTATTGGAGACTAGGAGGGAACAGGCTACTATGCTTTCACTGAGCCTTCTAAGTCCAGCAACATCTTGGTGGAATCTGAGTAGAAGTTCTTTAACTGTGTTCATTCAGTCCTGGTCCCCTCATCAGGGGGGCATCTTTTTTTTTTTAAAATTTATTCATTTTCTACATTAATTCACTATACACCATCACAACACACAAATGAATTTTCCATCCAAAATACACTGTGCATTGGCTCAATCAAGCACATCAACATACATGTTCTCAGCAAATAATTTTCCAATTCTTATGTCCTGCATACCTTACCTTTTGTTTTGCCATCCTTGACTCCCCATCCTCCACCCTCTGCTATGTCCTATCCTCCTCCCCCATTGTCCCTGGCATCCATGGTTGCCCTCCATGCCTTCCCCCCCCC
>NW_006203648.1:222227-227477 GCF_000334495.1 Tupaia belangeri chinensis
GCCGGGGGGGGTCGGGGGAGGGGGGCATCTTTTTTACCAACCCTATTCTCAGCAAATGACCAGTCCTACGGAAGAATTGAAGTGAGACAGAAACATAGGAATAAAGTTGCCTCCAGAGGTCTTTTACCAGGACTCCACAATTTTGAAGGAGCAATCAGTGTCTCCCACTTGGCTGTCAATAATCCTGAAAGGTGGCTCTGGGGCTCTAGAAAGTCCCAGGTGGCACCTCCCCTAGAATACCCTCAGGTATTTGGCAGCCAGTCCAGGTGAGTCTGCTCTCCTTGGCTGCCTCACCTAAGTACCAGTAGGTACAACCTTGTTGGGGCTTCCAAATGTTGTAGTCGAATTAGCAAGAAATAAGAATTCAGTCATAGGGAAATTATTGGAGTTTTATTGATTAAGCTGGCAAATGCAGGAGGGCTCACATCTCTCAAAGACCCCGCAGCAACCCCGAGAAAGGATAAATGTGCTTATAAAGGCAAGAATCACAATCATTTCTGGATTGACATGGTGATTGCAATGGAAAATGACGAGGGGATGGAAATGAGGAGGGGATGGAAAGGAAAGGGGGTAGGGTTCCTAGGAGACAGAAGTTACAAAAGCTAAATCAAGCAGGTTAATAATTTCTAAGGGGGGAACCAGCAGTTAGCGTAATGGCTATGTCGCTGCACTCCCACGTAGTCGACCGCGGTTTGCGTCCCGCAAACCCGGTGGTTTAAAACTCACGCCGGGTACGTGTGCGTGCGTGCCCAAGATCCCGAGAGGAGAATGGAGGAGAAGGGATTGCGGCGTGACCATCCCCCCTGGGGGGTGATTTCTCGCTTTCTGTCTCTATGTCTCTCTGTCTGTTTGGTGAGCGCACACGCCCTATAGTGAAAACCTCTTAAAAAATTTCTAAGGGCACCCTCCAGACCTTTGTTTAGTGGTTCCCATGACTCTGGGCAGGGATCTGGTGATTGGTGATTATATTGCTAAGGATCATCTAAACAAAAACGTTTCTGGCTAGTTAGTAAAGTATTAATCACTCTATTTATACTGGGCAAAAGGAGGAAGAAAGTACAACTTAAAATTCAAAGGTGGAGGTGCTTCTGCTTCAATATCTGAGGCTGGGAACAGATTTGAAAGGCTTTGAATACCAATCAGGGTGTTACAACTTCCTCACTTGTTTCATAATTGAGAGTCACTGGAGATTTTATGGTGGCAAAGAAATGTGATGAAAGTATAATTTTATTTTAAACACTAGTTAATATACTATTCTAGTCTTTTGTGTTGCTCTAACAGAAATACTTGAGACTGGGTGATTATAAAGAAGAAAAGATTTGTAAGGTTCATTATTAGGGTGGTTGAAAAGTCTAAAGGCATCACGTTGCCATCGGGCTGGCTTGTGTTATTTGCCAAAATATGGCCGAGAGAGAGGTGGAGGAGTATAAAGAGAAAAACCTGCGGGCAACTAACTTTCTCTCTCTCTTTCTTCCTTCTTTCTCTTTCTTCTTTCTTCCTTTCTTATTATTTTTAACATTTTTTCTACAAGGCACATATCCTAGCCACAGAGATACAGAGAGAGAGAGAGAGAAAGAGAGAGAGAGAAAGAGAGAGAGAGAGAGAAAGCACCCCCTGATGGGGACAGCTACACTGTAATCCGTTCTTCCCCAGTCTCAGGATTCAGGTCATGCATGTACAAATGTCTGGAGTGTATTGTTTTTGTTTTTGTTTTTAAAGAAGTTTTTGCTATAAGGCATGTAGGCTCACCAGAGAGAAAGAAAGTAAAAAATTACCCCCGAGGGGGGAGACCATGCCACAATCACTTCTACATTCTTTTCTCCTAACCAGTATGCCACCTGCTGACCCAATGCCTGGAGTGATTTTTAAGCCACTATGTCTGGGATTCAACCATGTAGTAGGCCATGTGGGATCCAGCACCTTAACCTTTATGCTGCCTGCTGGCCCACTTGCTTTTATAACAACCTGTTCTAAAAACAAAACAAAACAAAACAAAAAAACAAACTTGCTCTCTCCCTTGAGATGGTATTAATTATGCAGGAAGAATCCTGCTCCCTTGTCTCAAGCACCATCCACTAGGCTCCTCTCAACACTGCCTCATTGGATGCCAAATTACAATATGAGGTTGGTGAGCAAAACATTCGAACCATTGTATATATCTTTGGTATTTTTAATGTCAGCTTCCAATGTCACAAAAGTATATTTTTAATCACATTCATTGGATGCTCTGTAATCAGTTTTAATGTGAAGGCTAGAGACCAAAGTGAAGGTGACAAAAGTAATGGTGAATTGGGACCAGCAGATGGAGTAATGGTTATGTCACTGGACTTCCACATAGTTGACAGTGGTTCAAGTCTCAGACGTGGTAGCTTAAAACTCATGCTGGGTGCATGTGCATGTGTGGCCAAAATTCTGAGAAAATGGAATAGAAGATATTACAGTGTGGTCATACACCCTGGGGGATTATTTCTCACTTTCTGACTCTCTGTCTCTCTGTATCTCTCTGGCTAGCACACCTGCCCTACAGCAAAAATTTCTCTAAGTACAAAAAAAAAAGTAATGGGGGAAGTGGCTAAGAACAAAAAGGTAGTAAAAGGATAAAGCATTTAAACCACACGAGATTTCATTTTACACCATCAGTTTGACAAAAATATACAACTGTAGTAAAACACCTGAACCTACTAACCACTAAAAGAAAAAACCTGATAATGTGTGCCATCTGATAAAGAAACATAATACCACCTCCTTAGTTATGTAAAAAAAAAATCAAGCCTCAAGATCTAAATTTCTAGTTCAAAAGCAAGCAAGCAAGCAGACATGTAAAATGGCAATCAACAAAATACAGAATGTGTGAAATTCTCCAAAAGACTTGGTTTCTTTTTAAAATTAACATAAAAGAAAAACAGGGAGGAAGAAACTATAAACTTAAGATGCAAGAGACAAATCAACAAAATGTATCTTGTTTTGAACTTAATTTAGTCATGAAAGCTATTTCAAAATAGTTTAAGAAAATCAGGAAGTGAGAATGCTTACTGGGTATTTTATGATTTTAAGAAATTACAATTAAAAATGTTGATATGGTAATGATATTTGGTTATCTTAAAATTCTTTATGCTTTAGAAATATATATTACTTATAGATAAAAGAATTTAATGTCCAAGATTTGCTTTCAAATATGTCATTGGAAGTCAGACTGTGGCTTTGTGGTTAATGACTGCATATTTCAAGGTCCAGAGCTGGTAGCTTGAGAAACATACTAGGCAAGTGTCCTTGCATGCCCAAAATCTTAAAGGGAGAAAAAAATGGAGACAGGATTGCAGTGTAACCATTCCCTATGCAAGGATGCTTTCTTATTCTCCACCTCTTATGAATACACCTATCTTTTAGCAAATTAAAAAAAAAAATGTCAGCGGTTCCAGACACCAGGTGGCCAGAGACAAGGAGCTCCAGGAGATGAGGAAGTCCTTTCAGAAGGAGGCATGGTGGTTAAGGCACTGGATTCCCATATGGCCAACTATGGTTTGAATCCTGGATCCAGTGGCTCAAATTATGCCAGGCATGACCACAAACCTAAGAGAAAAACAGAAGAAAAGGGTTGTGATGTGGCCATCCCATCTTGGGGGTGGGGGGAGTTGATTTCTCACTTTCCCTCTCTTTCTCTCTCTCTCTCCCAAGCATATATGCCCTATGGAAAAGGCCAGAAATAAAGTCATTGGAATGGTTGATTTTAATGTGAAGGCTAGAGACCAAAGTGAAGGTGACAAAAGTAATGGTGAATTGGGACCAGCAGATGGAGTAATGGTTATGTCACTGGACTTCCACATAGTTGACAGTGGTTCAAGTCTCAGACGTGGTAGCTTAAAACTCATGCTGGGTGCATGTGCATGTGTGGCCAAAATTCTGAGAAAATGGAATAGAAGATATTACAGTGTGGTCATACACCCTGGGGGATTATTTCTCACTTTCTGACTCTCTGTCTCTCTGTATCTCTCTGGCTAGCACACCTGCCCTACAGCAAAAATTTCTCTAAGTACAAAAAAAAAAGTAATGGGGGAGGGGGCTAAGAACAAAAAGGTAGTAAAAGGATAAAGCATTTAAACCACACGAGATTTCATTTTACACCATCAGTTTGACAAAAATATACAACTGTAGTAAAACACCTGAACCTACTAACCACTAAAAGAAAAAACCTGATAATGTGTGCCATCTGATAAAGAAACATAATACCACCTCCTTAGTTATGTAAAAAAAAAATCAAGCCTCAAGATCTAAATTTCTAGTTCAAAAGCAAGCAAGCAAGCAGACATGTAAAATGGCAATCAACAAAATACAGAATGTGTGAAATTCTCCAAAAGACTTGGTTTCTTTTTAAAATTAACATAAAAGAAAAACAGGGAGGAAGAAATTATAAACTTAAGATGCAAGAGACAAATCAACAAAATGTATCTTGTTTTGAACTTAATTTAGTCATGAAAGCTATTTCAAAATAGTTTAAGAAAATCAGGAAGTGAGAATGCTTACTGGGTATTTTATGATTTTAAGAAATTACAATTAAAAATGTTGATATGGTAATGATATTTGGTTATCTTAAAATTCTTTATGCTTTAGAAATATATATTACTTATAGATAAAAGAATTTAATGTCCAAGATTTGCTTTCAAATATGTCATTGGAAGTCAGACTGTGGCTTTGTGGTTAATGACTGCATATTTCAAGGTCCAGAGCTGGTAGCTTGAGAAACATACTAGGCAAGTGTCCTTGCATGCCCAAAATCTTAAAGGGAGAAAAAAATGGAGACAGGATTGCAGTGTAACCATTCCCTATGCAAGGATGCTTTCTTATTCTCCACCTCTTATGAATACACATATCTTTTAGCAAATTAAAAAAAAAAATGTCAGCGGTTCCAGACACCAGGTGGCCAGAGACAAGGAGCTCCAGGAGATGAGGAAGTCCTTTCAGAAGGAGGCATGGTGGTTAAGGCACTGGATTCCCATATGGCCAACTATGGTTTGAATCCTGGATCCAGTGGCTCAAATTATGCCAGGCATGACCACAAACCTAAGAGAAAAACAGAAGAAAAGGGTTGTGATGTGGCCATCCCATCTTGGGGGTGGGGGGAGTTGATTTCTCACTTTCCCTCTCTTTCTCTCTCTCTCTCCCAAGCATATATGCCCTATGGAAAAGGCCAGAAATAAAGTCATTGGAATGGTTGATATGTGGTATGGCTTTGATGATAATTGGTGAAATCTT
>NW_006203648.1:227506-232784 GCF_000334495.1 Tupaia belangeri chinensis
CACAGTACCAACTGTGTTTGAGTCCCGGCCCTGGTGGCTTGCTTTCTCTCTTTCTCTCTTGCTCTCTCTCTCTCTCCCACTCTGGTCAAGTTAAAAATAAATAAATAAAGTTAAATAAAATAATTCTTTAAAAGAAAAATTTAATAGATGAAATTATCATTTCTACATAGAGGTTCACTATACTATTATTTCTATTCTTGTATATATTTGAAAGTTAAAAGTAAAAATCAAACAAAAAATGGCTATATAAAGTATTGACAAGGACATGAAACAAAAGGAAACTCTTAGTCACTATTGCAGCATAGTAAATTACCCTAACTACTCTGTAGAATGTTAGAGTGACAAATTGTAGTAAGGTTGAAAGTGTATAAAATGTACACTCTGGAAATTCTTTTCACAAATATAGACTCCAAATATAAAAACAGTGCTGTAAAAGTAAAAAATTAGAAAAAAACAAAATGACTATGAAGAGGAGAATAGTCTATGAAAGATGATACAAAAGAATATTACTAAATAGTGAAAAGAAACTAGAGTTCTTATATATGTGTACATGCGGGAACTTCAAACACGTAGTAGAAAATGGAATTAAAAAATTGGATCGAGCCAGCCAGCTGTTCCGGACACCAGGCGGCCTGAGGCTGCAGGCCCGACCACTATGGACCTTCACGCATTCCCACCCTTACTCCTCCTTGGACCTCAGGTTGGTTGCATGGGACTCTAAGGTGAATTCGCACCCCACCCCACCTGCACACCAGATCTAGCTTGCCAGCAGTTCCGGACACCAGGTGGCCTGAGGCTGCAGGTCTGACCGCTCCTGACATTCACACATCCCCACCCCTATTCCTCCTTGGACCCCAGGTTTGTAGCATGAGACTTTAAGATGAACTCGTACCCCACCCCACCCACAAACTGGATCAAGCAGACCAGAAGTTCTGGACACCACGTGTCCTGAGGCTGCAGGTCTGACCTCTTTGGACCTTCATGCATCTCCACCTCTACTCCTCCTTGGACCACAGGTTGTATGCATGGAACTTTAAGATGAACTTGCACCCCATCCCACCTGAAAACTGGATCGAGCCGGCTAGCAATTCCAGACATAAGGTGGCCTGAGGCTGCAGGCACAACCGCTGCGGACCTTCATGCATCCCCACCCCTACTACTCCATGGATCACAGGTGGGTTGCATGGGAGTTTAAGATGAACTAGAACTCCATCCCACTCGCAAAGCAGATCGAGCTGGCCAGCAATTCCGGACACCAGGTGGCCTGAGGCTGCATGCCCGACAACTGCGGTTCTTCGCGCAACCCCACCCCTACACCCCCTTGGACCCAGCTTGGTTGCATGGGACTTTAATATGAATTTGCAGCTCACCCAACCCGCAAACCAGATCGAGCCAGCCAACAGTTCCAGACACCAGGCAGCCTGAGGCTGCAGGCCTGATGGCTCCAGACATTCCCCCATCCCCACCCCTACTACTCCTTGGACCCCAGGTTGGTTGCATGGGACTTTAAGACAAACACGTACCCCACCTCACCCGCAAACAAGATGGAGCAGGGCAGCCAATCCGAACACCAGGCAGCCTGAGGCTGCAGGCCCAACCACTCCAGGCTTTCACGCATCCCCACCCCTTCTCTTCCTTGGAACCCAGGTTGGTTGCATGGGAGTTTAAGACGAAATCACACCCCAACCCACCTGCAAACCAGTTGAAGCCCGCCAGCAGTTCTGGACACCAGGTGGCCAGAGGCTGCAGGCCCAACAGCTCTGCATATTCACGCATCCCCATCCCTACTCCTCCTCGGAACCCAGGTTGTTTGCATGGGACTTTAAGACAAACTGGCACTCCACCCCGCCCACAAACTGGATCAAGCTGGCCAGCAGTTCTGGACACAAAGTGGCCTGAGGCTGCTGGCCCGACTGACCCGGACCTGTCACTCCTCCTCTTCCCCACTAGCCTTTGGACTCTCTGAAGTTTACTGATTTGAATAGTGCACGGTGAGCGTTGTCCTCTGTGTGATTTCTTCCTTGTTTTGTTTTTCTTTCCTCTTGAGGTGTTGCTTATTAAGTCAGTTGGAGGGTCATAACTCCTTAGAAATAGGGAGGACTTTGGGCCATCCAAACTAGTGACAACAGTTAATGGAAATTGTGAGCAACAGGTAGGACAACCATAAGAGTAATCACCAATTTTCTAATCCTGTACAACTTTTAAAACTCAGAGATTACTTAAATAAGTTTTGAAGCAACATATAGATTACCTAATGACTAGGAACAATTGCAGAAGCTCACAAAATATGACAACCAACAAAGGGCCTCTCCCTCAAGGGAAATCATCAAGCCTACATCACCCAGAGTCAATACAATGGACGTTGTGGACATGTCTGATAAGGAATTCAGAATATTTGTAGTGACCTCACTAACTGAGATGGAAGAGAAAAGAGACAAGGAGCTCCAGGAGATGAGAAAGTCCTTTCATGACTTGAAAGAAGAACTGGATACCTTAAACAAGAGCCAGATGGAACTTCTAGGGTTGAAGAATGTGATACAGGAAATCAAAACTTTCCTTGAATATATTAAAAGTATGTTAGACCAGGCAGAAGATCAAATCTCTAATGTAGAAGAAAAAACATCTGACCTAGAAAAAAGCATCAAGAACATTGAGAAAACAACTATGAAAAATGAGGATAATAAACGAGGAATACTGGATACCATCAAGCACCCCAACATATGAATAATTGGTATTCCAGAAGAGGAAGAAAATAATATGTGCCTAGATAATTTATTCCACAAAATCCTGGAAGAAAACTTTACAAACCTAGAAAGGCATTCGAATATCCAGACCCAAGAAATACATAGGACTCTGCATATAATCAACCCAGGAAGATCCTCTCCAAAGAACATCATAGCCAGACTGGCAAAAACAACAGACAAAGACAAGATACTAAAGCTGGCAAGAGGGAAACATCAAGTTACTTACAAAAGTCACCCCATCAGGCTAACATCAGATCTCTTGATGGAAATAACGCAGGCCAGGAAAGAATGGAGAAACATAGTCAAATTGTTGGTGAAAAACAATTTCAACCAAGAATATTATACATGGCAAAATTATTTTTCATGTGGGAAAAAAAGATAAAAACATTCTAGGATAAACAAAATTTCAAGGAATTTACCAACTCTAGACTAGCTCTTCAAGAGGTTCTATAGGGAGTACTATACCAGGAAAATGAAAAAGTCAGACAGACAGTTATACGAGAACAAAAAGCAAACAAGAAAATGGCACACTTAATGATAGGATCAGGTATGGAAATATCGGTAATTTCATTGAATGTCAATGGATTGAATTCTCCAATTAAGAGACATAGACTGGCTGAGTGGATAAAAAAATAGAAACCCTCTTTCTGTTGCCTACAAGAAACTTACGCTATGGATAAAGAAATACATAGACTAAAAAAAAAACTAAAGGGCTGGAAAAAGATATTCCATGGAAATGGAAATACAAAAAGGGCTGAAGTAGCAATAGTGATCTCAGATGAAATAGATTTGAAGGCAAAGACTGTAAGAAGAGACAAAGAAGGGCATTACATAATAGTAAGTGGGGTAATTCAGAAAGAAGACATATCCTTTATAAATATCTATGCACACAACTCAGGTGCACCTAAATATGGAGAAGAAAAGACTGCTGGAGATAAAAGGAGAGAGAGGGAGAAGTGCTATAATTGTTGGAGACCTCAACACCCCATTATCTCCTATAGACAGATCTTCTAGAAAGAAAATAAATAGAGATACAGGACTTAAATAATACTATAAATCGAATGGGCTTGACAGATATCTATAGAACTTTTCACCCTACATCTGCAGCAGATATATTTTTCTCACCCCAGCATGGAACCTTTTCAAAGATTGATAATGTTAGGACACAAATCAAGCCTTTACAGATTCAAAGGCATAGAAATTGAATCCAGCATCTTCTCTGACCAAGATGGAATTAAACTCAAGATTCATTTCAAGAAACAACCCTGAAAATACACAAAAACATGGAAACTGAACAACCTACTTCTGACTGACTTCTTCACTACTAAATAAATTAAGGCTGAAATCAAAAAAATTATGGAAACAAATGATAATGAGTACACAAGTGTCCAGAATCTATGGGACACAGCAAAAGCAGTCATAAGAGGGAAATTCATAGCAATTAGTGCACATAAGTAAAGGATGGAAAGATGGCAAGTAGATAACCTATCATCATGCCTCAGGGAATTGGAAAAACAACAAGAAACAAACCCAAAAGTGCCAGGTGAAGAGAAAAAATAAAGATTCGAGCAGAAATAAATGAAATAGAAAATAAACAAACCATACAGAAAATAAATGAAAGCAAAAGCTGGTTCTTTGAAAAGGTTAACAAGATCGACACACCATTGGGTAGACTGATCAAGAAGAAAAAAGAAAGAAACCAGATTAATCAAATATGTGATGATACAGGCAATATTACAACAGACATAGCAGAAATACAAAATATCATTAGAGGATACTATAAGTGACTATATGCCAACAACCAAGATCACTTGGAGGAGATGGACAAATTTCTGGATGCATATAATCTACCAAGATTGATTCAGGATGACTTGGAGACCCTGAATAGACTGATAACAAGCCAGGAGATTGAATCAGTAATCAATAACCTCCCAACAAAGAAAAGCCCAGGTCCAGATGACTTCGCTTCTGAATTCAACAAAATGTTTAAGGAAGAGTTAACCTCTATCCTACTAAAATTATTTCTAAAGATTCAAAAGGAAGGAAACCTTCCAAATTCATTTTATGAAGCCTCCCATTCTCATTCTCAAAACAGATAAGGACATGACAAAAAAGGAAAACTACAGATCAATATCATTGATGAATATAGATGCAAAAATTCTCAACAAGATACTCGCAAATCATATCTAACAACATATAACAAAGATTATTCATCACAACCACGTAGGATATATACCAGGGACGCAAGGGTGGTTCAACATACGCAAGGCCATAAATGCAATACACCACATTAACAGAAAGAAAGATAAAAAACATATGATCATTTCAAGTGATGTGGAGAAAGCATTTGATAAAATACAACATCCTTTTTTTATAATTAAGACCCTCAGTAATATTGGGATAGAAGCGTCATTTATTTTTCTTTTCTTTTTTTTTTTGAGAGTTTTTTTTTGTTGTTGTTGTTGTTGTTGTTGTTGTTTTTTTTGGGGTTTTTTGCGAGTTTTTTTTTGCTATAGGGCGTTGGAATTTGCCTG
>NW_006203648.1:234870-235921 GCF_000334495.1 Tupaia belangeri chinensis
GAGAAAAAAAACAAAAAAAAAAAAAAAAAAAAAAAAAAAAAAAAAAAAAAGACAAGAAACAGAGAAAAAGAAGAGAAAAACTTCTAAAAAATTAATATTCAAAAAGTTTCAATACAACTCAAAAATTAGAAAACCTCTCCACGTGAGTTTTGTATGCTGGAGGTCCAGTTATCAGTGGGACAGCTTCCTTTCTCCCCAAATGGCTAGATCACAGGAGCCATGGAGCTGTCTGTCTCTTGAAGAAGGGCTGTTCTGTTACCTCCTCCCTCTCCTGGGTTGGGAGGAGGAGAGGGGATTATTAACAAGACAAAGGGCTTGGAAGGGCCAAAGGGCCCTGTAAAATGCCTCACCTTAAAAAATTCTAAAAAGCAATAATTAAATAAAAGAGAGAGAGAGAGAGGACAGACACAGAGGTAGAGAGAGACAAAGACAGATACAGAGACAGGAGGCTTGAAAGGGGTCTTCCTACCACGTGAGTTTTGTATGCTAGAGGCCCAGTTATCAGTGGGACATCTTCCTTTCTACCAGAATGGCTAGATCGCAGGAGTCATGGAGCTGTCTGTCTCTTGAAGAAGGGCTGTTCTGTTCCCTCCTGCCTCTCCACGTGAGTTTTATATGCTGTAGGCCCAGTTATCAGTGGGACATCTTCCTTTCTCCCAAAATGGCTAGATCGCAGGAGCCATGGAGCCGTCTGTCTCTTGAAGAAGGGCTGTTCTCTAGCCAACTGATTTTTGACAAAGGATATCGGTCAATTCATTGGTAAAAGGAAAACCTCTGTAGTAAATGGAGCTGAAAAAACTGTGTATCCACCTGGAGAAAGATGAAACTGAACCCCCGTCTTTCACTATTAACAGAAATCAACTCAAAATGGATCAAAGATCTGAACCTAAGACCTCAAACAATAAAACTACTGGTGGAAAATGCTGGGGAAATTCTGGGAGATATTGGAGTAGGCAAAGACTTCTTAAATAAGACTCCCAAAGCACAGGCAATAATCCCTAAAATAGACAAGTGGGACTATATCAGACTAAGAAGTTTCTGCACAGCAAAG
>NW_006203648.1:240169-243916 GCF_000334495.1 Tupaia belangeri chinensis
CATGGAGCTGTCTGTCTCTTGAAGAAGGGCTGTTCTGTTCCCTCCTGCCTCTCCACGTGAGTTTTATATGCTGTAGGCCCAGTTATCAGTGGGACATCTTCCTTTCTCCCAAAATGGCTAGATCGCAGGAGCCATGGAGCCGTCTGTCTCTTGAAGAAGGGCTGTTCTCTAGCCAACTGATTTTTGACAAAGGATATCGGTCAATTCATTGGTAAAAGGAAAACCTCTGTAGTAAATGGGGCTGAAAAAACTGTGTATCCACCTGGAGAAAGATGAAACTGAACCCCCGTCTTTCACTATTAACAGAAATCAACTCAAAATGGATCAAAGATCTGAACCTAAGACCTCAAACAATAAAACTACTGGTGGAAAATGCTGGGGAAATTCTGGGAGATATTGGAGTAGGCAAAGACTTCTTAAATAAGACTCCCAAAGCACAGGCAATAATCCCTAAAATAGACAAGTGGGACTATATCAGACTAAGAAGTTTCTGCACAGCAAAGGACACAGTAACAAGTGTGAACCAACAACCCTCAGAATGGGAAAACATTTTTGTTAAATATGCCTCAGACAAGGGACTGATAACCATAATGCACAAGGAACTCAAGTGCCGTATGTAAGAAAAAATTATTGACCCAATTAAAAGATGGGAAAATGAGCTGAACAAAAATCTAAGGAAGACATATGAACAGCCAAAAAACATATGTAGAAATGCTCAACATCCCTCATCATAAGGGAGATGCAGATGAAAACCACAATGAGATACCACCTAACCCTTGTCAAAATCAAATGCATTGATTAGTTGGATTCATGTCCTCAGCCTTATTTCTTGCCACCTTGTGCTATGCTGCTATAATAAAATACCATAAATTGAATGACTTTATTTCTCACCTTTCTGGAAGTCTGTAAATTGTAGATCGAAGTGTCAGCAGTTCCTGTGTCTGATGAGAGCACACTTCCTGGTTTACATACAGCTGCTTAAATGGCTTTCTTGTTATATACTCACACAGCAGGGGGGTGGGGAAAGAGAGAGATCTTGTATCTCTTCTATTCTCGATCTCATTTATTGCCACTTGCCCCATGCACTGTCAGCTAGCCATTCTTCTACACTTTTGCTCCTATTGTGCCTTTTGCCTTTCCACAGCTTTCCAAGCCTGAGCAGCCTTCATAAAGTAGCTGAACTATAACTCAGAAATGTTCTCTGATCCACCTGTTATAATCAGTGCTGTGTTCCTGCAAACATTTTAATACACTTTGTCAAATTTCTCTTAGAGGACCTACCAATTTTCACTGCTCTTTAATTATTTCAGTGTTTACATCTTTTTTTCATCACATAATCTCCTCAGGATCAGGGACCACACCTTATGCCCCTCATAATCACTTGCAATCAGCTCAGAACTTAATGCATCAAGGGCTCTCAAAGCATGTTTTGAAATGAGTTAATAAAATTCAAACACATCATCAACTACTTGAGGAGACTACTGATTTTAACTAAGAAAACATTTATAGTATAATTTTATGTTGGAGAGGTTAAGAGTATTGACTCTGCAGTTAGATAGCCTAAGTTTTTTTTTTAAAGGTTTTTGCCATAGGGTGCCTGCACTCACCAGAGAGATAGAGAGAGAGACAGTGAGAGAAAAAGTGATAAATTACCCCGTCCAGCCCAGCCCAAGTCCCCACCTCCTAGACTGTCCTTTCCCAGCAGCAGGCACAAGGTCCACCTACAGACCTCTGTCCAGCAAGGGATATTGAGGGAGGGTCATCTCTGACTCCCGCCTCACTTCCAGACCCCCCAGCCAGAGACCCCACCTCCTAGGTAGGTAGCTAAAATTTTTCTGTGGCTTTTTTTCTTTGAGCCCCTCTATTCGCTTGTTAATACCTAGCTCTGCCTCTTTCCACAGACTCTCCTTGCCTGCCAGCAGGCGCAAGGTCCATCTACAGGCCTCTGGAGAAATCGCAACGGCACACGACTTTTTATTTTTCTCTGTTGTCTTTCATTTCGTTCATATTATCCTCTCCTCCTCATTTTTTACCCTGCCATTATCCTCCCCTCTTCATTTTTTACCCAGCAAGAAGGACTAGACAGGTCTAGAATCAGATATCTGAAATCCCTTAGTAAAGTAAGTGTTTCTGGAATCCTTCCTAGTACTGATCCACCTGTGAGAACACACATACTACTTTTTAGACACCTCATTAGAGTTCCGCTCTTGAGAGCACATTGGTAAAAAACAAACAAACAAATAAACAAAAAAAAAAAACAGAAGAGAGACTTCAGCGAACATCTATTCCCAGCCAAAAGGAAACACTCTTACTCCTAGTGGGAGAAACGTTCCCCCAAGAAGTTTTCAAAATGCAATACACCTTCCAATGGCTAGAAGTAGAAAAAGAGCCTGAGGTCTGAATAAACAAGGAAATATGTCTCCAACAAAAGAAAATTCTCCTCCATATCTTGTAAACATGGAGGCCGTTACAAAAATGACAGACAAAGAATTAAGAACATTCGTGGTGACCAAATTCTGTGAGTTGGAACAGAAAAAGGACAACAAACTACAGGAAATTAAGAAGTCCTTCCAGGATATGAAAGAAGAAATGGATACTCTGAGAAAGAATCAGGTGGAACTATTAGAGATAAAGTCTGTAATACAGGAAATCAAAAACTCGCTGGAAAGTATTAAGAGCCGATTAGAACATGCTGAAGATTGAATCTCCAATGTAGAAGATAAAACCTCTGACCTAGAAAAAAACACCAAAAAGATTGAGGAAATAGCAAAAAAAAACACATGAGGATAATGTATGAGAAATACTAGACTCCATTAGACGCTCAAAGATCAGAATAATTGGCATCCCAGAAGATGAAGAAACTAATAGTGGAATGGAAAATCTATTCCATGAAATCCTGGAAGAAAATTTTGCAAGTCTAGAGAGGCACTCAACCATCCAGACCCAAGAAATACGAAGGACTCCAAACAGAATCAACCCCAGTAGATCTTCCCAAGGCACATCTTAGCCAGGTTGTCTGAGACCACAGATAAAGCCATGATACTAAAACTGGCAAGAGAGAAACGAGAATTAACTTGCAAAGGCCATGCCATCAGGCTAACACCGGACTTCTCATCAGAAACAATGCAAGCAAGGAAAGAATGGGAAGACAGATTGAAAGTGTTAAGAGAGAAACAATTACAACCAAGACTATTATACCCTGCAAGATTATCCTTCATATGGGGAAAAAAGATTAAAATCTTCTCAGACAAACAAAACCTGAAAGAATTTGCCAACACCAGACCAGTTCTTCAAGAAACCCTGAAGAAAGTACTGTTCCAGGACAACTAAAGAATCAACAGACAGAAACAAAGAAATAACAAGCAACTAAGAAAATGGCCAACTTAAATGTCGGTACAGATCCTATAACATCAATAATAACATTGAATGTTAATGGATTAAATTCTCCAATCAGGAGACACAGACTGGCTGAATGGATAAAACAACAGAAATCCTCTATCTGTTGCCCACAGGAAACCCATCTCATGGAGAAAGACATACATAGACTGAAAGTGAAGGGTTGGAAAAAGGTTTTCCATGCAATTGGGAACCAAAAAGAGCTGGAGTTGCGATACTAATATCTGACAAAATAGCCTTTAAAACAAAAATCATTCAAAGAGACAAAGATGGGCACTATATCATTGTAAAAGGCTCTATAGATCAAGAAGATATAACACTTATTAATATCTATGCACCTAACACAGGAGC
>NW_006203648.1:244799-254734 GCF_000334495.1 Tupaia belangeri chinensis
GACAAGGAAGGAAAACTATAGACCTATATCTCTGATGAACATAGATGCAAAGATTCTCAACAAGATACTAGCAAATCATATTCAACAACTGATAAAGAAGATCATACACCATGATCAGGTAGACTTTATTCAAGGAATGCAAGGTTGGTTCAACATACGCAAAACCATAAATGTAATACATCAGATCAACAGGAATTAAGATAAAAACCATACCATAAAGTTATATCAATTGATGCAGAAAAAGCATCCAATAAGATACAACATCCCTTCATGATCAAAACCCTCAGCAAAATAGGCATGGAAGGGCCATTTATTAATACAATAAAAACCATCTATGAAAAACCCATAGCGAACATCATTCTCAATGGAGAAAAGCTGAAAGCTTACCCACTAAACACAGGAACAAGACAAGGATGTCCACTTTCTCTACTTCTTTTTAATATAGTACTGGAAGTCCTCACCAATGCAATCAGAAAAGAGGAAAAAATAAAAGGCATTTGAATAGGAAAAGAAGAGGTGAAACTCTCTCTATTCACAGATGACATGATTGTATACATAGAAGACCCAATGGTCTCCATGGAAAAATTACTGGAAGTAATCCATGATTACAGTAAAGTTGCAGGATATAAAATCAATATACAGAAAATGATAGCATTTCTATATATGAATAACAGGCAGACTGAGATAGAACTGAAAAAAGTTAATCCATCTACCATAGCCAACAAAAGAATACAATATTTAGGAATAAATCTAACCAAAGAAGTTAAAGACCTCCACAAGGAAAACTATGAAAAGCTGAAAAAAAGGAATAGAAAATTACACAAAAAATGGAAGGACATCCCATGTTCATGGATTGGAAGAATTAATATAATCAAAATGGCAATTCTACCCAAATTAATCTACATATTAAATGCAATGCCAATCAAAGTACCAGACACATTCTTCACAAATCTAGAAAAGACAACTATAAAACTTTTCTGGAATTATAAAAGACTCCGTATTGCCAAAGCAAATCTACATGAGAAGAAAGGAGTGGGCGACATCTCACTCCTCGACCCAAAAATATACTAGAAAGCTGTGGTAATCAAAACAGCATGGTACTGGCACAGAAACAGACACGTGGACCAATGGAACAGAATAGAGTCCCCAGAAATAAATGCCCAAGCATATAGTCAACTGATCTTTGACAAGGGGTACCAGTCAATCCAGTGGGAAAAGGAAAGCCTCTTCAGCAAGTGGTGCTGGAAAACCTGGATTTCAAACCCCTTCCTCTCACCTTTGAGAAAAATCAAGTCAAGGTGGATGAAGGATCTAAATCTAAGACCTCAAACTATAAAGTTGCTCCTGGAAAACACTGAAGAAACTCTGGGAGACACTGGGGTAAGGAAAGACTTTTTAAATAAGACCCTTAAAGCAGAGTCGATCATCCCCAAAATAGACAAGTGGGATTGCATCAGACTGAGAAGTGTCTGTATGGCAAAAGGCACAGTAATTAGTGTGAATCGACAGCCCTCAGAATGGGAAAATATTTTTGTAAATTTTGGAATATACAAGGAACTAAAGAAGCTCTTTGGAAAAAAGGTAATCAACCCTATTAAAAGATGGGAGAATGAGCTGGAAAAAACACCCTCTAAAGATGACATACAAGGGGAAGCAGCAGTTAGCTTAATGGCTATGTTGCTGGATTCCCACGTAGTCAACCGTTGTTTGCATCCCAGACCCGGTGGCTTAAAACTCATGCCGGGTGCGTGTAAGTGCATGCCTGAGATCCCGAGAGGAGAATGGAGGCGAAGGGATTGTGGTGTGACCATCCCCCCTGGGGGGTGATTTCTTGCTTTCTATCTCTATGTCTCTGTCTGTCTGTCTGGTGAGCACACACGCCCTATAGCGAAAACCTCTCAAAAAAAAAAAAAAAGATGACATACAAATAGCCAAAAGGCATATGAAAAAATGTCCACCTCCCTCATTGTAAGGGAAATGCAGATCAAAACAACAATGAGGTACCACCTAATCCCAGTCAGAATGTCTGAGTTTAAAAAAAAAAATGATAAGTGTTGGCAGGGGTGTGGTGAAAGGGGAACTCAGATATGACATTCTAGTCAAAGCCCTCTCTAATAATGAGCATTTCCAATTTCTGATTCAATGCATCAAGTATTATTGAACCTATGCAAATAACCCTTCTGCCACAAAATAAGAATACTCCCAAATATTTTCCAATTCTAGAGGGGTCAGGAAGGAAGAAAAGTTTACGTTTCCATCCAAATAAACAAACAAGAAAAAAAAATTTTAACCTGGTGGCTTAAACTCATGCTGGGCGTGTGCACAAGTGTACCCAAGTTCCTGAGGGAAGAATGGAGGAGAAGGCCATCCCCCCCTGGGGGGGTGATTTCTCGTTTTCTGTCTCTCTGTCTTTCTCTGTCTTTCTGGTGAACACACATGCCCTATAGCAAAAACCTCTCCAATAAATAAATAAATAAGTATAAACCATTCTTACCTACATAAGCTGTATAGGTCACAGGTTGGACTTGGGCTTCAGGGACATAGTTAGCAAACTCCTGCTCTAGTACATTAAAGGTGATGGGAAATGTATACAAACACCTCACAGGGAGTCAGAACTATCCTAACTATGAAATAATAAATTCAAAAATCTTATTCCCTCACCACAATCTCCTATTGTTCTTGTTCTCTCGCTTGATAACTTCCATTTCATCTCATTGTCCTAGTTTCCTGATGCCTTACATTAAAAAATAACAGAATTTTCTAAGTATTAGATGCTACAATAAGAATTTCACATGTATTATCTAACCCTCCACAATAAGCCTAGAAATTAAATATCATTATTATGCTTTTACAGATGAGGAAACAGTGGTTCAGAGAAGTGAAGTCATTTGTCTGAGAATGCACAACTAATAAGCAGTAGAGGTAAGGTTTGAACACAGTTATTTCTAAACTTACATTCTTTTTTTTTTTAACTGCCAGAAGGCATGTGCACTAGTTAGAGTGAAACAGAGAGAAGGGCATGGAGTAAGAGGGTAAAGCTTTCCACAATGGGGCATGGTCACATTGTAATCCCTTCTACTCCATTACTCCATCCCGTCAGGATTTGGGCATTCACACGCATGTGCCTTGTGTGTTTCTAAAGTCACCAGGAATTGAACTGTGGTCAGCCATATGGGATCCAGCTTGGCTTAACCATTAGGCCATAGGGTCAGCCCCTGAATCTACATTCTTAATCACTGTGTTATGCCACTTTCTATTTAGCAGGCCTCTCGTGTTTCCACTTTCTTCCCGGAGTAGTTTTGATCAACAATATATTACTTCAGTCATTGTTTGCAAAAATTATCAACCCCACCTCATCTTTTCTTTATGTTTGTCTTATCTATTGAAAGAGATAGAGGTACAGGAACAAGTTGTGATCCTCTCTGTAGCCCCCAATCCATGCAGGATAATGGGTGCTCACAAGTATGCATGCGTGCACCCTGCATGTTCATGTTGACCCAAGGATCTGAACCTGGCCTCTCATATAGCTTCAATATCACATGACAACATCCTACTTCGTGTTCCACTGAAGCTGGGGCTCCACCTAATCTTTGAATCAAGCTTGTTCATCTATGCTTGTACTACCTCAACCACAACTGCCTTTTCAGTCTTCTGTAGTTCCCTAGTTACTATATTGCCATTAAGCTAATTATTTCAAACTTCTTATATTCTCTTTGAATTTCAAACTTAGCGCTTTCTTTTTCTCTATCATCCTTTCCTCATTCTTTAATCCACTGTCCTTCTCATCTTGCCTTCTTTTTCACAGACAAAAAAGAAATTACATAGAAACTACTTTAACTTGCTTCCATCAAACATATAAATTTACTTTTATGTACATACATTCCTTACTTTCCATTACAAAAGAATAAATATCCCTCTTACTATGACTGATTTCTCTCTGGGTTCGTTAGTTTTCCTCTACCTCCATCTTCTCACTCTACTGCCTAATGGAAAGTTCTGAAAACAAACGTCTATGGGCTAAATTTGTCTTGACATCTCTTTTTGTAAGGCCCCAAAGCTAAGAATAAATTTTGCATTTTTTTAATAGTTGAAAACAATGAAAGGAAAATCAGTATTTTCTGATATTCAAATTACATAAAATTCAAATTTCACTTTATATAAATAAACTTCTATTGTAATACAGCCATGATCACGTTGTGTATGGTTTTCTGGCTAAAATGTCAGAGTGGAGTAATTTTTACAGAGATTGAATGACCTGGAAAGCCATGCATATTTACTATCTGACCCTTTACCAAAAAAGTTAATTGACCACAGCTTTGTCCTTCTCTATCTTCAATCTTTCCTTCTGAAATGATTCTTACCATTAAGTAAGCTCAAGTCTCTGCCACCTAAAAAGAACACACACACGTTTGCATGTCCCTTTCTGCTCATTCACAGGCATACTTCTTAGAAGTGTAGTGTAGTCCAGTGCCTCAACCCAACTCGGCCCCCAACAATCATTTATTTTTCTATTCCATCACCACATCACTTAAACTGTTCTCACCCAGGTTTCTGATAACACACCCTTATTAGTAAATTCAATGGATGCTTCTCAGTCAGCATCTTCCAAACTTAACAGTCAATCATGCTTTGCTTCTTGAAATATTCTTGCCCATTGGCTTTTGTGACATTGCACTATCCTAGTTTTCCTTCTATCCCCTTCTCATGGGCTGCCTTCAAATATTGGCTTGCCCCTAAACCATTTTTTCTTAATATTCATTCTTTTTAAGCAAGCTTATCTAGTGCCAGGGTTTGCTGTACCATGCTGAGGACTCCTTAATCTATATGCCCACCCTAATGACTCTTCAGGGCTTCAAGACATAACTCTCAGGCATACCTAACTTAAATGTAACATTCAAGACTCAAGGTTCTATTTTTACACTCATATTCTCTTCATTTTTCTCCCACAAACCTGCTTCTTATTGTACACAGTCCCTCTTGCTGTGAGTTGTACCATCCTTCATCCACCTAGCTGCTGAAGTCAGAGACCTGGAACTTGATTTGACCCTTTATATCCCCTTGCTTTTCAAATCATGAAGCTCTGTCAATTATTTCTCTTAAGTAGTCTTGACTTGGTTTACTTCTCTCCATCTTGTCTGCTGTCATGGTTTGAGATACCATCATCTTTCATCCATACTGTTGTAATAATTCCCAAACTAGGCTTTCTGTCTCAACCCTTCCCTCCTTTAGTTTATTTCTGCTTTGGGGTCAGATTAATTTGTATAAATGGAAATCTAGTGATCTTTCCTTATACTTAAAACTCTAACTCCCTAATATTCACTAAGCCTGACAGAATCCAGTTCCTAATTGAAAAATTCTAGTGACCAGCAGATGGCATAATGATTATATCACTGGACTACCAGGTAGTCAAATGTGGTTCAAGTCCCAGACCTCATGCCAGGCATGGCATGGCCATCTACCTGGGGCGTGATTTCTTGCTTTCTGTCTCTCTCTCTCTGGTGAGTGCATGCCCTATAGCAGAAATTCCTCTCTAAAAACAAAGCAATTATAATACAACTGGAGAAATTAAATAACAAATATTTTATTATAAAGACTCATTGCTAATTTTAGGTGTGATATTGGTTTTGTAGTAAAAGAAAGAGTTCTTATATTTCAGAAAGATGTATTATTTATAAACTAAATTATATTCTTAATGGAGTAAATGATATACCATCCGAATATTTAAAATGACCAGGAAACAGGAGACTTAAGGAGGATTCTAGATGAAGCAACAGTGTCCATGAGTTAAAAGTTGTTAAAGCTGGATGAGAGGAATATAGATATTTATTTAAAAATTCTTTCTACTTTTGGATAAACTAGTTCACAAGGGAGCCCTAAGGAGGAAGTTTCTCTGTCAAATCTGGCCCACTCTGTGTTACTCTGAGTATAACTCACACCAGGTAGATGTCCTCTGTCACCAAGGCAAAGGAGACTCCAATAATCCGAGGGGCAAAATATGCTTATGTGCCTTCTTTGTGCAAATCTGCTGGGAAGAGCACAAGAAGAAACACCCAGACTCCTCAGTCCAATCCTCCAAGAAAGGTTCAGAGAGATGAAAGACCATGTCGGCAAAGGAAAATCGAAGTTTGAAGATATGGCAAAAAGTGATAAAGCTCATTGTGACAGGAGATGAAAAAGTATGTTCCTTACAAATATGATAAGAAAAAGGATCCTAATGTTCCTAAAATGCCACCATCTTCCCTTTTCTTGTTTTGCTCTGAACATTGCCCAAGGATCAAAAGTGAACACCTGGGCCTGTCCATTAGGGATACTATCCAAAAAATTGGGTGAAATGTGGTCTGAACAGTCAGTCAAAGATAAACAATCATATGAATATGAAGAAGCTAAAGGATAAATATAAAAAGGATATTGTGGTATACCGTGCCAAAGGCAAAAGTGAAGCAGGAAAGAAGGGTCCTAGCAGGTCTACAGGCTCAAAGAAGAATGAACCAGAAAAGGAGGAGGAAAAAGAAGATGACGAGGAAGAAGATGAGGATGAGGATGAAATGGCTATTTTGTAATGATGTGTGGGGAATGTGTGCATGCATGCCCAAGCAATTGTTTCGCTATGAGTGTGAATTCAGGTGCAGCTCAATATTAGCTTCAGTGTAAAAACTACAATTTTTTGTGAAATTAATAAGATTCTTTGCAGAGACAATATTTTTTTCAGAATGCAAGTTGTAGTTTTTCAAGGGGCTACTGCATACAGTCAGATTTTATAGTTTCTGATATTGACTGTTCCCGAATATTGAACAGTTTAATTTTTTTCAATTGTGTATGGTAGCATAGCATACTCATAGGAATTGGTATTGATAGTAAATTGCAAATTTTTAGGATGTTGCATTTTGTATTTTTTTGTATTTTATAATGAAATTATGTATATTATTTATATTGTCTTAGTCTTACTTAATACATTAAATCAACTTTCACTTATAAAATACTGATAGACTGAAAAAAAATCTTCCTATTTTGTATATGTTGAAAATTTTAATAATAAAAAGTTATTTTTTTTAATACTATGCTGTGGAACCAGCAGTTAGCGTAATGGCTATGTCACTGGACTCCCACGTAGTTGACTGTGGTTCGAGTCCCGGACCCGGTGGCTTAAACTCACTCCGGGCGTGTGTGTGTGCATGCCCAAGATCCCGAGAGGAGAATGGAGGAGAAGGGATTGCGGCGTGGTCATTCTCCCTGGGGGGTGATTTCTCACTTTCTGTCTCTCCGTCTGTCTGGCGAGTGCACGCACCCTATAGCAAAAACCTCTCAAAAAATAAAAAATACTATGCTGTTACCTCCGGACCTCTGCAATATGCTATCTGCAAAACTCTTCCCTTGCCTCTTCGCAAGGTCTTAGATTAGATATCACTTCTTCCAGAAACATTTCCTGGCCCTTGAAGTCTAAGTTATGGCTCTTTGTGCTCACGCCACACCTTTTACCCATCTAATAATACCACTCACTTCTTTTTAAGAGATTTTTGCTTTAGGAAGTATGCGCTCCTTGGAGAGAGAGAGAAAGACAGAGACAGTGAGAGGGAAAGTGAGAAATCACCCTCCCCCCTGACCACACCAAAATCTTTTCTCCTCCATTCTCTTCCCAGGATCTTGGGCATATAAGCACATGTGCCCAACATGGTTTTTCAAGCCACTGGTGTGGGACCTGAACCATGGCTGGTCATGTGGGAATCTAGCAACATAACTGCTGCACCATTTGCTGGCCCCAGCACTGCACTTATTAAACTATATCACCATTGCTTATTTATTTACAACCCCTACAATATTTTTTAAGCTTTGTGAGGCAAGTATCAAATTTACATTGTTCAACATTTAAATTCTGGCACCAGGTCCAGTACTTGGCAATAAACATGCAATAATTATTTGTTCAATTAATAAATTTCAACTATTAAAAAAACCCTGCATCTGTCTATTTTATTATCTATCCATTTGTTCATTTATTCATTCAGTAAACATATAGCAAGTAGTTTTCCAATGGCTAAGAATTCAAATATAAACAAAAGGACAGAAGTCTTTGTCGTCATGGGACTTATATTCACATTCTAGTGTGAGAAAAGAGCAACAAGTAAAATAAATAAAAAGATATATAACAAGTAGTGGGACCAGCAGTTAGTGTAATGATTACGTCACTGGATTCCCATGTAGTCAACCGTGGTTCGAGTCTCGGACCCAGTGGCTTAAAAGTCACACCGGGCGCATGTGCATGCGTGCCCAAGATCCCGAGAAGAGAATGGAGGAGAAGGGATTGCGGCGTGGCCATGCCCCCTGAGGGGTGATTTCTCGCTTTCTGTCTCTCTGTCTCTCTCTGTCTGGCGAGCGCACATGCCCTATGGCAATAACCTCTCCAAAAAAAAAAAGAAAGAAAAAAGATATATAACAAGTAGTGATTGTAAAGGTATGGTTGACTAACACTGTTTCTAAAAGATTAGAAACATCTCTTGGGACCCACATTACTCTCATTACTGTTGTCAGTTGTTTAAGATAAAAATGCCTCATTCAACCTGGGTGGATGTTGTCAAGACAGATTGATGATCCTGGGAGGTGAGGGGCAAAAATGCTCTCAGCCCAGATGTAACCCCTTAAGTTCCAAGTGAACAGTTACAGCTTGCCTCAAGGCTTCTGAGCAAGAAATGTGTAATAGCAGCTGCAGGTAGTTCTGAATCACCATTATGCTTACCCATTACCTGATTGTAAGTAATCCCTACACAATGTTTCATTGTGAGCTTTTTTTTTTTTTTTTTCATTTTCAGTCTCACTGATCCTTACACTTAAACAGTAATAAACAGTATAAGAAGAAAAAAAAGTCCAGGAAGGGGATAAGAAGTAGTTGGGTAATGAATTGAAATTTTATTTTATTTTTTAATAGAAAAAAATAGTCTCACTCAGCCTTACAATTGAACAGTAATAAACATTATAAGAAGAAAAAAAAAACAGGCTGGAGATAAGTAGTTGGGTAACAAGTTAAAATTTTATTTTATTTTTTAATAGACCATAGATAAGTTTATATTTAACACCCATCATGCCATGAATTCATAGGGAATAGGTTCCAGAAGCTCAGGGTCATTTCTATTGGTTCTCACATAGTGTGCTTCTCTGGGTGGAGCAGGATGGCACTTCAGTTGAGCCCAGGTACCTTTCTCTTGGGTTTCCTTCTTTTTCTGATCATTTTCCTTCATGTGTTTTAGGAAGCTATCTCTACTTTTAGAATGCTTAATATACTCAATATGTACTTTCATTCTCTTGGCAAGAATCTTGACCTTAACTTGTTTGTTTACAACAATGTCAACAGCAATTTGGCTAACATTGTAGACTCTTCCAGTTTTGCTGTGGTAACATTTGTGGGGCATTGCTTTTTGAAAAGAACCCATTACCTTGATGTCTACAATATCACCTTTCTTGTAGATTCACATATATGTTGCCAAAGGAACCACTCTATATTTTCTAAAAGGCCTAGAGAACATATACTGGGTGCCTCTCCTTTTTCCCTTTGTGTTCATCATTTTGGTTAATTACTGGAAGATGGTGGTTACGGCCAAAAGGAAATGAATTGTAATTTTAAATAAGGCAGCCAAAGAAAGTCTCTCTGAGAGTATGACATTTAAAGCAGGTGGCATAGTTAAAGGCACTGGACTCTCACATGGCTGACCATGGTTTGAGTCCCAGTTCCAGTAGCTTGAAACTCACACCAGGTGTACATACTTTGTACCCAAAATCCTAGGAGGAGAATGGAGAAGGGATTGCTGCAAGGCCATCTCCCCTAGGCAATGATTTCTCACTTTCCCTCTCACCATTTCTCTCTGTCTCTTTGGTGAGTGCAAAAGAGACAAAAACTATGGCAAAAGCCTTTAAAATAAAATAAAAATAGAGCAATAATTAATGAGGGA
>NW_006203648.1:254749-258095 GCF_000334495.1 Tupaia belangeri chinensis
TCTGGAGAAGTATGTTCTAGGCAGAAGAAACAATGCAAATGTTCTTATGCTAAGAAAAGTGCATTATATTCGAGAAATAACCAGAAGGCCATTGTAGGTGTATCAGTTTGTATAAGGTAAAAGTAAAGAAGTTGAAGTCAGAGATGGAGGCAGATAGGGTGAAGAATAGACCATGTAAAACGGAAAGTTACTGAAAGGGTTTGAGCAGAAAAGTATCATGAACTGTCATACATTTTAACAGGATGGCCATGACTCCTGGGTGAAGAACATGTGAAGAAGTCTTTAAGGGGAACAATAATAGAAGGAGGGAAACAAATTGGAGAGATAGTACAAATGATAATGATCATCTGTACCAGGTTCATAATTGTGGCAGTGGTGAACTAGAGATACTCTAAAGGTAAAGACATCAAGATTTCCTAAAGGATTGAAGTGTGACGAATATAGGTATAAAGAAAGATGAGTTAAGAATACTCTAAGCAAATGGGAAGATGGAATTATCATTCTGAAGATGGAGAAAACTTGGGAATAGCAAGTTTGGGAAAAAGATTGGGAGCCGGTATTCTAAATTTAAAATGCTTTTCAGCCATCCAAGTGGATGCAGCTGGATAAATAACTCTAGAGTTTCAGGGTCTAGACTCGAGACAAGTTTTTGGAGTCATCAAAATAAAGATGATATTTAAGGTCATGAGACTGGATGAGATCACTAAGGTAATAAACATGAATAAAAGAAAGAAGGAATCTAAAGGATAAGAAGAGGAAGAACTAGAAAACAAAACTGAAAAGGAGCCACCTGTAGCATAGGACATATTATGTAAAAACAAGTCGAAGGTCAGTTCATTTCCTAGTGGTTAAGGTGACTGAATACCATGTGCTCAGCTGTGTCGTTGAGTACTATACCCTATGGCTTAAGGTGCTCAGCATGACCAAAATCCCAAAGTGAGGAAGAAATGGAGGAGAAGGTTTTGCAGTGTGACCATGCTCCATTGGGGGTGCTTTCTTGCTTCCCCCCCCCTCTCTCTTGCTCTGGTAAGGGCATGTGCCATCTGGCAATTTTATTTAAAGGTCTGAATATCCCATATACATCAATTCATTGAGTCCTCACAAACTCCTTGTAAAGTTGGCAATGTCGGTCCCATTTCCAGGTGAAGACACTGAGGTGCAGAGAAAATAATTATATTATGCAAGATTACCCAGTTAATAAATTCCAGAACAAAGATCTAAATCCAGATGCTCTGACCTGGATTCCATAACTCTTCCACTGTTATGTTGCCTCTCTGTAACAATGAATGAAATATCTATAAGCATAAAGAATATGGAAAACAAGACCAAGAAAAGTGCAGAGTATGCTCAAGGGAGTATGTGTGGGGTGTGTGTGTGTGTGTGTGTGTGTGTGTTGGTATTTCCTTTTGTCTGGATCACAGATCATGTGAAGAGACGTAGTACGTATTAAGGCAGGAAAGGAATTTTTAGATCACTGTAAAGAAGGGATGCTAAGAAATATGAACTTTATATGGTAAACAATGGGAAAGGCACTAAAATTTTCTGAGCAGAATGATTATAGCTGGCAGAGATATTTAAGATGATCTTCAGAAGAAAGCAAGAAATAAGACCAGTTGAGAAATAACCTCATTGTCACTGAACGCAGAGAATTATGACTAGAAAAGAAAGTGTGCCTTAAAGAGGACTGGTCAGTGAACAAATACTTGTTAAGCGCCTGCTTTGCACCTGCCATATGCTATAGATGTCAAAAAAATATAGTATATGAAGTAGTTTTGATTTTAACAAGTTTATAATCCGGTTAGAGTGAAGACAGAAGTTTGAGAAATAATTAGCAAATGAAACATCATTATATACAATAATATTTGTTTATAGATATGAAAATTCTGAATTTTTGGTAAAGACAATTAGATCCTACGTAATAAAAATGCTAATTGTCAAGTAGAAGCTCCCTTAGACAAGAATGAATTGAGCAAGACTGAAATCAAAGAAGACCTACAAAGCCTTCCTGGGCTTATAGTTGAATGATGGGTGAGATATGGAAAAAGAAAGTCAGATTAAGAGGGAGTAGGAAGACACTAAAGGAAGATAAAGTTCTTATGAGAAGAATCAAGGGAAGTCATGAGTCCTGCCAGTTCTATTATTAGAAATCACTAAACCTTTGACAGGATTAAAAGGACTTAATTTGTGTACAATTTTTTTTAATCTCATTTTAAAGGATTGTGATAAATTAGGCAATTCAACTGAACAACTAGTATTGTTCAAGGAACACTGAAAGATAAAGGTTAAATAATAAACATTGCTTCATAGAGGCCCGCATCATGTTGGGCCAGTTTGAAAGAAGCTGGAGCATGGCGCTAGACTGTGACCACGGAGGAAGCTGTGAGTCTGCCAGTCAACCTAGCCTGAGGCCAGGGTCAGGGGCAAGAGGCGGTAGGGGGTGGAGGCGCAGTACGGGGGCGATGACTCATTTTGAGGAAATCATGACAAAATCAAACACAAAATGTAGAGTTTGTTCTCGGGAATCTTCAGTAGCGTCTCTTCTAGCAAGCTCCAGCCTGACTGTTAGACATTGCTCTAACCCTGATGGCTCTTTTTAATATGAACTCTTCAGTTCTGCTTCACAAGCTCTCTAGGCCTATGTTGATGATTTTTATCTAAGCCTAATATATCTCTGGTGCAACCACTGGAAAAAATTAACATGAATGAGGATTCTACAAATATACCACAGTTCTCCAACTATATAGAAAACAAACAATGCTTTTAAAAATCCTGATCACAAAAAGCAATCAAACTCCTTTTCCTCTAGAAAGCAAACTATGAATGAAATAGACTCTATTAGCCTAACAACTGATGATCTACTAAAACTCCCGGCAGATTGATCATTTTCTTTCACCCAACGAGAAAACAAAAAGAAAAACAAAACACAAGAAATACGTTGAAAGACTGAGTTCACTGGACATAAAAAAAGAATCCAAATTTTCAAGAACCCTCCACACTTGTGGACAAGGCTTAGTTACTCCAGTTGAGTCCACAAATATAAATAGAAATCAATGTGGTGGCAAAATTGAATTACTTGTCTTGAAAATCAAGAGAAATCTAGAGGATTGTACTAAAGAATTACCAAGCTCTGTGAAAAAGGGTGTCAATTCCTGCTCATTAGATAAACTTGAAGCAGAAAGATTATGGAAAAATATTCCTATTACTTTCAAATCTCCTGTTCCTGTTAACTCTAATAGTAGCCCTCAAACAACTTCAAGGCCAAGTGTGCAAGAATGGGATTCTTGAAGACTTTTAAAATAATGATAATTAGAGTTCTACTCTGGAGGCAAACTTCATGGTCCTGCTG
>NW_006203648.1:258274-259551 GCF_000334495.1 Tupaia belangeri chinensis
TATATTCCTATTACTTAAACTGACGGAGTAATTGTAAGTCATACTAATTATTCTGTGATTGGCTGAAGTTTTATATAATTCTAAACACTAACCCTGAAAACATAAGTTTTATGACCTATCTTCATTTTGTGCCAAAATACTGGAATGTGAAATGACAGATGATTTCTTTTGTTGATGCTTACCTGGACTTAACTTTTCTTCAACATCCTTATCAGTGTATCTTTGTTTCTGCTTCATTAAGAAATCAGTTTTTTTTCTTTAATCAGAAATCTCTTATGTTAACCTTTTTGGGTAGTTAGCATCTACTTTTAAGCAGCTTAAATTAGTATGAAAGTAGATATAGTGTATCTTATTCATAGGGAAGTCTAAGTTTTTATAGATCAAATATTTAAGACATGTTGTATTTGCAAATGATATCAATTTAACAGTAGGCATGCAGTACTAAAAGGAATGTGCTTTTATATTAATGTATGCCATGTAAACTTTTCATTTAATTAATGCTTTGGTTCTGTGTAAGGTAATCCTGGTTATATTTGAGAGTTTACAAGACATTTGGGGGGAGATAGGAAATTTAATATTTTGAGATCAGATTATATCTTTGATTTTAGTTTTTGGGTTAGTTCAAACTAGTATAAAATGACTCAATGGACAGTTGCTTTATTAAATTCGATAAGTTTAAGATAATTAATGTGGAGAATTGGAAAGCAAATCTCTTCTAAAGTTTTTTTTGTGATAGTTGTGCTTTCTTTAAAGCAATCCTATAGTTTTCAGAGTTTTTCTCTATCTAGAATTGAACAGAGCTCTTTAATGTTACAATTTTTACCAAGCAGGTATAATTATTATTCTAACAGAAAGCATCTTCACCAACAAAACTGAAAGTTAAGTCATAAAGCATAAGTAGTATATCATATTTTTAAAAACCTAATGAAATTAATTTGTGTATATATTATATATACACACACTATTAGTTAATACTTTACCTAAATTGCAGCATCTTTGGTAAATAGTTTTACAATTAAATTATAAAACTGATGAGTCAAAATTTGTAGAACCATGTCTTTTCTTTTTTTCCTGGTTAGTGAGCTTTCTTCTTCTTTTTATTTTTTTTAATTGCCAGAGGGTGCATGTTCTTGCTAGAGAAAGCACTGCCTAGTGGGGTATGGTCATGGCACAATCCATTTTCCTCCATGTCTCCATGCCATCAATATCTTAAGCACGCACATATACACAACCAGTATATTCTGTAAGCCACCAGGGCTGGGAATTGAACCTCAGTC
>NW_006203648.1:259604-261051 GCF_000334495.1 Tupaia belangeri chinensis
AAATAACAAATCCAATATATCAAAGAAATTTTATAGAGAAGTGATTCAATTACATGTTTAATATTTCAGGGTTTATATATTATTTTGAGATTTCCAGGGGGTCAAAAGGAGACAACAGTATATTAAGTGCTGAATTTAGAATTTAAAGTAAATGAGAACAATTAGATTTTAAGCATTGTATTGTGAATGTAAAATCTTATCAACTTTTGCTCTCTTTCGGGTATATTGGGGAAAATGTTAAATAGGAAAAAATTAAGAAATTTTAAGAATTGAACATTTTTGGGACCAGCAGTTAGCGTCATGGCTATGTCGCTGAACTCCCATGTCGTCGACCGCGGTTCAAGTCCTGGACCTTTTGGCTTATACTCAGGTTGGGCACGTGTGCGTGTGTGCCCAAGATCCTGAGAGGAGAATGGAGGATAAGGGATTATGGTGTGGCCATCCCCCTCGGGGGTGATTTTTCGCTTTCCCTCGCTCTGTCTCTCTCTGTCTCTCTGGTGAGCACACAAGTCCTGTAGAAAAACAAAAAAACAAACAAAACAAACAAACAAAAACTCTCAAAATAAAAAGAATTTAACATTTTTGAGTGTGAAAAAAATGAACAAAAATGACTAATTCCAAAAATTATTTGACATCAAGGGGTAAAAGAATGACTAATATGTGGAGTCAAGACTGAAATCTACTGTCTTCATTGTGAACAAAAGCTCTTCTTTATTTTAATTATTTATTTATTTATTATCATCATAATCTTGTTTATATTACATTGAAATGCATATAACTTTACAGTGTATTACATTGCTTTTTCAAAAGGGAATGCCATGCATGTCAGTCAATACAGAGACATTAAAACCTCCACTTCATCATTCAATATCTTTTCATTGTTTTTCCTGTTCATTACTATTATTCCAATTATTTTTTAACCAGTCAATTACTATTTCTCATTCTGCGTGTGAAAAGACTTTACCCATCATGAAATACTTCTCAGACCCATCCAGTTTAGAACACTATACATGTCATCATCAAGAGGTAATAAGCCATATCTATGTTCCAGTAATATCATGCCTCTCCATTTGTTCTCTTGCTATCTTTCTCTATCCTCTTCTCTTCACCCCCCATTCCACACTGTCTTATTCTCCTTAAGTATTTTCACTGCTTTTATGTCCTCCAATATTTCGCTCTCTACCATAGAGTGCAGATAATTGGTATATATTAAGTGGATACATACGGTATCTTTCTTTCATAGCCTGGCTCACTTCACTAAGCAATAGATCCTCAATATCTGACCACTTTCTATCAAATGCCAGAGTCTTGTTAGTTTTTATGGCTGAGTAGAATTCCATAGAGTATATATGCCACACTTTTCCAATCCATTAATCGGTTTGTGGGCATTTAGGTTGGTTCCATATCTTGGCAATCGTGAATAATGCTGCAATAAACATTGATGTGC
>NW_006203648.1:263000-268780 GCF_000334495.1 Tupaia belangeri chinensis
TCTTCCTGATTCAATCTTGGTAGATTATATGCATCCAGGAATTTGTCCATCTCCTCCAAGTTATCTTATTTGTTGGCATATAGTCGCTTATAGTATCCTCTAATGATATTTTGCATTTCTACTGTGTCTGTTGTAATATTGCCTGTTTCATCACACATTTGATTAATCTGGTTTCTTTCTTTCTTCTTGATCATTCTAGCCAATGGTGTGTCGATCTTGTTAACCTTTTCAAAGAACCAGTTTTGCTTTCATTTATTTTCTGTATGGTTCATTAATTTTCTATTTCATTTATTTCTGCTCGAACCTTCATTATTTCTTTTCACCTGGCACTTTTGGGGTTTGTTTGTAGTTTTTCCAATTTCCTGAGGCATGATGATAGGTTATCTATTTGCCATTTTTCCATCCTTTTCTTATGTGCACTAATTGTTAGGAATTTCCCTCTTATGACTGCTTTTGCCATGTCCCATAGATTATGGAAACTTGTGTACTCATTATCATTTGTTTCCACAATTTTTTTTTTATTTCAGACTTAATTTCTTCAGTAGTGAAAAAATCATTCAGAAGTAGGTTGTTCAGTTTCCATGTGTTTGCATATTTTCGGGTGTGTTTCTTGAAATTAATCTTGAGTTTAATTCCATTATGGTCAGAGAAGATGCTGGATATAGTTTCTATGCCTTTCAATCCATAAAGGCCTGATTTGTGTCCTAACACATGGTCAATCTTTGAAAAGGTTCCATGCTGGGGTGAGAATAATGTATAAGTTGTGGAATTAGGGTAGAAAGTTCTCTAGATATTTATCAAGCCCATTAAATTTATAGTATCATTTAGGTCCTGTATCTCTCTATTTACTTTCTGCCTAGAAGATCTGTCTAAAGGAGATAATGGGGTGTTGAGATCTCCAACAATTAATAGGAGATAATGGGGTGTTGATATCTCCAACAATTATAGTATTTCTCCCTATTTTTCCTTTAAGCTCCAGGAGTCTTTTATTCACATATTTAGGTGTGCCTGACTTGGGTGCACAGATGTTTATAAACGTTATGACTTCCTGCTGGATTACTCCATTTATTATTATAAAATGCCTTTCTTGGGAACCAGCATTTACGTAATGTCTATGTCGCTGGACTCCCACGTAGTCGACCACGGTTCGCGTCCCGGACCTGGTGGCTTAAAACTCATGTCGGGTGCGTGTGCGTGCATGCCCAAGGTTCCAAGAGGAGAATGGAGGAGAAGGGATTGTGGCGTGACCATCCCCCTGGGGGGTGATTTCTCGCTTTCTGTCTCTCTGTCTCTGTCGGTCTGGCGAGTGCACGCACCCTATAGCAATAAAACCTCTCAAAAAAAAAAGTAAAAAAAAAGAAAAGAAAAACGCCTTTCTTTGTCTCTTCTTACATTCTTTGTCTTGAAATCCATTTTGTCAGATCAATATCGTTACTCCAGCCTTATTTTTAATTTCAATTTGCATGGATTATCTTTTTACAACCCTTCACTTTTAGTCTATGTATGTCTTTATCCATAAGGTGAGTTTCATGTAGGCAACAGATAGAGGGTCTCTGTTTTCTTATGCATTCGGCCAGTTTATGTCTCTTAATTTGATAATTTAATCCATTGACATTCAATGTAATTATTGATATTTCCGTAACTGATCCTATCTTTAAGTGAGCCATTTTCTTGTTTGTTTTTGTTCTCGTATAACTGTCTGACTTTTTCATTTTCGTGGTATAGTACTCCCTTCAGAACGTCTTGAAGAGCTGGTCTGGAGTTGTTAAATTCCTTCAAGTTTTGTTTATCTGAGAATGTTTTTATCTTTTTTTTCCCATTTGAAATATTATCTTGCCGGGTACAGTATTTTTGGTTGAAATTGTTTTTCATTCAACACTTTAACTGAATTTTCCCATTCTTTCCTTGCCTGCATTGTTTCCTCCAAGAGATCCGATGTTAGCCTGATGGGTTCGCCTTTGTAAGTAACTTGACATTTCCCTCTTGCCAATTTTTTATCTTGGGTTGATTCTACTCGGGATTCTATGTATTTCTTGGGTCTGGATATTTGAATGCCTTTCTAGTTTTGGAAAGTTTTCTTCCAGGATTTCATGGATTAAATTCTCTAGGCTCTTATTATTTTCTTCCTCTTCTGGGATAGCAATTATCCATATGTTGGGGAGCTTGATGTTATCCAATATTACTTGTATATTATCCTCATTTTTCTTGGTTGTTTTCTCAGTCTTCTTGATACTTTTTTCTATGTCAGATGTTTTGGCTTCTACATTAGAGATTCCATCTTCTGCCTGATCTAACCTACTTTTAATATTTTCAAGGGAGGTTTTGATTTCCTGTATCACATTATTCAAATCTAGAAGTTCCATCTAGTTCTTGTTTGAGGTATCTTTTTCTTCTTTTAAATCATGAAAGGACTTCCTCATCTCCTGGAGCTCCTTGACCCTTTACTCTTCCATCTCAGTTAGTGTGGTCACTACAAATATTCTGAATTCCTTATCAGATATGTCCATGACATCCATTGTATTGACTGTGGCTGATGTGGGCTTGATGATTTCCCTTAGGAGAGAGACCTTTTCTTGGTTGCTCATACTTCTTGAGCCTCTACAATTGTTCCTAGTCATCAGTTGATTTATATATTGCTTCGTAACATATTTAAGGTATCTCTGAGTGTTAAAAGTTATACAGGATTAGAAAATTGATTTCTCTTATAGTTGGCCAGCCTTTGGCTCTATAGTACCATGTACTGTTGTCACTGGTCCTGGGTGACCTAAAGTCCTCCCTGGTTCTACGAAATGTTGAGCTCCTAACTGATCTCATAATCAACACCTCAAGAGTAAGGAAATACAAAATAAATCAATATCACTGGGCATGCAACACACATTGCACGCTATTCGAAACAAAAACTTTCAGAGAATGCAAAGGCAAGTGAGGAAGGGCTAGAGGATAAGCGACAGGTCCTGAGGGGAGGTCTTGCAGCTGCAGGCCTCTTGGTGCCCGAAACTGCTGGCTGGCCTGATTCAGTTTGCAGGCGGGGAGTAGGGGGTGCAAGTTCATCTTAAAGTCCCAGGAGACCAAACTGAAGTTCAGAGAGTAGCAGGGGTGGGGATGCCTGGAGGACCCGGGTGGGAGGGCCTGCAGGAGCATACCTCCTGGTGTCTGGAACTGCTGGAAGGCTAGATCCGGTTTGCAGGTGTGGTGTGGGGGGTAGCGAGTTTGTCATAAAATCCAATGAAACAAAATTGAAGTCCAGAGAGGAGCATGGGGTGGGGGGAGGCCAGGAGGACCCGGGTGGGAGGGTCTGCAACTGCAGGCCACCTGGTGTCCAGAACTGCTGGCCGGCTGGATCCAGATTACAGTTGGCTATGGGGGAGTGCAACTTCATCTAAAAGTCCCACAATACCAACATGAAGTGAAGAGAGGCAGGGATGGGGATGCGCGAAGGACCCTGGTGGGAGTGCCTGCCGCCTGGTGTCCAGAACTGCTGACTGGCTGGATCCAGTTTGCAGGTGGGGTGTGGGGGCTGTGAGTCCATCCTAAATTCCCCCAGATCAACTTGAAGTACAGAGAGGAGCAGATGTGGGGATGCATAGAAGACCCGGGCAGGAAGGCCTGCAGCTGCAGGGGGCCTGGTGTCCAGAACAGCTTGCCAGCAGGATCTGGTTTGCAGGTGTGGTGTTGGGGGGTGTGTGTGTGAGTTCATCTTAAGTCCCATGAGACCAACCTGGAGTCCAAAGAGGAGCAGGGTTGGGGATGTGCGGTGGACCTGAGTGGGAGGGACTGCAGGTGCAGGCCTCCTGGTGTCTGGAACTAGTGGCAGGCTGGATCTGGTTTGCAGGTGTGGTGTGTGTGGGGGGGTGCGAGTTCATCTTAAAATCACACAAGATCAATTGAAGTCCAGAGAGGAGCAGCGGTGGGGATGCGGGTGGAAGGGCCTGCAGCGAGAAGCCTCTTGGTGTCCAGAACTGCTGGCCTGCTGGATCCGGTTTGCTGGTGGAGTGTTGGGGGGGTGCGAGTTCATCTTAAAGTCCCATGAGACCAATCTGAAGTCCAGAGAGGAGCAAGGGTGTGGATGCCAGGAAGAACCATGATGGAGGGCCTGCAGCCGCAGGCCTCCTGGTGTTGAGAACTGCTATCTGGCTGGATCCAGTTTGCAGGAGGGGTGTGGAGGGGTGCGAGTTTGTCTTAATGTCCAACAAGACCAACCTGAAGTCCAGAAAGGAGCAGGGGTGGGGATGCACAAAGGATCCGGATGGGAGGGCCTGCAACCACAGGCCACCTGTTGTCCGGAACTGCTGGCTCACTGGATCCAGTTTACAGGTTGGATGTCAGGTGGTGAGAATTCATCTTAAAATCCCATGAGACAAACAAGAAGTCCAGAGAAGAGCAGGGGTGGGGAATCGCAAAGGACCCAGGCTGGAGGGACTCTATCCGCAAGCTGCCTGGTGTCTGGAACTGCTAGCCAGCTGGATATGGTATGCAGGGGGGTGTGGGGGCATGCGAGTTTGTCTTAAAGTCCCAGGAGACGATGATCCTGAAGTCCAGAGAGGTGCAGGGGTGCGGAAGGACTCAGGCAGTAGGGCCTAGAAACACAGGCTGCCTGGTGTCTGGAACTACTGGCCAGCTGGATCCAGTTTGCAGGTGGGGGTGCATGTTCGTCTTTAAGTCCCAAGAAAGCAACTTGAAGCCCAGAGAGGAACAGGGCTGGGGATACTTGAAGGGTGCGGGCAGGAGGTCCTGTAGCCGATGGCAGCCTGGTGTCCGGAACTGCTGGCCGACTGGATCCACTTTGCAGGTTGGGTGTGGGGGGGTGTGAGTTCATCTTAAAGTCCCACAAGACCAACCTGAAGTCCAAACAGGAGCAGGGGTTTGTATGCAAGAAGGACCCAGGTGGGAGAGCCTGCAGCCACAATACGCCCGGTGTCAGGAACCGCTTTCCGGCTGGATCTGGTTTGCAGGTGGGGTGTGGCAGGTGCCAGTTTGTCTTAAAGTCCCACAAGACCAACATGAAGTCCAGAGAGGTGCAAGGTTTGGGATGCGCGAAGGACCCGGGGTGGAGAGCCTGCAGCCGCAGGCCTCCTGGTGTCCGGGACAGCTGGTCGGCTGGATCTGGTTTACAGTTGGGGTGTGGGAGGGTGCGAGTTTGTCTTAATATCTCATGAGACCAATCTTAAGTCCAGAGAAGAGAAGGGGTGGGGATGCCAGGAGGACATGGGCAGGAGGGCTTGTAGCTGCAGGCCGCCTGGTTTCTGGAACTGCTGGCCGGCTGGATCTGGTTTGCAGGTGGGGTGTGGGGGGGGTTGCAATTTTGTCTTAAAGTCCCAAGAAAACAACCCAAAGTCCAGAGAGGAGCAGGGGTGGGGATGCGTGAAAGACCCAGGCGAGAAGGCTTGCAGTTGCAAGTTGCCTGGTGTCCAGAACTGCTGGTTGGCCGAATCCGGTTTTCTAGTAGGGTGTGGAGGTGGTGGGAGTTCATCTTAAAGTTCCACGAGACAAACCTGAAGTCCAGAGAGGAGCAGGGGTGGGGATGCCTGGAGGACCTGGGTGGGAAGTCCTCCAGGTGGAGACTACCTGCTATCCAGAACTGCTGGCTGCCTGGATCCGGTTTGCAGGTAGGGTGTGTGTGTGAGGGGGAGCGAGTTCATTTGAAAGTCCCATGAGACCAACCTGAAATCCAGAGAGGAGCAGGGTTGGGGATGCTTGAAGGATCCTGGCAGGATAGCCTGCAGCCGTAGGCCGCCTGGTGTCTGGAACTGCTGGCTGGATAGATCCCGGTTGTTGGTGGG
>NW_006203648.1:268892-275866 GCF_000334495.1 Tupaia belangeri chinensis
CAGGCCGCCTGTTGTCCAGAAATGCTGGCCAACTGGATCCAGTTTGAAGTTGGGTGTGTGGGGGTGTGAGTTCATCGTAAAGTCCCAGGAGACCAACCTGAAGTACAGAGAGTAGAAGGGGTGTGGATGCCCAAAATACCCAGGTGGAAAGGCTTGGAGCTGCTGGCCACCTGGTGTCCATAACTGCTGGCCAGCAGGATCTGGTTTGCAGGTGGGGTGTTTTGGGGGTGAATTTGTCTTAAAGTCCCATGAGACCAACCTGGAGTCCATAGAGGAGCAGGGGTAGGGATGCAATAAGGACCCGGGCATTGGGGCCTGCTGCCGCAGGCCGCCTGGTGTCCTGAGCTACTGTCTGGCTGTGTCCGGTTTGCAGGTGGGGTGTGGGCGTGTTTGAGTTCAACTTAATGTCACACAAGAACAGCCTTAAGTCCAGAGAGGAGCAGGGTTGGGGATGCCCAGGGAACCCGGGTGGGAGGGCCTGAAGCCAAAGGCTTCCTGGTGTCTAAAACTTCTGGCTGGCTGGATCCAGTTAGCAGGCAAGGTGTGGGGGTTGCGAGTTCATCTTAAAGTCCTACAAGACCAATATGAAGTCCAGAAGGAGCAGGTGTGCAGATGCTCGAAGGATCTAGGCGGGAGGGCATTTAGCCACAGGCCACCTGGTGTCCGAAACTGCTGGCTGGCTGGATCTGGTTTACAGCTGGGGTGTGGGGTGGTGCAAATTCATCTTAAAGTCTCACAAGACGAACCTGAAGTCCACAGAGGAGCAGGGGTGGGGAACTGTGAAGGACCCGGGCAGGAGGGACTGCAGCAACAAGCCACCTGGTGTCCAGAACTGTTAGCTGGCTGGATCCAGTTTGCAGGTGGGGTGTGAGGGCATGCGAGTTCATCTTAAAGTCCCACGAGACCAACCTGAAGTCCAGAGAGGATCAGGAGTAGGGATACCCGAAGGACCTGGGCAGGAAGGTCAGCAGCCGCAGGATTCCTGGTGTCCTGAACTGCTGGCCAGCAGGATCCGGTTTGCAGTTGGGGTGTGTGGGAGGGTGAGTTTGTCTTAAAGTCCCACGAGATGAACCTGAAGTTCAGAGAAGAGCAGGGATGGGGATGCGCGATGGAACCTGGCAGGAGGGCTTGCAGGCGCAGACCTTCTGGTGTCTGGAATTGCTGTAAGGGTGGATTCGGTTTGCAGGTGCAGTGTTGAGGGGTGCGAGGTCATCTTAAAATCCTACGAGACCAAACTGAAGTCCAGAGAGGAGCAGGGGTGGGGATGCAAGGAGGACCTGGTTAGGAAGACCTGCAGCTGCATGCCTCCTGGTGTCCAAAACTGCTGGCCAGCAGGATCCAGTTTGCAGCTGTGGTGTTTGTGGGATGAGTTCTTCTTAAAGTCTCATGAGACCAACATGGAGTCAATAGAGGGGATGGGGTGGGGATGCTCAGAGAACCTGGGTGGAAGGGCCTGTAGACACTAGATGCCTGATGTCCAGAACTGCTGGCCAGCAGGATCCTGTTTACAGGTGGGGTGTTTGGGGGGTGAGTTCATCTTAAAGTCCCATGAGGCCAACCTGGAGTACAAAGAGGAAATGAGGTGGCTATGCATGGAAGAACTGGGTGGGGTGGCCTGTAGGCAAAGTTTTCCCTGTGTCTGGAACTACTGATAGGCTGGATCCAGTTTGCAGTGCAGTGTGTTGGGGTGTGAGTTCATCTTAAAATCCCATGAGACCAAACTGAAGTCCAGAGCGGAGCAGGGGTGGGGATACCACGAGGACCCGCGTGGAAGGGCCTGCAGCCGCAGGACTCCTGGGGTCCAGAATGGCTGGCCCGCTGGATCCAGTTTGCAGGTGGAGTGTTGGCGGGGAGAGGGTATGAGTTTGTCTTAAAGTCCCATGAAACCAACCTGAAGTCCAGGAGCAGCAGGGGTGGGGATGTGTGAAGGCCCCCGGCGGGAAAGCATACAGCCAGCTCATGATGCTTGGTGTCTGGAACTGCTGGCCAGCTGGATCTGGTTTACAGGTGGAGTCTGGCGGGGTGTGAGTTCATCTTAAAGTCTCACGAGACCAACCTAATTTCCAGATAGGAACAGGGGTGGGGATGCACGGAGGACCTGGGTGGAAGGGCATTCAGTCACAGGCCGCCTGGTGTTCTGAACTGCTGGCCCGCTGGATCCTGTTTGTAGGTATGGTGTGGGCTGTTGAGAGTTCATCTTAAAGTTCCTTGAGACCAACCTGAAATCCAGAGAGTAGCAGTGGTGGGGATATGTGAAGAACCCGGGAGGGAGGTCCAGCAGCCATAAACCGCCTCGTGTCCAGAACTTCTGGCTAGCTGGTTCAGGTTTGCAGGTGAGGTGTTGGGTGGTGCTAGTTCATCTTTAAGTCCCATGAGACCAACCTGAAGTCCAGAGAGAAAAAGGGGTAGGGATGCGCATAGGACCCATGCAGGAGGGACAGCCGCCCCAGGCCGCCTGGTATCTGGAACTGCTGGTTGGCTGGATCCATTCTGCAGTTGGGATGTGGGCAGGTGAGAGTTCATCTTAAAGTCCCTGGAGATCAACCTGAAATCCAGAGAGGAACAGGGGAGGGGATGGGCTGGAGGGCCTACAACCGCAGGCCTCCGTGTCCGGAACTGCTGGCCACTGGATCCAGTTTGCAGGGGGGTGTAGAGGGTACAAGTTCATCTTAACGTCCAAGGAGACCAAACTGAAGTCCAGAGAGGAGCAAGGGTGGGGATGGCCGGAGGACCTGGGTGTGATGATCTGCAGCTGAAGGCTTCCTGGTGTCCAAAACGACTGGCCGGCTGGATCTGGTTTGCAGGTTGGGTGTGGGTGGGTACAAGTTTGTCTTAACATCCCAGGAGACCAACCTGAAGTCCAGAGAGTAGCAGGGGTGGGGATGTATGGGGGACTCGGGCAGGAGGGCCTGCAGCCGCAGGGCACCTGGCATCCGGAAATGCTTGCTGGCTGGATCCAGTTTACAGGTCGGGTGTGTGGGGATGCGAGTTCAACTTAATGTCCTACGAGACCAACCTTAAGTCCAGAGAGGAGCCGGGGTGGGGATGCTTGGTGGATCCTGGCGGAAGGACCTGTAGCCTCAGGCAGCCTGGTGTCCATAACTGCTGGCTGGCTTGAGCCGGTTTGCAGGTGGGTTGTGGGAGGGTGCAGTTCCTTTTAAAGTCCCACAAGACAAACCTGAAGTCCAGAGAGGAACAGAGGACCTGGGTGGAATGGCCTGCAGCCACATACTGCCTGGTATCTGGAACTGCTGGCCAGCTGGATCTGGTTTACAGGTAGAGTGTTGGAAGGTGAGAGTTCATCTTAAAGTCCCACGAGACCAACCTGAAATCCAGAAAGGAGCAATGGTTTGAGATGCACGAAGGACCTGCAGTCGCAGGAAGCCTGGTGTCTGGAACTACAGGCCTACTGGATCTGGTTTGCAGGTGACCTGTGCGGGTGTGCAAGTTCATCTTAAAGTCCCATGAGACCAACCTGAAGTTCAGAGAGGAGCAGGAGTGGGGATGTGCAATGGACACTGGCAGGAGGGCCTCCAGCCGCAGGCCACCTGGTGTCTGGAACTGCTGGCCAGCTGGATTCAGTTTGCACGTGTGGCGTGGGGTAGTGACAGTTCGTTTTAACATTGCATGAGACCAACCTGAAGTCCAGAGAGGAGCAGGGTGGGAAGGGCCTGGAGCCGCATGCTGCCTGGTGCCCGGAACTTCTGTCCTGCTGCATCTGGTATACAGGTGTGGGTTGGGGGGTTGCAAGTTTGTCTTAAAGTCCCAAGAAACCAACCTGAAGTCCAGAGAGGAGCAGGGGTGGGGATGCGCAAAGGACACGGGCGGGAAGGCTTGCAGATGCAGGCCACCTGGTGTCTGGAACTGCTGGCCGGCTGGATCTGGTTTGCAGGTAGGGTGTCGGGAGGACCGAGTTCATCTCAAAATTGCACGAGATCAACCTGAAGTCCAGAGAGGAGCATGGCTAGGGAGGCATGGAGGATCCGGGTGAAATGGCCTGGAGGTGCAGGATGCCTGGTCCGGAACTGCTGGCTGGCTGGTTCCAGTTTGCAGTTGGGGTGTTGTGGGGAGCGAGTTCTTCATATTTTCCCATGAGACAAACCTTAAGTCCAGAGAGGTGCAGGGGTGGGGAAGGCAGGAGGACCAGGCTGGGAGGGCCTGCAGCTGCAGGCCTCCTGGTGCCCAAAACTGCTGGCCGCCTGGATCCAGTTTGCAGGTGGGGTGTGTGTGTGGGGGTGTGAGTTCGTCATAAAGTCCCACGAGACCAACCTGAAGTCCAGAGAAGAGCAAGGTTGGGGATGCTCGAATGATCCTGGCGTGAGGGCCTGAAGCCACAGGATGCCTGATGTCCGGAAATACTGGCCCACTGGATCTGGTTTGCAGGTAGCATGTGTGTGTGTGGTGTGAGTTCATCTTAAAATCCCAGGAAACCAACCTGAAGTCCAGAGAGGAGCAGGTGTGGGGATGTGCGAAGGACCCTGGCTGGAGGGAGGGCTTGCAGCTGCTGGCCTCCTGGTGTCCGGAATGGCTGGCTGGATCCCATTTGCAGATGTGGTGTGTGGGGGTGCAAGTTTCTCTTAAACTCCCAGGAGACCAACCTGAAGTCCAGAGACGTGCAGGGGTTGGGATGTGCGAAGGACCCAGGTGGGAGAGCCTGCAGGTGCAGGCCGCCTGGTTCCAGGACTGCTGGTCAGCTGTATCCAGTTTGCAGGTGGGGTGTGGATGGGTACGAGTTCATCTTAAAGTCCCATGAGACCAACCTGAAGTCCACAGAGGAGCAGGGGTGGGGATGCGCAAAGGACTCGGGTGGGAGGGCCTGCAGCTATAGGCTGCCTGGTGTTCAGAACTGCTGCCAGCCTGGATCCGGATTGCATGTGGGGTGGGGGGGTTGCACACTTGTCTTAATGTCAAGGAGATCATCCTGCTGTTGAAAGAGGAGCAGGGGGTACGGATGTGGAAAGGACCTGGGTAGGGGGCCTGGAGATGCAGGCTGCCTGGTGTCCAGAACTCTTGGCTGGCTGGATCCTCTTTTCAGATAGGGTGTGGGTGGGTACAAGTTCTTCTTAAAGTCCCATGAGACCAACCTGAAGTCCAGAGAGTAGCATGGGTGAGAAATCGCGAAGGATTTGGGAGGGAGGGACTGCAGCCACAGGCCCTTGGTGTCCAGAACTGCTGGCTGGTGGATCCGGTTTGGATGTAGGGTGTGGGGAGATTGTGAGTTCATCTTAAGGTCCCAGGAAACAAACCTGAAGTCCAGAGAGGTGCAGTGGTTGGGATGCACAAAGGACCAGGTGGGAGGGCCTGAAGCTGCAGGCCGCCTGGTGTCTGGAACAGCTGGCCAGTTGCATCCGCTTTGCAGTTGGGCTGTGGGGGTGTGCAAGTTCATCATAATTCCCCATGAGACAAACCTTAAGTCCAAAGAGGTGCATGGGTGGGGAAGGCAGGAGGCCCGGGCGGGCAGCGCCCACAGCCACAGGTCTCCTGGTGCCCAAAGCTACTGGGCAGCTGGATCCATTTTTCAGGTGGGGTGAGGGGACTGCGTGTTCATCTTTAAGTCCCATGAAACCAACCAGAAATCCAGAGAGGAGCAGGGGTGGTGATGCTTGAGGGACTCAGGCAGGAGCACTGCCTGGCCGGCTGGATCCATTTTGCAGGCTGGGTGTGGAAGTGTGCAAGTTCATCTTAAATTCCCATGAGACCAACCTAAAGTCTAGAAAGGAACAGGGGTGTGGATGTGCAAAGGACCGGGGCAGGAGAGCCTGTAGCCACAATCTGCCTGGTTTCCAGAACAGCTTCGTGGCTGGATCCAGTTAGCAGCTGGGGTGTGGTGGGTGCCAGTTTGTCTTAAAGTCCCACAAGACCAAACTGAAATGCAGAGAGGAGCAGGGAGGGGATGCACTAATGACCCAGGCAGGAGGGCCTGCTACTGCAGGCCGCCTGGTGTCCGGAACTGCTAGCCGACTGAATCAGGTTTACAGGTGAGGTGTGGGGGGGTGCGAGTTTGACTAAATGTCCCTCGAGACCAAACTTAAGTCTAGAGAGGAGCAGGGGTGGGGATGCCAGGAGGACCCGGGTGGGAGGGCCTGTAGCCGCAGGCTGCCTGGTGTCCGGAACTGCTGGACAGCCGAATCCAGTTTACAGGTGGGGTGTAGGGTTGTGTGAGTTTATCTTAACGTCGCATTAGACCAACCTGAAGTCCAGAGAGGAAGATGGGTGGGCATTCGCGGAGGACTTGGGTGGAAGGGCCTGCAGCTGCATGCCGCCTGGTGTCAGGAACTGCTGGCCAGCTGGGTCTGGTTTACAGGTGCGGGTTGGGGGGGTGTCAATTTGTCTTAAAGTCACAAGAGACCAGCCTGAAGTCCAGAGAGGAGCAGGGGTGAGGGTACGCAAAGGACCCAGGCTGGAAGGTTTGCAGCCACAGGCTGCCTGGTGTCTGGAACTGCTGTCTGGCTGGATCCAGTTTGCAGGTAGGGTGTGTGTGGGAGGGTGCGAGTTCATCTTAATGTCCCAGGAAACCAACCTGAAGTACAGAGAGGAGCAGTGGTGCGTATATGTGAAGGATCTATTCTGGAGGGCCTATAGCCGCTGGCCTCCTGGTGTCTAGAACTGCTGGACAGCTGGATCCAGTTTGCAGGTGAGGTGTTGGAGTGTTCAAGTTCGTCTTAAAGTTCAACGAGACCAACCTGAAGTCCAGAGAGGAGCAGGGGTGGGGATGTGTGATGGACTGAGGTGGGAGGGCCTGCAGCTGCAGGCTGCCTGGTTTTCAGAACTGCTGACTGGTTGGATCCGGTTTGTAGACGGGGTGTATTAGGGGGTGTGAATTTGTCTTAACATCACATAAGACCAACCTGAAGGCCAGAGAGGAGCAGGGGTGGAAGGACCCGGGTGGAAGCACCTGTAGCCCCATGCCACCTGGTGTCTGGAATGGCTGGCCAGCTGGATCCAGTTTGCAGGTGGAATGTGTGTGTGTGTGG
>NW_006203648.1:275879-278359 GCF_000334495.1 Tupaia belangeri chinensis
ACTTAAAATCCAAGGAGACCAACCTAAAGTCCAGAGGGGTGCAGGGGTTTGGATGCACGAAGGACTCGGGTGGGAGGGCCTGCAGCTGCAGACCGCCTGGTGTCTGGGACTGCTGGGCAGCTTGATCCGGTTTGTAGGTGGTGTGTGGGTGGGTGCAAGTTTGTCTTAATGTCTGAGGAGACCATCCTCAAGTCCAGAGAGGAGAAGGGGTGTGGATGCAGAAAGGACTCGGGAAGGAGGTCCTAAAAATGCAGGCTGCCTGGTTTCCAGAACTTTTGGCTGGCTGGATCCTGTTTGCAGGTAGGGTGTAGGGGATTCGAGTTTGACTTAAAGTTCCACGAGACCAAACTGAAGTCCAGAGAGGAGCAGGGATGGGGATGGGCGAAGGACTCAGGTGGGAGGGCCTGCAGGTGCAGAACTGCTGCCTGGCTGGATCCGGATTGCATGTGGAGTGTGGGGGTTGCGAGTTCATCTTTATGTCTGAGGAGACCATCCTGAAGTCCAGAGAGGATCAGGGGTGCAGATGCGGAAATGACCCACGCGGGAGGGCTTGGAAATGCAGGCTGCCTGTTGTCCGGAACTTTTGACCGGCTGGGTCCTGTTTGCAGGTAGGGTGTGGGGGGTTCAAGTTCATCTTAAAGTTCCACAAGACCAACCTGAAAGCCAGAGAAGAGCAGGTGTGGGGATGCACAAAGGACTGGGGCAGGAGAATCTGCAGCCGCAGGCCACCTGTTGTCCGGAACTGCTTGCCAGCTGGATCTGGTTTGCAGGTTGGGTTTGGGGGGTTGTGAGTTAATCTTAAAGTCCCACGAGACCAACCTGAAGTCCAGAGTGGAGCAGAGGTGGGGAATCGCGAAGGACCCCGGCGGTAGGTTCTGCCACCACAGGCTGCCTAGTGTCTGAAACTGTTGGCAGGCTGGATCTAGTTTGCCTGTGGGGTGTATGTGGGGGATGCCAGTTCATCTTAATGTCCCAGGAAACATACCTAAAGTCCAGAGAGGAGCAAGGGTGGGAATGTGCAAAGGACCTGAGCTGGAGGGCCTGTAGCCACTGGGTGTGCCTGGTGGCTGGAACTGCTGGCCGACTAGATCTGGTTTACAGGTGATGTGTGGGGATGTACAAGTTTGTCTTAAAGTCCCACGAGACCAAACAAGTCCAGAGAGGCACAGGGGTGGGGGTGCGCCATGGACCCAGGTGGGAGGGCCTGCAGAGGCAGGCCGCCTGGTGTACGGAACTGCTGGCCGGCTGGGTTTGGTTTGCAGGTGGAGTGTGTGTGGGGTGTGAGTTGGTCTTAAAGTCCTATGAGACCAACCTGAAGTCCAGAGAGGAACAGGAGTGGGGATGTCAGGAGGACACGGGTGGAAGGGCCTGCTGCCACAGGCTGCCTGGTGTCCAGAGTGGCTGGTCGGCTGGATCTGGTTTGCAGGTGAGGGGGGTGTGAGTTCATCTTAAAGTCTCATGAGACCAACCTGAAATCCAGAAAGGAGCAGGGGTGGGGATGCACAAAAGACCCGGGTGGGAGGGCCTGCAGCCACAGGCCCCCTGGTGTCCAGACCTGCTGGTTGGCTGCATCCGGTTTGCAGGTGGGGTGTCGGGGGGTGTGAATTCATCTTAAAGTCCCATGAGACAAACGTGAAGTCCAGAGAGGAGCTGGGTTTGGGATGCGTGAAACACCCAGGCAGGAGGGTCTCCAGCTGCAAGCCGCCTGGTGTCCAGAACTGCTGGCTGGCTGGATCTGGTTTGCAGGTGGGTTGTGTGTGTGGGGGGTGCAAGTTCCTCTTAATGTCCCATGAGTCAACCTGAAGTCAAGAGAGGAACATGGGTGGAGATGCGTGTATGACCCGGGTGGAAGGGCCTCAGCTGCAGTCTGCCAGGTGTCCGAAACTGCTAGCCAGCTCGATCCGGTTACAGGAAGGGTGTGAGTGGGTGCGAGTTTGTCTTAAAGTTTCTCAAGACCAACCTGAAGTCCAGAAAGGAGCACATTGGTGTTGTGCAAAGGACCTGGGCGGGAAGGCCTGCAGCCACAGGCCTCATGGTGTCCACAACTGCTGGCCGGCTGGATCTGGTTTGCAGGTGTGGTGTAGTGGGCTGTGAGTTCATCTTAAAGTTACACTCGACCGGAAACCAGCAGTTAGCGTAATGGCTATGTTGCTGGACTCCCACATAGTCGACCGTGGTTCGTGTCCCGGACCCGGTGGCTTAAAACTCACACCGGGTGCATGTGTGTGCGTGCGTGCCCAAGATCCTGAGAGGAGAAGGGATTGTGGCATGACCATCCCCTCTGGGGGGTGATTTCTCGCTTTCTGTCTCTATGTCTCTGTCTGTCTGGCGAGCGCACGCACCCTATAGTGAAAATATCTCAAAAAAAAAAAAAAAGTTACACTAGACCAAGTTGAAGTCCAGAGTGGAGCAGGGGTGGGGATGCTCATAGGGGCTTGGAGGGACGATCTGTAGCCGCAGGCCCCCTGGTGTCCAGAACT
>NW_006203648.1:278551-292279 GCF_000334495.1 Tupaia belangeri chinensis
TCGAGAACTGCTGACAGGGTGGATTCGGTTTGCAGATGGGGTGTGGGGGGGTGCGAGTTCGTCTTAAAGTTCCAGGAGACCAACCTGAAGTCCAGAGAGGAGTAGGGTTGGGGAATCCCGAAGGACCTGGGCGGGAGGAACTGCAGCCTCAGGACGCATTGGGTCCAAAACTGCTGGCCGGCTAAATCCAGTTTGCAGGTGGGGTGTGGTGGGGTGTGAGTTTATCTTAAAGTCCCACGAGACCAACCTGAAGTCCAGAGAGGAACAGGGGTTGGAATGAGTGGAGGACCTGGGTAAAAGCGCCTTTAGCCACAGAATGCCTGTTGCCCGGAAATGCTGGCTGGCTGGATCTGGTTTACATGTAGGGTGTGGGCACGTGCGAGTTCCTCTTAAATTCCCTCAAGACCAACCTGAAGTCCAGAGAGGAGCAGGAGTGGGGATGCCAGGAGTACCCGGGTCGGAAGGCCTGCAGCCTAAGGGCACCTGGTGTCCAGAACAGCTGGTCAGTTGGGTCTGGTTTGTAGGTGGGGGTGTGGTGTGCTGCGAGATCGTCTTAAAGTCACAGGAGACCAACCTGAATTTACGAGAGGAGCAGGTGTTGTAAATCGTGAAGGACCCGGGTGAAAGGGACTACAGCCGCATTCTGCCTGTTGTCCAGAACTGCTGACCAGCTGGATCCGGTTTGAAGTTGGGGTGTTAATGGGTGCGAGTTCATCTGAAAGTCCTAGAGAATAGGAGGGGTGGGAATGTGCCAAGGACCCGGGCAGGAGGGCCTGCAGACACAGGACGCCTGGTGTCTGGAACTGCTGGTCGGCTGGATTCAGTTTGCAGGTGGGTTGTGGGGGGGTTCGAGTTTGTCTTAAAGTCCCACCAGGCCAACCTTATATCCAGAGAACAGCAGGTGTGGGGATGCCAGGAGGACCTGGGTGGGAGGGCCTTCTGCTGCAGGCCACATGGCGTCCAGAACTGCTGGCCGGCTGGATTCGGTTTGCAGATGGAGTGTTGGGGGATGTGAGTTCATCTAAAAGTCCCATGAGACCAACCTGAAGCCTAGAGAGAACAGGGGTGGATAATTATGAAGGACCTGGCCAGGAGGGATTGTAGCCGCAGTCCACCTGGTGTCCGGAACTGCTGGCCGGCTGGATCCGGTTTGCAGGTGGTGTGTGTGGGTGTATGAGTTTATCTTAAAGGACCATGAGAGCAACCTGAAGTCCTGGGAGGAGCAGGGGTAGGGATACTCAAAGGTCTGGGGCAGGAGGGCCTACTGCTGCAGGCCGCCTGCTGTCTGGAACTGCTGGTGGGCTGGATCCAGTTTGCAGGTGGGGTGTGGGGTGGTGCGAGTTTATCTTAAAGGCACATGAGACCAACCTGAAGTCCAGAGAGGAGCAGGGGTGGGGAATCTCAAAGGACCCAGGAGGTAGGGACAGCAGCTGCAGGCTGCCTGGTGTTCGAAACTGCTGGCCAGATGAATCCAGTTTGCAGGTGGGGTGTAAGAGGCGTGCAAGTTCCTCTTAATGTCCCAGGAGATCAACCTGAAGTCAAGAGAGGAATAGGGGTGGGGATGCGCAGATGACCCGGGTGAAAGGACCTGCAGCCGCAGGCCACCTGGTGTCCAGAACTGCTGGCTGGCTTGATTCAGTTTACTGGTGGGGTGTGAGTGGGTGTGAGTTTGTCTTAAAGTCCCTCGAGACCAACCTGAATTCCAGAAAGGAGCACGTTGGGGATGCACAAAGGACCCGGGCGGGAACGCCTGCAGCTGTACGCCTCATGATGTCCACAACTGCTGGCCAGCTGGATCTGGTTTGCAGGTGGGGTATGGGGGGTGTGAGTTGATATTAAAGTCCCAGGAAACCAACCTGAAGTCCAGAGAGGAGCAGGGGTGAGGATGCATGGAAGAACCGGGCCAGAGGGCCTGTAGCCGCAGGCCGTCAGTTGTCCGGAACTGCTTGTCGGCTGGATCCGGTATACAGATGGGGTGTGTGTGGGTGTGAGTTCATCTTAATGTCCTACCAAACCAACCTTACGTCCAGAGAACAGTATGGGTGGGGATGCCAGGAGGACCCAGGTGGGAGGGCCTGTAGCTGCAGGCCGCATGGTGTCCAGAACTGCTGGCCGGCTGGATTCGGTTTGCAGGTGGGATGTTGGGGGGTGCAAGTTCATCTTAAAGTCCCATGAGACCAACCTGAAGCCCAGAGAGTGCAGGGGTGGGTAAACATGAAGGACCTGGGCAGGAGGGATTGTAGCCGCAGTCTGCCTGGTGTCTGAAACTGCTGGCCAGCTGGATCCGGTTTGCAGGTGGGGTGTGTGGGTGTGCGAGTTTGTCTAAAAGTCCCACAAGACCAACCTGAAGTCCAGAGAGGAACTGGGGTGAGGATGTGCGGATGACCCAGATGGAAGTGCCTATAGCCGCAGGCTGCCTGGTGTCCAGAACTGCTTGCCGGCTGGATTCGGCATGCAGATAGTGTGTGTGGGGGTGTGAGTTTGTCTTAAAGTCTCATGAGACCAACCTGAAGTCCAGAGAAGAGCTGGGGTGGGGATGTGCAAAGGACTGGGGATGGAGGGCCTGCAACTGCAGGCAGCCTGGTGTCAGGAATTGCTGGCCAGCTGGATCAGGTTTGCAGGTGGGGTGTGGTGTGGGGAGCCAAGAAGGAGACTTGAGGAACATATAGGATGTGACCACTAGATGGAGACCAAGGTTTTTTTTCTGGACCTAATCTTGGATGTCTGAATTGTTATGTGCAGAATGTTCCAAATATTGTTACAACAACCTGATAAACTCAGCAAGGACTTTTGAGTCCCACGTTAAGGAAGCCAAATGTTTCTGTATAAAACACAGCAATAAACTTAACTTGTGGCTGACCAGTATTGACTGGCAGTCCTTCCATTTCTATCCTGTCGTCTTGTCTTTAATCCTTGGCCCCAACCCAGGAACTGTTCGCTGTTGGTGGGTCTGACAGAGTGGCACCCAAACAGGGACCTGAGTACTGGGGATACCAGTGAAGGACACCGCAAAGAGTAAATGGAGAATGCATTCGTTTTAAAAGTGGAAGTGTTGTGGTATTACGGGAGTAATTATGGGGCAGGGCAATAGTCGCCAGCTCTTTGTACATATGCTTAAAGAAATGCTAAGTGTACGAGACTTGCTGGTAGGGCACCAACAGCTTTCAAAATTTTTTAGAATTTATTGAAGAAGTTTGCCCTTGGTTCCCTGAGGAAGGTACAGTTCACATACATACCTGGAAAAAGGTGGGGCAGAAGCTCCAAGATTATTACAATGCCCATGGCCCAGAAAAGGTGCCTGTGGATGCTTTCAGTTTATGGGCTTTAATTAGAGATGTTCTGGATTTTCGCCATGAGCAAGAGAGGATTCTTTCTGCCACAGATAAAGACTCTTCCCTGGCTGTTGGAATTTCTCCCTCTGTTCCTCCCTTGCAGGAGAGGTTAATAGGAGATTTACCTCCACCCTCAGAGATGGAGGATGAGCAACTCTCCCCAGAGGAATTGGAAAAAACTGAACAAGACACAGCTCAGTACGATGTTGCAAGACACCCTGTTGTAGCTGTTACCCAGGAAAAGACATCTGTACCTGTCTCAACTGAATTATCACAGTCACAAGTAGAAATGAGGCAAATCTTTGATAAAATTCAACAGCTTTATCTAAAAACTAATAAATATCAGGCTACCTGTACTAGTAAGGTTCATCTCCCCACTCCAACTATGCTTTCAGGATTGGACCCGTTGCCCACCTCACCCTCCCCCTGCCCCAGGTGTTTCCTAAAGATCCCCCTTTAGTAGAAATGGCTCAAAAAGATTTAGCCTCCTTATTCCCTCTTCAATTATCTTTACAACATGCTCTTAAGGAAGGAAAAGATGTCAGAGTTTTTTTTTCCTTGTATCCCGTTATAGAGCAGAGAGATCAATGAGGAAATTTGGTGCAAGTTCATACACCCATTCCATTTAAGCAATTGCAAGAATTGAAAATGGCTTGTGCTCAGTATGGTCCAACTTTTCCATTCATGCAAGCAATGTTGGAAGCCATGGCTACTGATGTTCTTCCTCCTGGGGACTGGAAAGGTATAGCTAAAGCCTGCCTCTCATGTGGGGATTATTTGTTATGGAAAACTGAATTTACAGAACATTTCCAGGCTACTGCAGAGTTAAATTGTACTCAAAATATCCCCATTACTTTTGAAATGTTGGCCAGAAAGGGACAATATGTGGATGTTAATCAACAGCTTAATTTTAACATAGCTGTGTATGCACAGGTAAGCGCCGTGGCTAGGAGAGAATGGAATAAACTACCCTCTGTCAGAAAACAGGGGACTTATCTAAGATAAGACAAGGACCAGATGAGCCTTTTCAGGATTTTGTAGCCCGTTTACTACAAACTGCAGGAAGACTGTTAGGGAAAAGTGAAGCAGGACTTTTGTTGGTTAAAAAAAACTTGCTTATGAAAATGCTGATTCAGCCTGCCAAACAGTTATCCGTCCTTTTAGAAAGAAAGGTGGCTTCTTAATACAGAAATAATTGTGGCAGCTGAGCAGTTAGTACAGGAACAACTTGCTTTAGGACATATAACTGAATCTACTTTTCCATGGAATTCACCCATCTTTGTAATAAAAAAGAAATCAGGAAAATGGAGGCTCTTATAAGACCTCCGAAAGGTCAATGAGACGAAATCATGGGGGCTTTGCAACCAGGTTTACCTAAGCTATGTGCCATTCCTAGAGATACCTTTAAAATTATAATTGATCTTAAAGATTGTTTTTATACTATTCTTCTTCACCCTGATGATTGTAAACAATTTGCTTTTAGCATTCCTCAGACTAACTTCAAAGAACCTATATGCAATGATATTGCCACAAGGGATGGCCAATAGTTCTACTTTATGTCAAAAATTTGTTGCAGCTGCATTAGATAAGGTACAGAAAGCTGCCCCTGAAACATATATCATTCTTTATATGGGTATTTTGATTGCCAACCATAACAAGGGTGCTGTACTTTCAGTATATGCACAAGTACAAAAGGCTTTAGAAGAAAGAGGTTTACACATAACCACAGAAAAGCTTCAATAGATTTCACCTTATCAGTATCTGGGTTACACCCTCTACCCTTGAGTCACTGTCCCCCCAAAAATTCATATTAAAAAAGATGATCTCTGCACTCTAAATGATGTTCAAAAACTGTTAGGAGATATTAATTGGCTTCATCCCCAATTAGGCCTTACCACCCATGATTTGAAACCTCTTTTTGATTGTTTAAAAGGTGACCCAGACACTACCTCCCCTAGACAGCTGTCTCCTGAACCACTAGTTGCTCTGTACAAAATAGAATGTGCTATTCAGACACAGCAAGTTGAATATCTCAGTTATGCCTGGCCTTGGACTGGCTATGTCCTTCATACTAAGCATTCTCCCCAGCTGTTCTTTGGGAGGATGGCCCCCTGCTTTGGGTACATCTGCCTGTGTCTCCTGCCAGAGATTTAACCCCATATTATGATGCAGTTGCTTCTCTTCTTTTCCTACTTAGACAAGAATCTAAAAGATATTTTGGTCGAGAGCCACAATATCTTGGAATCCTTTATACTGCCCAACAATTGGACTGGCTCCTTCAGACTTGTGACTCATGGGCACTTGCTTTGGCACATTTTACAGGACAAATTGACCATCATCTTCCTAACCATTGTTTGCTCCACTTTGCACAGTAACATGCTTTTATATTTCCCTCAATTTTGCAAACAACTCCCATAAAAAATGCACTTGTTGTTTTCACTGACATTTCATTTGGACGTGCCACCTATGTAATTGATAATCACACTATCTTTCTTCATTTTCCCCCTCACCTCAGCACAAGTGGTGGAATTACAAGTGATCATAACTGTATTTCGACTCTTTCCTCAGACATTTTCAATTTATATACTGACAGTCATTGTATTTTTCAAGTTGCCAAGTCCCTTGAGACTGTTGCCATTCTTGATCTCACATTATCAGCTACACAACATCTTCTTTCCAACCTACAACAATGTATTTGACAAAGAACTCTTCCTTGTTTCATTGGACATCTTTGAGCACACACCAATTTACCAGGTCCACTTTCTAGGGGCAATGCCCTCGCCGACAGAGGCACCCACTTATTCACACTCACTCTCTTACAACAAGCTGAACAGGCTCATGCATTACATCATCAAAATAGTGCCAGTTTATGAATACAATTTGGCATTTCTCAGGAAGCCGCTAGACAAATAGTTAAAAGTTGTTCTACCTGCCCAGAATTCCTTCCTGTTCCTCATTATGGGTTAAACCCTCGAGGCCCTCTTCCAAATTATTTGTGGAAAATGGATATTACTCATTATCCTGAATTTGGTAAGTTAAAATATATTTGTGTGTCAATAGATACTTTCTCTGGATTTATTTTTGCTTCAGCTCGTACTAGAAAAGCTACAAAACATGTGGCCCATTGCCTGGAGGCCTTCTCTGTTTTGAGATTGCCTCGATGCATTAAAACTGATGATGGCAGTGGATATACTAGTAATGGCTTTGCCTGCTTCTGTGCCCAATTTTGTAGTTCCCACAAAACTGGCATTTCTTATAATCCCCAAGGTCAAGGTATTGTAGAAAGAGCTCATGGTACTTTAAAAGCTGCTTTACATAAAATTAAAAAGGGTGAGTTGTATCCTCTGACACCATGTAATTATTTAAAACATGCCTTATTCATACTTAATTTCTTAAGTGTGGATAAACAAAGATCTAGTGCAGCTCAACAATTTTGGCATTCCAAAACACAATCTCATTATACCATAGTTATTTGGAAAGATCCTTTAATGGGATTATGGAATGGGCCTGACCCTGTGTTGATATGGGGTTGAGAACATGTCTGTGTTTTTTCGCAGGACAATGATGGAGCTCACTGGCTTCCAGAATGCTTGGTGCGGTTTATGGACACCCCAAAAGACCAGGAGGATGCTGTGTCTATGAATCTGCCTGAAGATGATGACACTCATTGAAGCAGAAATCTACTGGGCATATGGACTAACAAATTTAATGTCAACTGTTCTAATTGTACACTTTCTAATTGTATTAGCAATGGAACCTCTTCTGTTTTTGTAGTAGAACAACCTTCATTTGTTATGCTTCCTATAAATGTATCTGAAGAATGGTATGAGGAAAAGGGATTGCAAGTTTTGTGAGAATTAGAACGTGCCCTAGCACATCACAAGCAGGGGGTAGAACTCATAATAACAGGAATTATTGCATTTATATCCATTTTGGTGACTGCAGTCACCTCTGCCATAGCTTTAACACAGACAGTACAAACAGCTTGTTTTGTAGATAATGTATCCAAAAATATTTCCATAGCTTTACATACTCAAGAAACTATTGATGAAAAAAACAACAAAATTGGATGCCCTTTATGATACTGTTGTACATCTGGGAAACTGGGTAGATGGGTTACATGTGCGTTCTTCTGTTCAATGTAACACGTTGTATCAATGGATTTGTGTCACCCCTAAAATCTATAATGAAAGCCAACATGATTGGGAAAAGGTTAAAAAACATTAACAAGGTGTCTGGCATAGGGCCAATTAAACAATGGACATTCTTACTCTCCATCGAGAGATCTTAGCGATAAAGAAGCCACGTTCTTCTCCCTTTAATGTAGCACAAGAGGCAAATAAGTTGCTGCAACAACTCTATGGTCTCCTACCACACTGGACCTCTTGGCAACAGTGGTTAATGCCTACCGTTATGGCAGCAGGTATGGGTCTTCTGTTGCTGTGTTGTGCCCCCTGCCTTGTGCAAATAATTGGACGCTTCTCTCTTGGAGTTCACTCTAAAATCCATCAGTTAAAACTTCAAGCCAAGGCATTAGATGCAGAGTTTGGTAGTCAGTGACAGGTAAGATTCTTGGGATGTTTCTCAACCCAAGACAGGGGGTGCATACAAATATGCATTACCTGATGATGGGTAAGAGAAAACGTTACCAGGGACAACCTAAGACATGCACAGCTTACTGCCTGTCAGAAGTGGCAGATTTTTTAATAAACAAAAAAGGGGGACATGTGGGGATACAAGAAGGAGACTTGAGGAACATGACCACTAGATGGAGACCAAGGTTAGTCTCTGGACCTAAACTTGGGTGTCTAAATTGTTATATGCAGAATGTTCCAAGTATTGTTACAACAACCTGATAAACTCAGCAAGGACTTTTGAGTCCCACGTTAAGGGAGCCAAATGTTTCTGTATAAAACACAGCAATAAACTTAATTCACAGCTAACCAGTATTGAATGGCAGTCCTCCCATTTCTATCTTGTCTTCTTTTCTTTAATCCTTACCCCCCAACTCAGGAACTGTTCACCTTTGGTGGGTCTGACAGTGTGGAAGGGTGTGAGTTCATCTTAAAGTCCCACGAGACCAACCTTAAGTCCACAGAGGAGGAGGAGTGGGGATGGCAGGGGTACCCGTGCAGGAGGTCCTGTAGCCGCAGGCCTCATGGTTTCCACAACAGCTGGCCAGCTGGATCTGGTTTGCAGGTGGGGTGTCGTGGGGTGTGAGTTCATCTTAAAGTACCACTAGACCAACCTGAAGTCCAGAGAGGAGCAGGAGTGGGAATGCACGAAGGTCCGGGGTGGGAGGGCCTGCAGTCACAGGCCACCTGGTGTCCAAAACTGCTGGCCAGCTGGATCAGGTATGCAGATGGGGTGTGGGGAGGTGCGTGTTCATCTTAAAGTCCTAGGAGACCACCCTGAAGTCCATAGAGGAGCAGGGGTGGGGATGTGCAAAGGACCAGGGTGGGAGGGCCTGAAGCTGCAGACAGCCTTGTGTCCAGAACTGCTGGCCAGCTATATCCAGTTTGCAGGTCAGGTAGGTGGATGTGTGAGTTCGTCTTAATGTCCCATGAGAACAACCTTAAATCCAGAGAGGAGGAGGAGGAGTGGGGATGCCAGGAGGACCTAGGCAGGAGGGTCTGCAGCCACAGGCCTTCTGGTATTTAAAACTGCTATCTGGCTGCATCCGGTTTGCAGGTGGGGTGTGTGGGGGGTGCGAGTTAGTCTTAAAGTCCCACGAGACCAACCTAGAGTCCAGAGAGGACCAGGAGTGGGGATGTGCAAAGGATGCGGGCTGGAGGGCAGGCAGCCACAGGCTGGCCGGGGGTGCCTGGTGTTCGGAATTGTTTGCCGTCTGGATCTGGTTTGCAGGTGGGGTGTGAGGTGGTGTGAGTTCATCTTAAAGTCCAATGAGACCAACCTGAAGTCCAGAGAGGAGTAGGGCTGGGGATGCATGGAGGACCTGGGCGGGAGGGCTTGCAGTCGCAGGCTGCCTGTTGTCCAGAACAGCTTGTTGGCTGGATCCAGTTTACAGGTGGGGTGTGGTGGGGTACGAGTTCCTCTAAAAGTCCAAGGAGACCAACCTGAATTCCAGAGAGGAGCTGGGGTGGGGAATTGGAAAGGACCCAGGCGGAAGGGTCTGCAGCCACAGGCTGCATGGTGTCCAGAACTGCTGGCCAGCTGGATCTGGTTTGCAGGTGGGGTGTGGTGGGGTGAGAGTTCATCTTAAAGTCCAACGAGACCAACCTGAAGTCCAGAGAGGAACTGGGGTTGGAATGTGTGGAGGACCCGGATAAAAGGGCCTGAAGACGAAGGCTACCTGGTGTCCGGAAATGCTGGTTGGCTGGATCCGGTTTACATGTGGGGTGTGGGCGGGTGTGAGTTCCTCCTAAATTCTCTTGAGACCAACTTGAATTCCAGAAAGGAGCAGGGGAAGAGATGCGTGATGGAACCTGGTGGAAGGCCTGCAGCCTCAGGCCTCCTGGTGTTTGGAACCGCTGGCTGGCTGGATCCAGTTTGCAGGTAGGGTGTGTGTGTGGGGGGGGTGCGAGTTTGTCTTAAAGTCCCATGAGACCAACCTGAAGTCCAGAGAGGAGCAGGAGTGGAGCCGCAGGCCTCCTCGTGTCCAGAACTTTTCCATTTAGCAGAAACATGAATATTTTCCCTTTCTTAAAGAAAGAATTCTTTTTTGGGGCAGAAAGACCTCATAACTCACAAAGCACAAAGTTCACAGATGGCAGACCAAAATTTCTTCAGCAAATTAATAGGAATAATACGAGGGCAGCCCCTTTCCTGCCAAACCTAAGGAGCAGGGGAAGAGATGCGTGATGGACCCTGGTGGAAGGCCTGCAGCCTCAGGCCTCCTGGTGTTTGGAACCGCTGGCTGGCTGGATCCAGTTTGCAGGTAGGGTGTGTGTGTGGGGGGGGTGCGAGTTTGTCTTAAAGTCCCATGAGACCAACCTGAAGTCAAGAGGAGCAGGGGTTGGGGATGTGCGAATTACCCAGGCTGAGGCCTTGCAGCCTCAGGCCACCTGTTGTCTGGAACTGCTTGTGCTCTAGATCCAGTATACAGGTTGGGTATGTGCAGGTGTGAGTTCATCTTAATGTCCCATGAGACCAACCTTATGTCCAGTGAAGAGCAGGGGTGGGAATTCCAGGAGGACCCGGGCGAGAGGGCTTGCAGCTGCAGGCTGCGTGGTGTCAAAAACTGCTGGCCGCCTGGGCTCGGTTTGCAGGTGTGGTGTGTGTGTGGGGGGGGAGGGGGGCTGTGAGTTCATCTTAAAGTCCCATGAGACCAACCTGAAGCCTAGAGAGAACAGGGGTGGGGAAAAATGAAGAACCTGGGAGGGAGGAATTTTAGCTGCAGTCCGCCTGGTGTCCGGAACTGCTGGCCGGCTGTATCCGGTTTGCAGGTGGGGTCTGTAGGGGTGAGTTCATCTAAAAGTCCCACGAGACCAAACTGAAGTCCAGAGAGGAACAGGGATGGGGATGAGAGGATGACCAGGTGAAAGGCCTGTAGCTGCAGGCTGCTTTGTGTTCAGAACTGCTGGCCGGCTGGATCTGATATGCAGGTGGTGTGTGTGTGTGTGGGGGGGGGGTGAATAACCCAGAACCACTCCTGCCTTGTCCTTGTCTTCTGGCTGGGGATGCGTGGAGGACTCAGGCGGGAGGGCCTGCAGCCGCAGGCCACCTTGTGTCCAAAAATGCTGGCTGGATGGATCTGGTTTGCAGGTCGGGTGTGGGGATGTGTGAGTTTGAATTAATGTCCCACAAGACCAACCTTAAGTTCAGAAAGGAGCAGGAGTGGAGATGCCAGGAGGCCCCCAGTGGGAGGGCCTGGTGCCGCAGGCTGCCTTGTGTTCAGAACTTCTGTCTGTCTGGATCCGGTTTGCAGGTCCTGTGTGGAGTTTTGCGAGTTCGTCTTAATGTCTCACGAGATCAACCTTAAGTCCAGAGAGGAGCAGGAGTGGGGATGCCAGGAGGACCCAGGTGGGAAGGCCTGCTGGTGTCCAGAACGGCTGGCTGGCTGGATCTGGTTTGTAGGTGGGGTGTGATGTGGTTGCAGATTGTCTTAAAGTCCCACGATATGAACCTAATGTCCAGAGAGGAGCAGGGGTGGGGAATAGTGAAGGACCTGGGTGAGAGGGATTGCAGCTGCACGCCGCCTGGCATCTGGAACTGCTGGCCAGCTGGATCTGATTTACAGGTGGGGTGTGGGCAGGTACAAGCTCATCTTAAAGTCCCTCAAGACACCCTGAAGTCTAGAGAGGAGCTGGGGTGGGGATGCCAGGAGGACTCATGCGGGAAGGCCTGCAGTCACAGGACTCATGGTGTCCAGAACAGCTAGCCAGCTGGATCAGGTTTGCAGGTGAGGTGTGTGTGTGGAGGGGTGCGAGTTCATCTTAAAGTATCACTAGACCAAACTGAAATCCAGAGAGGAGCAGGGGTACAGGTGTGCGAAGGTCTGGGGTGGGGGGGCCTGCTGCCACAGGCCACCTGGTGTCCGGAACTGCTGGCCAGCTGGATCCAGTTTGCAGGTGGGGTGTGGGATGGTGCAAGATCACCTTAAAGTTCCACAAGACCAACCTGAAGGCCAGAGAGGAGCAGGGTTGGGTATGCATGAAGGACCCAGGCTGGAGGGCCTGTGGCCGCAGGCCGCCCAGTGTCCAAAACTGCTGGCCAGCTGAATCCAGTTTGCAGTTGAGGGGTGGGGGTATGCATGTTCATCTTAAAGTCCCACAAGAGTAACTTGAAGTCCAGAGAGAAACAGAAGTGGAGATGCATAAAGGTCGCGGGCTGAAGGGCCTGAAGCCACCAGCTGCTTGATGTCCAGAACTGCTGGCCAGGTGGATCTGGTTTGCAGGTGGAGTGTGGGGGGTTGCGAGTTCATCTTAAAGTCCCAGGAGACCATCCTGAAGTCCAGAGAGGGGCAGGGGTGGGGATGCACAAATGTCCCAGGTGGGAGGGCCTGTAGCCACAGGCCACCTGGTGTCCAGTACAGCTGGCCGGTTGAATCCGGTTTGCAGGCAGGGTGTAAGGGGCGGGGGGGCTGCAAGTTCATGTTAAAGTCCCAAGAGACAAACCTGAAATCCGGAGATGAGCAGGGGTGGGAATGCTCTAAGGAACAGGTGGTAGGGCCAGCAGCCACAGGCCACCTGTTGTCCAGAACTGCTGGCCTGCTGGATCCAGTTTGCAGGTGGGTTGTGAGGGCTGTGAGTTGGTCTTAAAGTCTGAAGAGACCAACCTGAATTCCAGAGAGTAGGAGGGGTGGGGATGAGCCAAGGACCCCAGCGGGATGGCCTGCAGATGCAGGCCGTCTGGTGTCCAGAACTGCTGGCCAGCTGGATCTGGTTTGCAGGTGAGTTGCAGGAGGGTGCAAGCTCATCTTAAAGTCCCAGGAGACCAACCTGAAGTCCAGAGAGGAGCAGGGGTGGGGGTGACAGGAAGACCCATGCAAGAGTGCCTGCAGCCACAGGCCTCATGGAGTCCAAAACTGCTGGCCGGCTGGATCTGGTTTGCAGGTGGGGTGTTGGGGTGTGAATTTTTCTTCAAGTCCCACGAGACCAACCTGAAGTCCAGAGAGGAGCAGGGGTGCGGATGCGTGGAGGACCCGAGTGGGAGGGCCTGCAGCCAAAGGCCACCTTGTGTCCAGAACTGCTGGCCGGCTTGATATGGTTTGCAGGTCGGGTGTGGGGATATGCGAGTTCATCTTAATGTCCCACAAAACCAAACTAAAGTCCAGAGAGGATCAGGAGTTAGGATGCCAGTATGACCTGGGCGGGAGGGCCTGCAGCCGCAGGCCTCCTGGTGTCCAAAACTGCTATCTGGCTGGGTCTGGTTTGCATTTGGGGTGTGGGGTGTGTGAGCTTCTCTTAAAGTCTTATGAGACCAACCTGAGGTACAGAGAGGAGCAGGGTTGTGGAATTGTGAAGGACCCGATCGGGAGGACCTGCAGCCGCAGGCTGCCTGGTGTCCAGAACTAATCCGGTTTACAGGTGGGGTGTGTGTGGGGGGGTGCAGGTTTGTCTTAAAGTCCCACGAGACCAATCCGAAGTCCAGAGAGGATCAGGTGTGGGGATGCACAAATTACCCAGGCTGGAGGGCCTGCAGCCATAGGTCGCCTGGTGTCTGGAACTGCTCACCAGCTGGATCTAGTTTACCGGTGAGGTGTGTGCAGGTACAAATTTGTCTTAATGTCCTATGAGACCAACCTTATGTCCAGAGAGGAGTAGGTGTGGGGATGCCAGGAGGACCTGGGCAGGAGGGCCTGTAGCTGCAGGCCGCATGGTGTCTAAAACTGCTTGCTGGCTGGCTTTGGTTTGCAGGTGGGGTGTGTGGGGGTGCCAGTTCATCTTAAAGTCCCATGAGACCAATCTGAAGTCCAGAGAGTGCAGGGGCGTGC
>NW_006203648.1:294165-296923 GCF_000334495.1 Tupaia belangeri chinensis
GGTGAAGGCCCCGATCGGGAGGACCTGCAGCCGCAGGCTGCCTGGTGTCCAGAACTGCTGGCAGGCTGGATCCGGTTTACAGGTGGGGTGTGTGTGGGGGGGTGCAGGTTTGTCTTAAAGTCCCACGAGACCAATCCGAAGTCCAGAGAGGATCAGGTGTGGGGATGCACAAATTACCCAGGCTGGAGGGCCTGCAGCCATAGGTCGCCTGGTGTCTGGAACTGCTCACCAGCTGGATCTAGTTTACCGGTGAGGTGTGTGCAGGTACAAATTTGTCTTAATGTCCTATGAGACCAACCTTATGTCCAGAGAGGAGTAGGTGTGGGGATGCCAGGAGGACCTGGGCAGGAGGGCCTGTAGCTGCAGGCCGCATGGTGTCTAAAACTGCTTGCTGGCTGGCTTTGGTTTGCAGGTGGGGTGTGTGGGGGTGCCAGTTCATCTTAAAGTCCCATGAGACCAATCTGAAGTCCAGAGAGTTCAGGGACGGGCAATCGTGAAGGGCCTTGGTGGGAGGGATTGTAGCCGTAGGTTGCCTGGTGTCCAGAACTGCTGGACAGCTGGATGCACGAAGGACCTGTGTGGGAGGGCCTGAAGCCACAGGCTGCCTGTTGTCCGGAACTGCTGGCTGGCTGGATCTGGTTTGTAGGTGGGGTGTGAGTTTTAAGCCACCGGGTCTGGGATGCGCGGTCGACTACGTGGGAGTCCAGCGACATAGCCATTATGCTAACTGCTGGTTCCCAGCCATGCAATGTTTTCTAATGAAAGGGGAAAGAAGTGAAAAATACTAGATTTTCTTATTCAAGTTTCTTTCTCTTTGATTTCCTTCTTCCCACCATTGCCACTAGTAGGAGCAGAAGCCTTATCTCCTAATAGGCCATTACCAAGAATCTCCCTTCCTGCTAAAAATGCATGCCAAGAATGCTGGCCACTTCTCCAGAGAAAAGAACTTATACGCTCCAATGTGGTGCCTTATAATACCATTAAGTTCAATACCAATATATGATGCAATGCCAAAGTAGTACAATGCCATACACCTTGTTTTTTTTTTTTCTTTTTTTTTTGAGAGTTTTTTGCTATAGGGCATGTGCACTCACCAGACAGCCAGAGAGAGACAGAGAGACAGAAAGTGAGAAACCACCCCCCAGGGGAGATGGTCACGCCACAATCCCTTCTCCTCCATTCTCCTCTCGGGATCTTGGGCACGCACGCACACGCGCCCAGCGTGAGTTTTAAGCCACCGGATCCGGGACGCAAACCGTGGTTGACTTCATGGGAGTCCAGCGACATAGCCAGTACGTTAACTGCTGGTTCCCTGCCAGACACCTTGTATGCCAAGTCATGACCCATGCCATCTAACCTGATATCTTGTGCAGTATAAGAAAATGACCTATGTCCTGTGATGCTATCCCTTGCATTACCATACCCACAAGTTGCTAGCCACCACTAGGGAGGATCAGGGGATTCACAAAAGCTTCAGTAGTTCCTGCTACTTCCACATTAAGAGCAAGGGAAGCAATAGAAAAGCAATGTCAAAACTTGCACCTGGTAAACACATTACCTTATGACTCTTTTTCCCTTCACCTTTGAAAGTTTTTCTCTAATCCAAAATGCCCTATCAACTAGGTACCAGTAGGGATTAGAAAACCAGTCAATGGGCTTTACCCTTTGTGCAATTAGACCCTGCTCCCAAATAGGGATGAACTGTAATTGGGTTTTAGTTACTGAGTGCTGCATATTGATGTTTATTTTGTCCCACCTGTTATTCTCTTAGGAGATGTGGTAACCCAGGCCTTTACAATTGCCATTATCTTTGCCTTTTTTTTTTGGTCTTAGCACAGAGAAACAGAGGAAACCTGGAATGCCACCATTCCTAGTTTTGCCAAGTTGTAGGTGTTACTGAATGACATTGTTTTGGATGATGAGATCTGTTGGAACAAGATAAAGGCTTACATTGGGAGAGGAATGGGTGTGAAAAGAATATAGACTGAGAAAAGGTTTTACCATAGATGTGAGAAGACTCCAGTAGGGTCAATGAAGGAGGCAGAGAAACTATCTCAGCTCCATGCCCCTTTGGCATACAAATTCAGTTTTCATTTGAGATGAGGGTTTCACCTCATGGATTTCAATATGATGAATCTGAATCTCTACCTCTCACATTGACAAAAATCAACTCAAGGTCAATCAGAGATCTAAACCTAAGACCTCAAACCATAAAACTACTCCTGGAAAACACTGGGGAAACTCTGGGAGACATTGGGATAGGCAAAGTCTTCTTAAATTAACCCCCCAAAGTATAGTCGATAATCCCCAAAATAGACAAGTGGGATTACATCAGACTAAGAAGTTTCTGCATGGCAAAAGACAGTAATTAGTGTGAATCAACAGTCCTCAGAATGGGAAAATACTTTTGTAAGCTATGCATCAGATAAGGGACTGATAACCAGAATATACTAGGAACTCAAGCAGCTTTTCCAAAAAAAGATGATCAACCCTATTAAAAGATGAGAGAATGAGTTGATAAAAACACTCTCTAAGGATGACATTCGAATATCTAAAAAGCATATGAAAAAATATTCAACATCCCTCATTGTGAGCAAAATGCAGATCAAAACAACAATGAGATACCACCTAACCCCAGTCAGAATGACTAAGATTAAAAAACAGAAAATGATAAGTGCAGGTGGGAGTGTGGTAAAAGGGGAACTCTCTTACACTGCTGGTGGCAATGTAAATTGGTCCTGCCACTGTAGAGAAAAAT
>NW_006203648.1:297279-304777 GCF_000334495.1 Tupaia belangeri chinensis
CAAAGAAATATGGTATTATCTGTTGAAGATAATTTTATAGTATTATCAACTGGACTAGGGAAAAATGTACACATGTTGGAATATTCACTTTGTAAGCTAAATAATGTGATTGAATGTATAAAATAACAAGAAATAAAAAATAAAGAAAGTACACTTAGGATAATTAAAAAATAAAATAAAATACAATAAAAATAAATATGATTTTATATAAAAGCTAACTTCATTTTACGTTTATATTCTCAGATCTCCCTAGCAAACAGTACATGAATAAAATGTCCCTTGCCCAGTATAGGAACTCCCTACCATGAAAGTGCCTTGACCCACACTAGTGGGAAATACACCTGCCTTTTTCACAGAGCACAATCAATTACCTTTTTTTAAAAAATGGAGTTTTTTCTGTTAACTGTATTTAAATTAAGTGGATGCTTTTAACAGGGTTAGTTTTTCTCATGGCATTTGAATTTTTTTGTGGTGGACCTCATGCTTCTCTAGGCATTGTCAGCTTCTTCCAGCCCAGTAAACTGTAGTTAGAGATTTACTCATTCCTCAATCAGGAAATGTATGGTTACTCAAACGGTACTGGGATTCTGAAACAAGCTAACTTCTAATCATACCACTCTCTGTGCAGGACTCTCAGAACCTATATGATCTATTAAATGTAGCCAATTCTAACTTGATAATAGTCACCTTGGCAAGATAGCCACATAAATTGAGGTAGAACATTTTAACCTTTTTTTAATTAAAAACAAACAAACAAACAAACAAAAAACTACAGACAAGCAGATGGCATAATGGTTATATTGCTGGAATCCCACATAGTTGACTGCAGTTTGAGTCCTACACCCGGTGGCTTAAAACTCATGTTGGAAGGGAACCTGAATCAGGGCTGACCATCAGCCCCAACCCTAGAGTCAGCTCCCAACCTCAGAGCTCCTTCCTCTCTCAGCTAGAAAGCTAGGTTTTATTGTTTCCTTCTTTCTTTCTCTAATTCTTTACTTCTCCTTCCACAATAGGTCAGATCAGCTCGCAGCTATCAAGCTCTCATTTCTATCTGCAGCTTCATGACCAGTCAGAGAACCTGAGGCAGGGCTGACCATCATCCCCAGCCCAAGAACCAACTCCAAACCCCAGAACCCCCCTTCTCTCAGCCAGAAAAGTAAGTCTTTTTCCCCTTTTCTTTTGGTAACCCTTTACTTCTCCTTCCACAATAGGTCAGGCCAGCTCTCATCTTTCAAGCAGAACCCATCTCCATCTGCAGTCCCCTGCTGAAATTGCATAGTGAACTCGCGTGCCATGCCACTTTTTCTTTTTCCCTCTTTTATATTCTTTTTTCTTCCCCCTTACATTGTCATTCTCTCCTCATCCTCAACTCTCCCTTGAGAAGTACTAGACAGGTTTAGAATTACAGTTTTCAAACATTTTAGCATTGTGAAGATCCCAGGGATCCTCACTCAGCATTTGACCACCAGCAAAAAAGAAGAAACTTCTCTTCAGAGACCTGAATAGAAAACTCCTCCCATGGGTACCACATTGGTAACCACAGTAGAAGAGAAACTTTGGCACATAAGCAATGGACAGCAAAAGGTTATCAAGGGACCAGCAGTTAGTGTAATGGCTATGTCACTGGACTCCCACATAGTCGACTGTGGTTCGCATCCCGGACCCAGTGGCTTAAAAAACTCATGCTGGGCGCGTGTGCATATGTGCCCAAGATCCCGAGAGGAGAATGGAGGAGAAGGGATTGCGGCATGGCCATCCCCCCTGGGGGGTGATTTCTTGCTTTCTGCCTCTCTATCTCTCTCTGTCTGCCTGGCGGGTGCACGCATCCGATAGCAAAAACTTCTAAGAAAAAAAAAAAAGGGAATCAAACTTGTTCCCAGTTACAGAAACATTCTCCAAAGAGTTATACAAAAGTGAATATATGACCAAATGGCTAGAAGTCACAGAAGAGCCTCAAGTATGAAAAAGACAAGAAAAATGTCTCCATCAAGAGAACACAACAACTCTCCTCCATCTATTGAAGAAACCAAAGTTTCAGAGAAAGAAGTTACCAAAATGTCAGAGAAAGAATTCAGAACATTCATAGTGACAAAGCTTTATTAATGGGAACAAAAAAGAAACAATGAACGCCAGGAAATGAGGAAGTCCTTCCACGATTTGAATGAAAAAATGTACACCATAAAAAAGAATCAAATAGAAATGCTAGAGATGAAGACTGTAATATAGGAAATCAAAACCTCTCTTGAAAGTATGAAAAGCTGATTAGACCATGCTGAAGATTGGATCTCTGATGTAGAAGACCAAACCACTGACAGAAAAAAACACCAGAAAGATAGAGAAAAATAATTAAAAATTTAAGATAATATATGAGAAATAAGAGATTCCATTAAACATCCAAACATCTGAATAATTGGTATCACAGAAGGTAAAGAAATTAATAAGGGCATGGAAAATCTATTCCATGAAATTTTGGAAGAAAACTTTCCAAGTCTAGAGGACCACTCAAACATTCAGACTCATGAAATACAAAGGACCCCAAATAGAATCAACCCAGGAAGATCCTCTCCATGGCCCATCATAGCCAGACTGGTCAAAATCACTGATAAAAATAAGATACCACAACTGAAAAGAGAGGAACATCAAGTAACTTACAAAGGTTGTTCCATCAGGCTAACATCAGACCTTTCAATGGAAACAATGCAAGCAAGGAAAGAACAGGAAGACACACTGAAAATGTTAAGAGAGGCACAATCTCAACCAAAATTATTGCATCTGACAAGATTAGACTGGTCAAAATCACTGATAAAAATAAGATACCACAACTGAAAAGAGAGGAACATCAAGTAACTTACAAAGGTTGTTCCATCAGGCTAACATCAGACCTTTCAATGGAAACAATGCAAGCAAGGAAAGAACAGGAAGACACACTGAAAATGTTAAGAGAGGCACAATCTCAACCAAAATTATTGCATCTGACAAGATTATCCCTAATAAATGATAAAAATCTTCTCAGACAAACAAAACTTGAAAGAATTTCCAAACCAGACCAGCTATTCAAGAAATTCTGAACTAGGAAAACTAAGGAAGGGACACACAGAAATAAGAGAATAAAACATAACCAAAATGGCCAACTTAAATTTTGGGACCAAGTCCAGATATATAGATAATAACATTGAATGTTAATTGATTAAATTATATAATCATGACACACAGATTGGCTGAATAAAAAATAAAACACACACACACACGCACACACAAAAAAAAAAAACTCCTCTGTTTCCTACAAGAAACACATTTCATGAATAAAAACATACATAGAAGGGCTGGAAAAAGGTTTTCTATGCAAATGGAGACCAAAAAAGAGCTGGATCATAATACTAATTTCAGAAAAACTTAGACTTTAAAACAAATGTAATAAGAAAAAAAAAAGAAGGGCATTATATAGTACTAAAAGGGCTAATTTATCAATAAGATATAATGCATACAAATATCTATGCACCCAACTCAGGAGCACCCAAATATGTAAAGGAAATATTACTAGGTCTAAAAGGAGAGATAGACAGTAGTACACTAATTGTTGAGGATCTCAACACCCCACTATCTCCTTTGGACAGGTTATCTAGAAAAAAATAAGCAAAAAAGGTAAAAGATCTAAATAATATCATAAAGTAAATGCACTTAGCAGACATATGTAGTACCTTCCACACAAAAACCATGAAACATACCTTTTTCTCACCCCCTCCAACACAGAACCTTTTCAAAGACTGATCACATAAGAGGGCACAAAACAAGCCTTTACAGATTCAAAGGCATACAAACAACATCCAGCATATTCTCTGACCATAAAAGAATTAAACTTGAAATTTATTTCAGGAAGGAATTAAACTTGAAATTAATTTCAGGAAAACTCTCTAAAATACACAAATACATGGAAACTAAACAACTTACTTCCTAATGACTTCACAACTACTGAAGAAATTAAGACTGAAACCAAATATTCATCAAAACCAATAATAATGAGTACATGAGTTTCCATAATCTATGGGACACCACAAAAGCAGTCATAAGAGGGAAGTTCATAGCAATGAGGACACACAAGAAAAAGATTAAAAGGTGGCAAGTGGACAACCTAACATCATGCCTCACAGAATTGGAAAAGCAACATCAAAAAGATCCACAAAACTCCAGGAGAAAAGAAATAATAAGGATTTGAGCAGAAATAAATGAAATAGAAATCACATGAACTATACAGAAAATAAATGAAAGTAAAATTTGGTTCTTTGAAAAGATAAACAAAATCAACACACCACTAGCTGGACCAATTAAGAAGAAGAGATAAAGGAAACATATAAATCAAATTCACAATGAAGCAGGCGGGCAATATAACAACAGACATAATAGAAATACAAAACATCATTAGAGGGTACTATGAGTGACAAACAATTTGTCCATCTGGATGAGATAGACAAATTCCTGGACACATAAAATCTACCAAAATTGAGTCAAAAGGACATAGAAAGTCAGAATAGGACCATAAGAAGCCATGAGATTGAATCAGTAATCAATAACCTCCCAACAAAGAAAAGCCCTGATCCTGATGGAGTCATCTCTGAATTCTAAAAAGCTTTTAAAGAAGATTTAACCTCCATTTTACTCAAGTTATTTCTAAAGATTCAAAATGATAGGGCACTCCCAAATTCATTCTATGAAGCCGCCATCACTCTTAATTCTTAAAACAGACAAGGACATGGCAAGGAAGGAAAATTACAGACCGAAATCTCTGATGAATATAGACGCAAAAATTCTTATCATGAAACTAGCAAATCATATGCAACAATATATAAAAAAGATTATACATCACGACCAGTTAAGCAATATTCCAGGAATGCAAGGGGGGGGGGTTCAACATATGCAAAACCATAAACTAATACTACATATTCAATAAAAACCATATGATCATATCAATTAATGCAGAAATAGTGTTTGATAAAATACAAAATCCCTTCATGATCAAGACGCTCAGCAAAATTGGCATGGAAGGGTCATTCCTTCACATAAAAAAAGTTATCTATGAAAAATGCACGGCTAACATTATTCTGAATGGGGAAAAGGTGAAAGCTTTTACACTAAAAACTAGTACAAGACAAGGATGCTCACTTTCTCCACTCCTTTTCAATATAATATTGGAAGTCCTTGCCAATGCAATCGGAAAAGAAGCATCAAATAGGAAAAGAAGTCAAATTATCTCTACTTGCAGATGACATGATTGTATATATAGAAGATTTAAAAATATCCATGAGAAAATACTGGATGTAATAAATGAATACAGTAAATTTACAGGATACTAAATAAGCATACAGAAATCTATAGCATTTCTATATACAAACAGCGAGAAGACTAAGATAGAGCTGAAGAAAGTATTCCACTGACCATGACCACAAAAGGTATAAGATACCTGGGAATAAACCTAACCAAAGAAGTCAAGGACCTCCACAAGGAAAACTATGAGAAGTTAAAAAAAGAAATTGAAAATGACACAAAAAAGTAGAAGGACATCCATGTTCCTGGATCAGAAGAATTAACAAAATTAAAGTGGCACTTCTATCCAAGTTAATCTACATATTTAATGCAATTCCAATCAAAGTACCAGATAATTTCTTCACAGATCTAGAAGAGACAATGATAAAGTTTGTCTGGAATAGTAAAACACCTTATATTGACAAAGAAATCCTGTGTAAGAAGAGTGGAGTGGGAGACATCTCAGTCACTGACCCTAAAATATACTATAAAGCTGTGATAAACAAAAACAGCATTGCATTGGCACAAAAGCAGACAAGAGAACCAATGGAAAAGAATAGATACCCCAGAAATAAACCCCAAAGTATACAGCCACCTGTTTTTTGACAAAGGATATCCATCAATCCAGTGGGAAAAGGAATACCTCTTTAGCAAATGGTGCTGGAAAAACTGGGTATCCATCTGCAGAAAAATGAATTGGAATCCCTACCTCTCACCATTGACAAAGATCATCATAAACTGGCTTAAAAATCTAAACCTAGGACCTCAAACTATGAAAGCATTGGTGGAAAACACTGGCTAAACTCTCGGGGACATTGGGGTGGGCAAAGACTTCTTGAATAAGGCCCACAAAACACAGTAAATAATCACAAATACAGACAAATGGGATAAATCAGATTAAAAGATTTTGCATGTTGGGACCAGCAGTTAGCGTAATGGCTATGTCGCTGGTCTCCCATGTAGTCAACCACGGTTCGAGTCCCGGACCCAGTGGCTTAAACTCATGCTGGGCACATGTGCGTGTATGCCCAAGATCCTGAGAAGAGAATGGAGGAGAAGGGATTGCAGTGTGGCCATCCCCCCTGGGGGGTAATTTCTCGCTTTTTATCTCTCTGTCTCTGTCTGTCTGGCGAGCGCATGTGCCCTATAGCAAAAACCTCTCAAAAAAAAAAAGAGATTTTGCATGTTCAAAGACATAGTAATTAGTGTGAATTGACAACTCTCAAAATTAGAGAATATTTTTGTTAAGTATGCCTCAGATAAGAGACTGATAACCAGAATACACAGGGAACTCAAGCAGCTTCCCCCCGAAAAAAATTATCAACTCTATTAAGAGATGGGGACATGAGGTGAACACCTCTCTAAGGAATACATATGAACAGTCAAATAGCATATGAAAAAAGGCTCAACATCCTTCATCATAAGGAAAATGCAGATAAAAAACACAATGAGATACTACTTAATCCCAGTCAGAATGATTAACATGAAAAAAAAAAAAGATAAGTGATAAGTGCTGGTGGGTGTGCAATGAAAGAGAAACTCTCCTACACTGCTTGTGGGTATGTAAGTTGGTCCAGCTACTGTGGAGAACAATATGGAGATTCCTCAAAGATCTATAAATAGAACAACCATATGATCCAGCAATCCCACTCTTGGGTACCTACCCAAAGAATAGGAGAATGCTTAGTTGGAAAAGTGCTTGTACATATATGTTTATTGTGGCATTATTTACAATTGTTAAGACATGGAACCAACCCAAATATCCACAAACAAAGGAATGGATTGAAAACATGTGGAACATATACTGTATGGAATACTACTCAGCCATATAAAACAAGACCCTGACTTTTGATAGAAAGTGGATGAATATGGAAGATTTACTGCTGAGTGATGCAAGCCAGGCTATGAATGAGAGGCATTGTATGTCTCTATTTAATATATACCACCTGTCCGCATTCTAAGGCTCAAACTAAAAGACTAGAGAATATAGAAACATAGAATATGGTTATAGGTACTGGTTACAGTGTGGAGGAGGTTGGGAGAAGAGTCTGACGAAAGGCCTTTTCCGGCTGGAACCATGGAGGACGTTCAAGAGAAGAAAAAGGTTCCTGCTGTGGCAGAAACCAAGAAAAAGGCTCCTGTTGCCACGGAAGCCACTAAGAAAAAGGTTCCTGCTGTGCCAGAAACCCTTAAGAAAAAG
>NW_006203648.1:306029-310404 GCF_000334495.1 Tupaia belangeri chinensis
CTATATGTGTGTGTGTGTGTGTGTGTGTGTGTGTGTGTGTATACAAAATTCAAAAAAATGAAAATCACATTGAGTGCTTGTATGTGCATGCCCAAAATTCTGTGTGGAGAATGGAGAAGGGATTGCAGAATGGCCATCCCCTTTTGGGGGGTTATTTTTCACTTTATTTTTCTCTGTCTCTCCAATAAGCACAATAAGCCTATAGCAAAAATCTCTCTAAAAACATTAAACTTACCCATACATAAAGTGATACAACGAATTCCCAAGTATCCCTAGGCAACTTCTGTTATAATCAATTCATGGCTCTTTTTGTTTCATAGACACCTCCTACTCTCCCCCTAATTATTTGGAAGGAAATCTCAGATCTCATATCATTTAATGTATAAATATTTTATACATGTCGTATAGGACAATAAATCCTGAAGTTAAATATTCAATGCTTAAATAAATAAATAGGTTAAGGCAGTTGAGGAAAATGAATCCTTTTGAGCATCTATTGTATCTTACTTTAGGATTTTTGTGTCTATGCACCTGTCTAGATGCTTCCAGCCTAAAATTTGTGAAGAAATGTGTATGAAATTGTTTTGTAAAGGATAAAGCTCTATATAAATATGTAGTATACCCTATGGTGAAATATAATACATTATATGTATTTTGAAATATTTATTGAACAACCACTCTGAGAAAAATATGAAAGCAAGAAAAAATTGACTAGCCAGGACAGAATCTGTCCAGGCAGCTCCAGCTCTACTGTCCTGTACCTTCTGGGTCTAGGTCATGGCTGTCAAGCTCCCCCAGCTCGCCCCAGGACAGCCACGTAAAAGATATGCTTCTCCCTCTTGCTCTTTTCTGCTCTTCTCTGCTGTCCAGTATATTTTCACTTTCTATCTATGCTTTCTGTTTCTTCCTATTTCTTTGCTTTTTTTTTCTATTGCTGTTTCCTACTCTCTTTTCTTTTTCCTTACTTTTATATTTTATTATTCAGCCCATACCCACTGCCTAGAGAAGACTAGGTGCATAGTAATTAAATATCTGAATATTGTGTTTTAGAGAATTCTTTGCCTCACACTGTACTGGTTGTGAAAAGAGGAGTACTCTTGTTCATTTGATTTCAACACACTGCCTGTGATTCTCACACTCGAGGACAGATAAGAATGGAGAAAATAGCACTGAATTATTTTACAGTAAGGGAAACAAATGAGCTCACACTTACAGAATACTTCTTCAACAAATTAGCCAAAAACGAATACAGTACCAATGAGTAAAAATCAGAGAAGAGCCTCAAGGATGAGAGAATCAAGTAATACCTGCAAGGAAACACTATCACTCTTCTCTAAATAGGAAAACAAAAATAGAGGATATTACCAAAATGTCATAAGAAGAATTTACAACACTTATGGTAACAAAACTCTATGAGATGCAAGAGAAAAGACACATTGAGTGCCAAGAGAAGAGTAAGTCCTTCCATAATATGAAAGAAGGATTGGACACTATAAAAAAGAATCAAACAAAACAGCTAGTTATAAAGATAATAATACAGGAAACCAAAACCTCCTTCAAAAAATTAAAAGCAGGTTAGACTGTGCAGAAGATTGAATCTCAGAAGTGGAAGACAAAACCAGTGACCTAGAAAACAATTATAAAAAATACTGAGAAAACAGCAAAGAAAAATGAGGACACTATATAATAAATACTAGAAACAATGAAAAGCCCAAATATCCAAATAATTGATATCACAGAAGGTGAAGAAACTAATAAGGGTTTTGAAATTCTAGGAGAAAAATTTCCAAGTCCATAAAGGCACTAAAACATCCAGAACCAAGAAATGCAAAGAACCCCAAGTAGAATCAATCCAAGAAGATCCTCTCCATAATTCATCATAGTTAAGTTGGTTAAAACCAAAGACAAAGACAAGGTACTAAGGTTGGCAAGAGAGAAATGTAAATGAGTTACAATGGCTATCCCATCAGGCTAAAATCAGACCTATCATTGGATACAATGTAAGCAAGGAAACAATGGGGTAATATATTCAGTGTTAAATGAAAAAAAAATCAACCAAGAATACCATGCCTGGCAAGATTATCTTTCATATGAGAAAATAAGATATAAAAGGTCTCAGATGAACAAAACTTTAAAGAATATACCAGCTCCAGACAAGCTCCTCAAGAAATTTTGAAACAAGAACTATACCCACAAAAAAATCAAGTAAAGAGAGACAGACAGTAAAAAGAGAACATTAAACAAAAGAGTATATGGCCAACTAAATGGTAAGGACAAGTCTGGAAATATAGATAATAACGTTGAATGTTAATGGATTAAATTCTCCAATCAAGAGACAAAGACTGGTTGAATGAATTAAAAGTCAGAAACCCATCTTCTGCTGCCTACAAGAAACCCATCTCATGGATAAACACATAAACGGATTAAAATTGAAGGGCTGTAAAAAGGTATTTCATACAAATGGAAATCAAAAAAGAATGGGAGTCACTATACTGATTTCAGACAAAATAGACTTTAAGACTAAAACTGTAAGAAGAGTAAAAGAGGGGCTTTATATACTGGTAAAAGGACTAATTCACCAAGAAGATATAACGCTTATAAATATCTATGCACTCAGAAGCAGCCAAATATATAAAAACAACTAGATGTAAAATGAGATATAGACTGTAACACAATAATTGTTGGAGATCTGAAAACACGATTATCTCATTTACACAGACCAATGAGACAAAAAAAATCAGCAAAAATATTCTGGACCTAAATGATACCTAAATCAGATGGACTTGATAGATGTCCATAGTTTCCACCCCCAAAACCAAAATAAACATTTTTCTCAAACCTGCATGTTACTTTTTTGAAGATGGACCACATGATAAAACAAAAAATCACCTTTTACAGATTCAAGGGCATAGAAACTATATCCAGCATTGGACCAATTGGAACAGAATAGAGTCCCCAGAACTAAATTTCCAAACATACAGTCTACTGATTTTTGACAAGGGGTACCAGTCAATCCATTGGAAAAATGAAAACCTCTTCAGCAAGTGGTGCAGGAAAAACTGGATTTCCACCTGCAGAAAGATGAATCTGAACACCTATCTCCTATCTTTGACAAAAATCAACTCAATGTGGATCAAAGATCTAAACCTAAGACCTCAAACTATAAAGCTGCTCCTGGAAAACACTGGGGAAACTCTAGGAGACATTGGAGTAGGCAAAGACTTCTTAAATAAGACCCCCAAAGCATAGTCGATAATCCCCAAAATAGACAAATGAGATTACATCAGACTAAGAAGTTTATGCATGGCAAAAGACACAGTAATTAGTGTGAATAGACAGCCCTCAGAATGGGAAAATATTTTTGTAAACTATGTGTCAGATAAGGGACTGATATTCAGAATACAAAAGGAACTCAAGCAGCTGCTTCAAGAAAAGATGATCAACCCTATTAAAAGATGGATGAGGAAAAAAAAAAACACTCTTAAAAGATGACATATGAATAGCAAAAATTCATATGAAAAATGCTCAACATCCTTCATTGTAAGGGACATGCAAATCAAAACAACAATGAGATACCACCTAACCCCAGTCAGAATGACTAAGATTAAAAAAAGAAAAAATGACAAGTGTTGGTGGGGGGGTGGTGAAAGGGGAACACTCTTACACTGTTGGTGGGAATATAAATTGGTCCAGCCACTGTGGAGAACAATATGGAGATTCCTCAAAAATCTACAAATAGAACTGCCATATGATTCAGCAATCCCACTCCTTGGTATCTACCCAAAGGACAGAAGAATTCTTAATCAGAAAAGTGTTTGGATATCAATGTTTATTGTGGCACAATTCACAATTGCTAAGACATGGAACCAACCCAAATCCCCCTGTACGGATGAATGGATTGAAAATCTGTGGCACATATACCCTATGGAATACTATTCAGCCATAAAAAAGACAACCTGGGTTTTGACAGAAAGTGGATGAATATTGAAGATTTACTGCTGAGCAAGCCAGGCTATGAAGAAGAAACAGCATATGACCCCACTTAATATATACTGAGTGTTTGCACTGTATAACTGAAACTGATTGACTAAAGGATATAGAAACACAGTAAATAGATTTGAATATCCTACATAGTGTGTGTGAAAGAGAACAGTCTGAGGAAGGATATTCAGAGGAAAAATAGGAAGGCAAAGCTACCTGATATTTGGGACAAAGAAATATGATATTATCTGTTGAAGATAATTTTATAGTTTTATCAATTGGACTAGGGAGAAATGTATACATGTTAGAATATTCACTTTGTAAGCTAAATAACATGATTGAATGTATACAAAAAGAAATTAAAAATCTTGGCGCGGCGGCGGCGGCGGTGGCA
>NW_006203648.1:316123-317490 GCF_000334495.1 Tupaia belangeri chinensis
TTTCAGTCTTTATTTCTTCGGTAATAGTGGAGTCATTCAGGAGTAGGTTATTTAGTTTCCATGTTTTTAGGTATTTTTGAGGATTTCTCTTGAAATTAAACTCAAGTTTAATTCCATCATGGTCAGAGAAGATCATGGATCTTAGTTTCTATGCCTCTGAATCTGCAGAGGCTTGCTTTATGTCCTATAATGTGATCAGTCTTCGAGAAAGTTCCATGTTGGTGTGAGAAAATACTATATCTTGTGGTTTTTGGGTGGAAAGTTCTATAAATGTCTGTTAAGTCCAATTGATTTATGGTATCATTTAGATCCTTTATCTCTTTACCTATTTTTTGCCTAGATGATCTGTCCAGAGGGGATAATGCAGTTGTGAAGTATCCAACAATTAATGTGTTAAAAAAAAATTGCATGGAAAACCTTTTTCCAACCCTTCACTTTCAGTCTATGTATGTCTCCATGAGGTGGGTTTTCTGTAGGCAACAGATAGAGAGTTTCTGTTTTTTTATCCATTCAGCCAGTCTGTGTCTCTTGATTGGAGAATTTAAACCATTAACATTCAATGTTATTATCGATGTTACAGGATTTGTACCAACATTTAAGTTAGCCATTATCTTAGTTGCCTGTTATTCCTTTGTTTCTGGCTTTTGATTCTTTAGTTTTCCTGGAACAGTCATTTCTTCAGGGTTTCTTGAAGAGTTGGTCTGGTGTTGGTGAATTCTTTCAGGTTTTGTTTGTCTAAGAAGATTTTAGTCGTTTTTGCCCAAATGAAGGATAATCTTGTAGGGTATAATAATCTCGGCTGAAATTGTTTCTCTCTTACCACTTTCTTCCCATTCTTTCCTTGCTTGCATTGTTTCTGATGAGAGGTCTGGTGTTAGCCTTATGGGATGGCCTTTGTAAGTTACTTTTCATTTCTCTCTTGCCAGTTTTAGTATCATGTTTTTATCTGTGGTGTTAGACAGCCTGGCTAAGTTGTGCCTTGGGGAAGATTTTCTGGGGTTGATTCTATTTGAGGTCCTTGGTATTTCTTGGGTCTGTATGGTTCAGTTGCTTTCTAGGCTTGGGAAATTTTCTTTTATTATTTCATGGAATAGATTTTCCATTCCGCTATTAGTTTCTTCACCTTCTGGGATGCGAATTATTCTGATGTTTGTGCATCTAATAGAGTCTAGTATTTCTCGTATATTATCCTCGTGTTTTTTAGTTATTTTCTCTATCTTTTTGGTGTTTTTTCTAGATCAGAAGTTTTATCTTCTACATCAGAGATTTGATCTTCAGCATGGTCTAATCGGCTCTTAATACATTCCAGCGAGTTTTTGATTTCTTGTATTATAGACTTTATCTCTAATAGTTCCCCCTTATTCTTT
>NW_006203648.1:317831-327079 GCF_000334495.1 Tupaia belangeri chinensis
TCACAGGTGGATCAGTATGAGGGAGGATCCCAGAGACACTTCCCTTACTAGGAAATTTCAGATATATGATTCTAGACCTGTCTAGTCCCTCTTGCAGGGTAAAAAAGAGGAGGAGAGTACAATATGAAATGAAATGAAAGACAATAGTGAAAAATAAAGAAAAAGATTTCGCCAGAGGCCTGTAGATGGACCTTGCACCTGCTGGCAGGCAAGGAGAGTCTAGGAGGTGGAGTCTTGGGCTGGGGAGTCTGGAAGTGGGGTGGGGGTCAGAGGTGACCCTCCCTCAATATCCCTTGCTGGCCAGAAGCCTGTAGGTGGACCTTGCACCTGCTGGCAGGCAAGGAGAGTCTAGGAGGTGGAGTCTTGGGCTGGGGAGTCTGGAAGTGGGGTGGGGGTCAGAGGTGACCCTCCCTCAATATCCCTTGCTGGCCAGAAGCCTGTAGGTGGACCTTGCACCTGCTGGCAGGCAAGGAGAGTCTGTGGAGAGCGGCAGAGCTAGGTATTCATTACATTGCAAATTTGATTTATATTTTTCCTTTGTTCTTTTTAATGAATCTAGCTAATGGTGTGTAAATTTTGCTTATCTTTTCAAAGAACCAGGTGTTGGTTTTTTTTGTTTTCTGTATAGTTCATTTATTTTCTATTTAGTTTATTTTTGCTTCAATCTTTATTATTTCTTTTTTTAAGATTTTTTTCATTGCTTTTCCAATTCCCAGAGGTACAATGTTAGACTGTCCATTTCTACCTTCCCTTATTTTTCTTATGCACAATAATTGCTATGTACTGCCCTCTTATAACTGCTTTATCTCATAGGTTATAAAAAATGTGTTCTCATTATGATTGATTTTCATAAACTTTTAAATTTTAGTCCTAATTTTTTTAGTAGTTGTGAAGTCATTCCAGAATAGATAGTTTAGTTTCCATGTTTTTGTATTTTCAAGGTTTTTTTTTTCTAAAATTAATCTCATCTGAATTCTATCATGATCAGAAAGATGCTAGATATAATCTTCTATGCCTTTGAATCTGTAAAGACTTATTTTCTGCCCTATCAATGGATCTATATTCAGAAAAGTTCCATGCACGGGTGAGAAAAATGCATATTCTGTAGTCTGGGGTGGAAGTTTCTATCGATGTCTATCAAGTCATTTGATTTATGTTGCATTTAGATCCTTCATCTCTTTGCTTATTTTTTGTCTTTATGACCTGTTCAAAGGTAGTGGGGTGTTGATATCCTCAACAATTAGTGTGTTGTAGTCTTTCTCTCTTTTTAGATCTAGCAGTCTTTTTTAAGTATTTGGGTGCTCTTGAGTTGGGTACATAGATATTAGTAAGCATTATATCTTTTTGAAGAATTATCCCTTTTTGTACTGTATAAAGGCCTTCCTTGTCTCTTCTTACAGTTTTTGCCTTAAAGCCTATTTTGCCTGAAATCAGTATCATGACTCCAGCTCTTTTTGGTTTCCATTTGCATGGAATACCTTTTTCCAGCACTTTACTTTTAGTCAATGTATATCTTTATCCAAGAGGTGTGTTTCTTCTAGGTAATAGATAGAGTTGTTTTTTTGTTTGTTTGTTTGTTTTGTTTTCATTCAGTCATTCTGTGTGTCTTGATTGGAGAATTTAATCTGTTGACATTCAACATTATTATCAGTATTTCCAGACTTGTCCCTGCAATTATGTTGGCCATTTTCTTGGTTGTCTTTCATTCTCTTATTTCCAGTTGTCTTTCTTTCATTTTCCTGGTATAGCACTCCCTTCAGTACTTCTTGAAGAGTTGGTTTGGTGTTGATAAATTCTTTCAGGATTTGTTCATTTAAGAATTTTTTTTTTATTTTTTCTTCCCACTTGAAAGATAATCTTGCTATATATAATTTAGTTGAACTTGGTTTTCTTTGAATGCTTTGGGTAAATCTACCCATTCTTTCCTTGCTTGCATTATTTCCACTGAGAGGCCCAATATTAGCCTAATGGAATAATATTTGTAAATAACTTGATGTTTCTCTCTTGCCATTTTTAGAATCTTATCTTTTTCTGAGATTTGGCCAATCTGGCTAGGATGTGCCTTGGAGAGGATCTTCTTGGGTTGATTCTATTTGGGGTCCTTTGAATTTTTGTGGTCTGTATGTCTGAGTGCTTCTCTAGATTTGGAGAGTTTTCTTCCAGGATTTTATACAATAGATTATCAATGTCTTTATTATATTATTCACCTTCTGGGATACCAATTATTCAGATATTTGGCCATTTATTTGTATGTAGTATTTCTTTTATAGTATCCTCATTTTGGGTAGGTTATTTTTTCATTCTTCTTGATTATCTTTTCTAGGTCAGAGGTTTTAATTTCTTTTATATCTGAGGTTCAGTCTTCTGCATGATCTAATCTTTTTAAAATATTTTCAAGGGAGGTTTGTGTCTCCTTAATTACAGCCTTACATTCTAGAAGTTTTTTTATTCTTCTTTATATTGTCTATCTTCTCTTATTTTTTAAATTATTATTATTATTTATACATTCAACCACTATACATCATTTAGATTGTAAAGAAACTTTACCCAGCATAATACACACCTCAGACCAGCCAATTGAGAATACTATTTACGTCATCATTAACAAGTAACAAACCATATCTGTGTCCCACAAATGTAATACCTCTATTTTTCCCCAAAATTTTCTTTCTACACTCTTCCCCTCTCCCACTCTCCTTCCACTTTGTCCCTAGTGTCCATAACAAATTTCATTGCTTATATGTTCTCCAGTCTTTCAGTCTCTACCATAGAGTGTGGACAGTTGGTACATGTTAAGTGGAGACATACAATGTCTCTGTTTCATAGCCTGACTTGCTTCACTCAGCAATAAATCCTATCTCCTCTTTCAAGGCATGAAAGGACTTATCTCCTGAAGTTCGATGTCTGTTTCTCTTGCATCTCACAGAGTTTTGTCACCATAAATATTCTGAATTCTTCTTCTGACATTTCAGAAATGTCCTCTAATTTTTCCACACTTGGAAATAAATTATTGTGTTCCTTTGTTGTAGATGTATTACTTGTCTACCATATTCTTGAAGCTTTTCTCCAATTTTTAGTCATTTGGTAATGTATTCACTTTTGGCTAATTTGTTAGAGGAGGTTTCTGCAACTGTATGCTTATGTGTTTCTCTTTACTGTTAGGTACTTTTGTGCCAATTTCTCTCTTCTACTGTATTTTACAATGTGGTATCCACAGAAGGAAATTTGAGTTCAGATTTATGAAGAGGAGTTTCTCCCTTTGTGCAGCAAGTTCAGTGGGGGTTGAGGATTTCTCTGAGCCTCACAGTATTTAGATGTTAGGCTACTGTGAACCTAGATTTTTTTTTTATCTTTTTGGGTCAGAAATGTGATATTGGATAAGAAAGGCTAAGGTTGACCCTGGTCCCTGAAATGGGGAGGACACACCTCAGGTGTAGACACTTTCTGAAATGGCCTGCAATTTTCTTGACTTTTCTACCTTTTTGGATCTGAAAGGTGAGGTTGGAGAAGAAAGGCTTTGGCTGACCCTGGTTCCTAAAATGGGCAGGGCACACCTCAGATGAACATGCCTTCTCATATATAAATATATATACTCATTGAAGAGAGAGATAGTGAGGGAAAGTGAAAAATCATGCCCTAGTGGTATGATCATGGCACAGTCTCTTCTCCACTATCCTCTCAGGATTTGGGGCATAGAAACACATGCATAAGTTGTGAGTTTTAAGCCACCAGGCCTAAGAATTGAACTGCAGTCAGTCCAGCACCTTACTCATCATGCCACCTGAAGGATCCCACATTTATATTTCTATATATTTCTAAATGTTTCTGTAGTGGTAATACAAACATTATGTGGGGAAAAAGGGGGCTTATGACTACAGTAGAACTCACATCTGTGTTATGTCAGATTTTGAATTCTAAAGACTAAAGATAGAAAAAAACTATTTTTAATTAAATAGAATTCAGACTTGATTTACCTAGCTGCACAACATGGATCAAATACATCTAATCTCTTCATGACCCATCCTTAAATTTAACATTATCAGATTTGACTAGCTAACATCTTAGTGCCATTCAGGACTAAGATTCTGTAACTCAAAAGGAGTAAAACACGTTTCCCCTGAAAGAAAATTTTCATATTTGGAATCCCAATAAATAAACATATTGAAAGAAATTTTAATAACAGATTGTAGTAAGAACTTTCACTCATCTCAAAATAATATTCAGATATTTATACAAAGGGTTTTCAAAAAGTTCATGGAAAATGTGTGTCATGAAAAAATCAAGTAAGATCTTTAATTTTCTTGCACCCAAATAAACTTGAACTTTAATTCTATTTTTCAAAAAAACTTTTTTGTAAAATGGATTATTTTTTTCTGTGATAGCCTACTGAATTCTAATAATGCCTGCAGAAATAAAATAATCCTACCTTCACAGGTTGAAATATTATATGAAGCTGGGCATATTATCATGTTTGAAGTATTTTAAAAGTAGTTCTTTCTAAAATATCTGTTCACTCATAATGCAAGGATTATGACCAGTCTAAAAATAAGAGGAAATGAAAAAAAGGAATTCACAGAAAAAAATAAAGTTTCAACACAGCAATAATTCAACAATGTACCAGGAACCAAAAACGTGAAAGTCTTGTGAAAATAGGGACCAGCACATGCCATAATGGTTACATTGCTGGACTCCCATGTAGTTGACTTCAGTTTGAGTCCTAGACTCAGCAGCTTAAAATTCATGCCAGGTGCATGTGCATGTGCATCAGTGCCCAAGATCCTGAGAGGAGAACGGAGGAGAAGGGATTGCAGCATGGCCATCCCCTCTGGGGTTGATTTCTCATCTCGCTTTCTGTCTCTCTATAACTTCCTGTCCCTCTGGTGAGTACACGTGCCCTACAGCAAAAATTTCTCCCTTTCAAAAAAAAAAAGTTAGTCTTGGGAACCAGCAGTTAGTGTAATGGTTATGTCGCTGGACTTCCACGTAGTCAACCGTGGTTCGCATCCCAGACCCGGTGGCTTAGAATTCACACCGGGCGCATGTGCGTGCATGCCCAAGATCCCGAGAGGAGAATGGAGGAGAAGGGATTGTGGCGTGACCATCCCCCTGGGGGGTGATTTCTCGCTTTCTGTCTCTATGTCTCTGTCTGTCTGGCGAGTGCACGCGCCCTATAGCGAAAACCTCTCAAAGAAAAAAAAAGTTAGTCTTGTGAAAATATAAAGCCAAATATTACTAGCAAAATATTATTCTGTAAAGAGACATAATATGCCACAGACAAAAAAACATAAATAAAAATGTAATAAATTTGACCACAGAAATGAGAACACTTGTGAATAAATACCATAAACTTAAAAATAATAAATGCAGCCAGCTAATATCATGGAGGTTAAGGTGGCTGGATCTCACATGTATGATTGTGCAGTTCAAGTTCCAGACACAGTGGCTTAAACAGACAAAAAAACATAAATAAAAATGTAATAAATTTGACCACAGAAATGAGAACACTTGTGAATAAATACCATAAACTTAAAAATAATAAATGCAGCCAGCTAATATCATGGAGGTTAAGGTGGCTGGATCTCACATGTATGATTGTGCAGTTCAAGTTCCAGACACAGTGGCTTAAAAATCACACCAAGCATATATGTGTGTGTGCCCAAAATTCTGAGAGAAGATTGGAGGAGAAATATTATGCTATTACTATCTTTTGGGTGGTGACTTCTCTCTCTCTCTCTCTCTCTCTCTATATATATATATATGTATATATATATATGTGTATATATATATATATTATATATAATATGTGTGTGTGTATGTGTGTGTGTATATATATATAAAGTCTCTCTATATATAAGTAATCTGGTCAACCCATGTGTCCTATAGTGTAGTTTAAAATTTTAAAAATAATAAAACATAAAAAAAATAAAAAACAATGGACCACCCTATGTTGTGATGATGGGTAAGGTAGCTGGAGCCTTCAAGGCAGATAGCATGGTTCAAGTCCCAAACCCAGCCATCTTGAAAGGAAAAAATTCTGGATGAGTGTGTGTGTCCAAAATCACAAAAGGAGAAAGAAATATAGAAGAATGTGATGTGACTATGCCACATGAAGGGCATTTTCTTACTTTCTTTCCCTGTATACATGCCCTCTGGGAAGTTAAAAAGAATTAAAAGACAAAATATAAAATAGGGAAAATATTCTCAGCACATATCCCAAAGAACTACTATTGAGGAGAGGTAAATGAGCAGGCCGCAGAAGACATCTTCATGGCCACTGACAACTAGTGATTCAGGGGAGCAGGAGAAATGAAGATTTTCCACATATAATTCAGCCTCCAACCCCAAAACTTGCGTGTTTGGGAAGAAACACACTTTCAATCAGATGACCAGAAATCACCACAGGACCACAATAAATATGGGAAAGCAAGAAAATACCTCTCCTTCAAGGGAAAAGAATAACTTCTCTTCATCCACAGACAGTTCAATGGAAAGCATGGCAATATCTGATAAAGAATTTAGAACATTCATAATGGTAAAGCTAACAGAGATGAAAGAAAAGAGAGACAATGAACTGCAGAAAAGAATAGGAAAAGAAGCTGAGGAGTTCCTGGAGGTGAGGAAATTCTTGCAAGATCTGAAAGAGGAATTACACACTTTACAAAAGAATCAAATGGAACTGTTAAAAATGAAGACTATAATACAGGAAGTCAAAATATCTCTTGAAACTATTAAAAGCAGACTAGATCATACAGAAAATAGAATTTCAGAAGTAGAAGAGAAAATTACTGGCCTAGAAAAATCCACCATGAAGACCAAGAAATTTGCCCCCAAATTTGAGAATAATATATGAGAAGTACTAGATACCATCAAAAGTCCAAATATCTGGATAATTGGCATCCCAGAAGGCAAAGAGACTCATAAGGGCATTGATAATCTATTCCATGTAATCCTGCAAGAAAACTTTCCAAACCTAGAGAGGCACTCAAAGATCCAGTCCCAAGAAATAGAAAGGACTCCAAATAGAATCAACCAAAGAAGATCTTCTCCAAGACACATTATAGCCAGACTGACCAAAATCATAGACAAAGACAAGATACTAAGATTGGCAAGAGAGAAACAGCAAGTTATCTACAAAGTATATCCCATCAAACTAACAGTAGACCTCTCATCAGAAACAATGAGAGCGAGGAAAGAATGGGAAAATATATTCAAAGTTAAGGTAAAAGCAATTGCAACCAAGAATACTGTAACTGGCAAGATTATCTTTCATATGGGAAGAAAAGACAAGAACATTCTCAGATAAACAAAACCTGAAAGAATTTACCAGCACCAGACCAGATCTCCAAGAAGTTCTCAAGGGAGTGCTGCACTAGGAAAATTAAATACAGACAAACAGAAATAAGAGTTCAAAGACTAAGAAAATGGCCAACTTAATTGTAAGGACAAGTCTGGAGTTGAACATTATATCCCAGAATTTAATTGGGAAAATTGAGCCACAACAGAAGATAGATTAAGTACATGAGACTGAATTGGTGAAATAGCATATCCCCACAATTTGAACAGAATACTAAACTGTTTCCAGGCTTTAAGTTTTAAGCCAGTTTCCTTACCAATTCAAAACTGCTTTTCTTGAAACCATTGGCTGATCTTGCTATTGAAAGTAGTTACATTATTTAAGAAATTGTGTGATCAATAAAAAGTGGGGGTGGGGAAGAAATGGATTAAAACTATAGACGCCAGAGATAGTGTGAGAAGAGGGTGGGAAAAGGCAGAGGGCCAGACATAAGAGTGCATATATGTGTGTATATATACATATATATGATGTGAAACTAGAAATGGAAAATTATTGATGAGAACATGCATACATGATTAAACCACTATGCAGTATATTCTGGATGGGAAACCACTTTTTGTATGCTATGACGATGATTAGGGGATGAATGTACATTAATTAATTTTAAATAAAAGGCTTCAGGAAAAAATGCACATTTGACAACTGCAGTAAGCTATATAGCCCCAGCTAGGTGCTACTTTATAGTATCTTCATTCTGCTCACTGAGGTTTATGCCTAAAGTCAGACTTGTGTTCATGGATATGTATATATCAGCCGGGCTTGCTAGTGGAAATATTTAGATGAATTAAATTCATTAGCAAAACAATAAAATGGGAGGAAAAGGCATAGAAAACAACCATGGATACCAGAGAGAGTGTGGGAGGAGGGTGAAACAGAGCAGAGGGTGAGAGGGAATCAAGGATGGAAAAAAAAGCAAAATATACGGAATACAAGAAATGGAAAATTTTTGTTGACAATAACACGTATGTTGATGTGCTTGATTGAGCCAATATACAGTGTATTCTGAATGGGAAATCTCATTTTGTATGCTGTAATGATGTATAGTGAATGAATAAAATTTAAAAAGAAAGAACTACTATTATTAGCATATAATGAGCTCATAAAAATTATTGCCATTAAGTAAAAAAAGAAAAAGACATGTAAGGCAATTTAAAGAATTAGCCAATAAATGTTGAAAACATATCCAAAATGGAAATTAAAATATCAAGGAGATACAATCCTTTGCCTATCAAATTGCCAAACAGTTGAGATTATTGCTATACTAATTATCCAGAATTGATCATTACACATTACACATACCTTTCTACTAAAAATTCACACTATACCTTTACAAATACACAAAAATTATTATTATTAATAAAAAATTGGCAAGGGTTAAAAAAATTATCTTCTTCTGTTGTCAGGTTGGCAATGGATCAGATAAACATGCCATTACATGCTGTTGGTGGAAATTAAAATTGTCTTAATCTCTGACTTACAAATTCTACTTTTAGAACATATAGGAAATAATTATAGATATATGTAAAGATTTAGTCATTATCTGTCACTTAACTAGCTTATATTTAAAAATTGAAAACAATTTAAATACTAAGAGAATGACTACATTTTGATAAAGCCACACAAATGAATGTTATACAGTTATAAGAAATGAAACTGGGGTATATTCAATAAAATGTAAATACAATATAATTTTAGTGGAAACAGTAAAATTCCAGAAAATACAAAATAGACAAATATGTCATTTTATAAATAATAAATATACTCACACAAAAGAGAATACTGCAAAATGTTAACAATCATTATCACTGTTACCTTTCCTGGCTTATTTTTATTTTTGTAATAATTTCCTGAATTTTATAAATTGAATATATATCACTTTGATTAAGATATGTTA
>NW_006203648.1:328227-339528 GCF_000334495.1 Tupaia belangeri chinensis
GGTGTGGGGGGGGGGGCGGTGAAGAGGTGGTGGTGGTGTTGGTGAAAGGGAAACTTTTTTTTTTTTTTGAGATTTTCGCTATAGGGCACGTGCGCTCACCAGACAGACATTGAAAGACATAGAGACAGAAAGAGAGAAGTCACCCTCCAGAGGGGATGGCCACACCGCAATCCTTTCTCCTCCATTCTCCTCTCGGGATCTTGGGCACACACGCACATGCACCTGGCGTGAGTTTTAAGCCACCGGGTCCAGGACGCGAACCGCGGTCGACTACGTGGGAGTCCAGCAACATAGCCATTACACTAACTGCTGGTTCCCAAAAGGGGAACTCTTTTACACTGCTGGTGGGAATGTAAATTAGTCCAGCCACTGTGGAGAACAATTTGGAGATTCCTCAAAAATCTACAGTTAGATCTACCATATGATCCAGCCATCCCACTCCTTAGTATCTACCCAAAGGACAGAAGAATCCTTTATTGGAAAAGTGCTTGCACATCGATGTTTATTGCAGCACTATTCACGATTGCTAAGACATGGAACCAACTGAAATACCCCCGTATGGATGAATGGATTGAAAAACTGTGGCACATATACTCTATGGAATACACTTCAGCCAAAAACAAACAAACAAACAAACAAACAAACAAAAACCCTGACTTTTTACAAAAGTGGAAGAATATGGAAGATTTACTGATAGTGAAGCAAGCCAGGCTATGAAGGAGAGACACTGTATGTCCCCACTTAATATATATCTAGTATCTGCACTCTATGACCAAAACTGACTGACTAAAAGATATACAAACACAAGAGATGAGTGTGAATGCCAGATGTGGTGTGTGTGGAGGAGTGGGGTCTAGGGAAGGACATTTGGAGGAGGGATACAGAGGCAGAGCATTTACGGGATGGAGGGGTGTGGTACAATCTGTTGAAGATATTTTGACCAACGGGACTGGGTAAAATTGTTCACCTATTGAAATGTACACTTCATAAGCTAAACGATGCCATTGAATGTATATAAAAATAAATAAATTCATAAAAAAAGAAGAAAATAACAGGCCAGCTAGGTCGCATGGTAGTTATGGCTGCTCTTTGACACATTGCCCACCGCAACACTATAGGAGTCTTGGATCTGGAAGTTTGAAAGCACGCTGTGTACATGTGTGTATGTCCCAAATCTCAAGAGAAAAGTGAAGGGACTGCAACATAGCCAGTCTCTCTGGGGGAGTGCTTTCTCACTTTTCTTCTCTCTGTGTCTTTGTGTTTCTCCATTGAGAAAATCGTATAGTGAATTTTAAAAAAATGTTTAAGTTATTTAGAAAAACTGCTTATCTGTAATTTCCACCACATTACCTAACAGTTAGTATAGTTCTTTAGAGGAAAAAGTGAATCATCATTAACCCCAAGAAGCACCCTAAGAAGGCAGATACAGGAATTTTAATACATTGTAGTCCAGTTTGTTCTCCATACTCTCCCAGTCTTCTTATAGAAGAAGTGTGTGTTTGGAAGGCAAAGGGTTGCCTTTAATTGACTTCCTCTCTCTCAAGACCTCTCTCTCAAGCTAGTTATAAGGTAGTTTATTAATATATGACTGTTTAGTTTGAGCACATGTGTTAAATAGCATACAAAGCATAGCATAGAGAAATGCAATTCTTACATGGAATATTGCTGTATTTATATTTCAATCTATTCTAAAATATTAACACTACCTATTTAAGTCATTTTTATTATTTCTACAGTCTCATATATACCTTATTAGGTTTATAAATATATTTATTTTGATACCTTTTTAGTTGACTGCAATATTCTAATAACAAGTAAATGATAACCAAATCAGAGCAACTATCTTTACAAAGCATGGGTTATCAAGTAATTTTTTTTTTAAGAAATTTTTTGCTATACAGTGTGTGTGTTTGCCAGAGAAAAAAGAGAAACAGAAAGTGAAACACCACACCCCAGAGCAGATAGCCATGCCAGGACCCTTTCTCCTCCATTATCCTCTAGGGATTTTGGGTACACACACACACACACACACACACACACACACACACATGTACCCAGGTGAGTTTTAAGCTGCCAGGTCTGTGAACTGTGGTTGACCACATGGGAGTCCAGTGCCTTAAGTACTACACCACCTGCTGACCCCCAGGCCACTGATTTTTGATCAGTCTTGGAACCTCATTGCTTCTCTCAAGAGTATTTTACAATTAAAAAAGAAAAGATATTTGTAATGTAGCTGAAGTTTTAGTTAATTTGTCAGAATTATACTTTACTTGCTAAGTCAGGAGGGGTGTGTGTGTGTGTGTGTGTGTGTGTGTGTGTGTGTGTGTGTATTTTAATACAGAGTATTATTAGGTCATGATCTTCCTGCCTCAACCTCCTAGCTGGGCAATAGGTGCACATCACCACACATGGCTCTTTTAGATGGAGTTTCCCTATGTTGTCCGGGTTAGCCTTTGTGGTTCTTTCTCAGCCTCCCAGCAGTTGTGATTACAGGGACAGCATAACAGCCTGATAAGGTGGACAAGGAGTCAAACCTGGGACTCTCATGAGGTTCTAGTTTCTGTATCAGCAGAGTAACTCATAGTGCTGCATGATACTTTTATTTAGCTTTTTTAGCATTATTAAATCTTTTTCTATACCTAATTTTTATTTTGGCAAATTTAGAAGAGACATATAGAGAATTGTTTGCAAGATGATAAGGTTTTTATTTTTATTCCTTGTGATCATTTATCTTATTTGGAGTATTTATAATTTATTATTTAAAATGTACCCATGAATGTGTCCTCTATCTGTGGCTATACTACCCCTTGAGATAAACCAAACTAAAATTTTTTGGTTCCAGAAACCTCAGAATCCATCTCAGTTCAGGCTTTCCCTAGAACTAACTGGCTTTCAGAATTAAGGGAAAATACCAGGAAAAATCTGGGGAAACAGTGGAAAGACTTTGAAGCAGAGAAACTTCTACAACTACAGACAAAGGCCTGAAGGGAGCCCTTGGGAGGCTGCATGCCCAAGGACACTAAGAGAGCAGGTAGTATGAGTCTAGGATTCCAAGGTTAAATAACATGCTGTCTACTTGAAAGAAGAGAGTAGTGGTCAGAAGTCAGCAGGAAATAATTAAAAAAAATGTTTCTAATTGTATGTATTCATTTATTTATTTTAATCTGACCAGAGAGAGACACACAGAAAGAGAGAGAGAGAGAAAGTGAGAAAGCAATTTACCAGGTCCAGGATTCAAACCGTGGTCAGCTATGTGGGAGGGCTCAGCACCTGTCGGCGTCCGCCCCCAGGCTTAGCGCTATTATGGAAGAAGCAGAAAAGATGAGACAAAAAGATAGAGTGGAAACAGACACAGGCAGCCGGAGCCTAGGTAGCCCAGGCAACTTGTGCTGCCCAGACAAGCTGGGTGCCTTTATTTATAGGGCAAAACAACATTACATAAGTGTATTTCATGACATTTTTGATGTGTTACAGACAATAAGAAGCAGGTAACAAATCTATAAGGGTTTAGACATACTGGGCCAGGTGTAACCCTTGGTGATAATCCCATCAAGAGAAAATCCCATTATCTTCTTTTCTAATGGAGAGAAGCCTAACAGAAGGCTAAAGAATCTCTCCATCAGGCAGGCACCACCATGCCCAGAGAAGGTTAAAGAATCTTTCAGATGCAGAGTAGGGATTGGATTTTGCTAATTGGGGTCAAGATGGTTCCTGAATTTTATCAGATGTGTCTGTTGGAATGCCCCTAGCCATTTCCACTCTTTGCTCTGCCTGCAGCGAGGGTCAGGGAAAGGACAAGTTGAAAGGTTCTGCCAAAGCCCAAAGGGACAGGTGGTGTTTTCTCAGAGTATATCCTCACACCTCACTCAGGGCCTCTCTGAACATGTCCCTACACCTCTGTTTGTCTCTTCTACTCACAGCTGATTGGATGGCACCTGCCTACAATGAAGGGGAGTTGTCCTCTCTTAGTCCACTGATTCACATGCCAATTCTGTATGACAATTTAATCACAGACACATTTAGAAATAATGTTTCAACAACTTTTAAGGCATCTTTCAATACAGTTAACACCAAATTTTACTGTCACACTTATTCATTTCTATTCTAGGGATCTATTATAAAGAAACAGAAAGTGTTACACATATTTTTGTATAAATCTACTCATGTCATCATGTCATTACTTTTAGTAGCAGAAGAATTAAAGCCATCTAAATGCATAAAATAGAATGACTAAGTAAATTATGGTATATCCTGATGGATTTTTTTTTTTTTTGAGACGGTTTTGCTATAGGGCTTCTGTGCTCATCAGAAAGACAGAGAGAAACAGATAGACAGAAAGCAAGAAATCAACCCCCAGGGAGGATGGCCACGTCACAATCCCTTCACCCCCTGCGCCTCCATTCTCCTCTCAGGATCTTGGGCATGAACTCACATGCGCCTGCCGTGAATTTAAGCCACTGGGTCCAGGACTTGAACTGCAGTCGACTACATGAGAGTCCAGTGATATTGCCAACTGCTGGTCCCCAGACGTATTTTTATATTGCTATTAAAATACTCTTTTACAAGACCAGCAGTTAGCAGTGGACTCTCATATAGTCGACCGTGGTTCACATCCTGGACCCGGTGGCTTAAAACTCACGCCAGGCACGTGTACATGTGTGCCCAAGATCCCGAGAGGAGAATGGAGGAGAAGGGATTGCAGTGTGGCCATCCCCCCTGGGGGGTGATTTCTTGCTTTCTGTCTCTCTGTCTCTCTCTGTCTTTCTGGCGAGCACATGCACCCTATAGCAAAAACCTCTCCAAAAAAAAAAAAATTCTTTTGAAAAGTAAGTACCATGGGAAAATACTCAAAATATAATAAAATGAGTAAATTATAAAATTCAAGAATGTAATTTCAATTTAATTAAAAAAGTGTATTTGTAAATAAATAATTATTTATGTAATACAACAGAGTTAATATAAACAGAAATATAAACGTAGATAATATGTGTAAAAATTCATATACTAATGTGGAAGAGGATACATAAAATCTGGGTTATTTTTGAGTGGTATAATTACAAATATTATGTACTATTTTATTCTGTACCTTTCTGCAGTTTTCAAAATTGCAAATATATTTGTGTGGTGTGTGTGTGTGTGTGTGTGTGTGTGTGTATTGTGTGTGATATATTGTATAATCTTATTTTTCACATGGGGAAATTAAGGTTTAGACAGGGGAAGTAACTTCCCCTGGGTCACATGACTGAGTTACTGAGTGACTGAGCTTGGTCACCTGAGTCCTGATCCAATTTTCTTTCCATTATTACGTTGAAAACCAAAAAAAAAAAAAAAAAAAAAAAAATGCAGTAAACAGGTTCATTATCATAGCTGAATCACAACAGAAATTAGCTAAGCAAAGTCTTCAAAGGCAATGAAGGCACTGAGAACCAATTACACTTTATTTTTTAATCAGTGAGAACTTACATACATAAATATCTGGATGAAATTAAAATGTTCATCTCTCAAGAAATTTACCAATGTAATCTAAAGAAATAATTATTTATTCAAGTTTATTTGTTATTATTATTATTATTTTTAATTTGACCAGAGAGAGAGAAAGGAAAAGTGAAAAAGCAAGTTGCCAGGTCTGGGACTTGAACCATAGTCAGCCATGTGGTAATCCAGCACCCCAAGCACCATGGCACCTGCTGGCCCTACAGGTCTGATATATTAAATGGGCAATGATCAGGACCAGCAGGTGGCATGGTGGCTAAGGTGCTGGACACTCCCACATGGCTGACCATGGTTCCAGTCAGACCTGGTGGCTTGCTTTCTCACTTACTCTCTCTCTGTCTCTCTCTGGTCAAATTAAAGTGCATGAATGAATAAATAAAATTGAACAAATAATTCTTTTTTTTTTTTTGAGAGAGAGAGGTTTCTGTTATAGGACACGTGTGCTCACCAGAAGGACAGAGAGAGACAGACAGAAAGTGAGAAATCTCCTCCCAGGAGGAATGGCCATGCTGCAATCCTCTCTCCTCCATTCTTCTCTCAGGATCTTGGGCGTGCATGCACATGCACCCGGCATGAGTTTAAGCTACTGGGTCTGGGACTCAAACTGCGGTCGACTACATGGGAGTTCAGTGACGTGGTCACTATGCTAGCTGCTGGTCCCAGATAAATAATTCTTTAAAAAAATTGCTTTTAAAAAATTATATGATGAGATTCTCTCTCCACCTGTGGCAGTCAGTTCCTTCTGCGTGGACGCTGGGGAGAATCTGCCGCTGTGCTGACCGTGCTCTGCCGGACACGGTGTCCATGATGGTTTAATTTAATTTCAGAAACCACTGTATTTGTCCAGGATTAAGAAAATGAATCCATTTTTGGTGATAAAGCTGCAAAACAGGATACTAAGGAGAAGAAACCTGAAGCCAAGAAGGCTGATGCCAGTAGCAAGGTTAAAAAGGGTGACCCCAATTTTGACATGTCCCTAGGAAACTAAAAAAACATTCAGTATTGCCTGAGAGGTTTCTCTCATGATACAAAGCCATCTTAGAGGAACTCCCAAAAGAACATTTTAGAGATTTGTTTTTTAATATCAGAAATATACTCAAGAGATTTATCACTTGATATTCTGAGCATTCTACTGCCACCTAGTGGCTAGAACTTTTAGACACATAAAGTATTGAATATACCCAAGGTTAAAATCTTGAGCAACAATCATGCGCATTATACTTTGATTCAATAGGCTTCCCCCATTTTTTCAAAAAGCTTTTAAGCTATGGGAAATCACTCATTATACGCAGTTTTTCGTAATGTACAACCCCCTTGGGGGTTTATTCATGAGGACTATATTGTCTCACCTTGCAAATTTCTAAATGGAATGTTCATATGCATAATTGATAAAAGCTGGTTATAGAACCAGGCAAATTGAATGGGAAAGTTATTTTCATTGATACCTAGAAGCCACCAGAGATACAGTAAAAATCACCTTTTTTTTCAGGAGATAAATAGAAAATAATCAAAAACAATTTTGAAATTAAAATTTCAGAGAACTGTTCTACTCCAATCACTCTTTTACTAACTCTCTGGCACCTTTTTATGCTCTGCTGTATAATCTTCCACATCCTGAACTCTGCTCTTTCACCTCCATCTCCACTCCCACAGAAGGAAATAGAACAGACAGTGCCATCCTCTAACCACCCTAGTTTGGCTAACCTTTCAGGTAAAGCCTGTCACAGAGCAGAACCAGCCTTAGTATGTAACCCATGAAGCAAAACTGAACTCATTAATGTTGTAAATGAGTTTTCAGCCCCAACTTAGGACCCCAAATGTGTTGCTAGGGAAATTGATTTAAGTTTGTAAACCTGTGAGCCTAGATATTGTGACCTTTATCAGCTGATTTGAGTTACTATTAATAGAGTGCCCCAGAGTGGCTAAGAAGTGGTAAGTGAAACTCTGGTATACATTTTAATAAAAACCCTGGAGAATAAAAAAATTATATGAAATAAGGCCAAGGAAGTACATAACCTGATTACATTCTTTTATTTTATTTTTAATTTCATTTTCTTTTATACAGTCGATCACATTATTTAGCTTACAAAGTGAACATTTTAACATGTGAACATTTCTCCCTAGTCCACTTTACTGAACTATAAAATATCTCCTTTTTACATTCTTATATCTCTTATGTTTCACTAAGCAGTCAGATCATCTCATCACTCCTTTCCTCATAACACTCCAAAGGCCTTCCATTTTACTTTTTTTTGTTATTTTTTATTTTTAAATAATACACTTCTCACTGTGGCCTATAATGTCCTGCATAATGTAGCCCATGCCTATTTTTAAAAATTTGTTTTCTATTACCCTAATCCTATTCTGTCTGCTCTACTGACCTCCTCAATATTGATAGAACACATCAAACACATTCTTACTTCAGAACTTTTATACCCACTAGTCTCTGTTTATAAAATCCTTTACCCATACAGTCTTACATATGTATTTCATCACTTCACTCAAGTCTCTGATTAACTGGCACATTTTAAAGAGACCATCCTATCTAAGCTATTATAATATTTACTGTCACAATTTATTTTCAAACTTGCTTCATTTTTTTCATAGAAATTCTCACTGTTGAATATTTGATTTAACTAAAAAAATAACTTTTTAGCTATTCAGGATTTTTCTTAAGCACTTCATATACTACTACTGTTTTTCTTTAATTATGAGAAAGTTTTCCCCTGATTACTTCAAAATATTAACAAACTGGAGATAAATGGATAGGAAATAGAACTTCTATGCTTTAACAATATCATTCTGCTATTTTCCAATATCTTTGAGATAACTGATTATATTGTGATTATTTTCATTTTGTTGGCTTCTGGTAATAGATGTGGGTATCCGGAGGACATTCTGTTACTTATATCTGTTTCCATGGTGTGCAGTGGTAATGTGTTGCTTAAGAGAAGCTAGGTCCCACATGGTGACCACAGTTCAAATCCCCAGCACCATTGGCTTGAACATGCTAAGCACATATGCAAGTGCCAGGATCCCACAGGCTGGGAAAGCTAGAGTAAGGGAATCATGGTGTGATCAGATTCTGTAGATGGACAGTGTTCCTCTCCTCTCTCCCAGCTGTGCATACACATGTATACATATTCAGAAGAAATTAAAAAATAAACATATACTGATTGAAAAGATTTGCTGCAGATCCCAGGGTTAGTAACTGGCAGAAAAGAACTAGATCCTTATTTCCTAACTTCTCAATCAGTCATATTTTAATGTATTATAGTGTTTGTCCAGCCTTGGTGGTACAATATGTTCCTTATTGAACTTCACAGCTTGAAGTCACATTTACTTTCAGGAGATTCAGATTCTGGTCTGCCTGAAAATACATATGTAGGTAAATTCACTGGTGGCTAAGATCCTGAGGAACTGGAGGGTTGGAGAAGGGGCATCATGATGTAATAACACCTTGTTGAGGGTGCTTTTCTCTCTCTCTCTTGCACACACAATCATGTACTGTTTATCATAAATTTATGTCTAAAGAGGAAACATACAGTATAATGTTATAATGTCCTTATGGACTGGTAGAATGAGATTTTATGATGCTATGTAAAACATTTGATTTTAGACAGGCCATATAGAACCATATTATATCTTTTCTTCAAAAATACCTCTTCAGAGACAACCCACAGACAGTGAAATAAATATTTGCATATTATACTTTAGATAAGGGATGATAACCATAAGATATAAGGAATTCAGTCACCTCACTGACATAAAAATTAATAACCTAATCAAAAAATGGGCAACTGAACTAAACAGACAACTCTCAAAGGAAAACATATAGACATATAAAGGAAAACATATGAATGACTCAAAAAGCATGTGAAAAAAAGTTCACTCTTTCTTATTATAAGGGAAATGTAAATCAAAACTACAATGACATATCACCTAGCTCTAATCAGAATGACCATGGCTATAATAAACAAAACATAGAAAACAAAAACAAAGAATAAAAGTGGGTGGAAAGATGGGGAGAAAATGAAACCCTTTTGCACAGCTGATGAAAATGTAAATTAGTACAGCTACTATGGAAAAACATGGAGGTTCCTCAAAAACCTAAAAATAGAACTATCATATGACCCAGTAATCCAACTCTTGGGTATTGACACAGAGGACAAAAATCACTCAGAGAGACATTTGCACATCCATGTTTATTGCAGCATTATTCAAAAAAGCTAAGACATGGAATCAAACTAAGTACCCAACTGATAAGTGGATTAAGAAAACATGGCATGCATAAATAGTCATAAAAAAAAAACAATAAAATCCTGTTGTTTCACACAAAATGGATGAACTTAAAAGATGTAATGCTAAGTGAAATAAGCCAGACTATGAAAGACAAATACTGTATGTCCCTGCTTAACATATAATGAAAGTCTATATTTTGTAGTAGAAACAGGAGGACTGAATAACATTAGAAGTAGAGAGAGAAATGGTACATACCAGAGGTTCCAAGGTGTGTGGGAGGGTTAAGAGAAAAAGAAACAGACACAAGAAGGCATGTAAACAAATGGAGTAAATTATAAACTGTATACCACAACTGGATAAGCTTGTTGCTGACAATTCAACATAAATTTAAAAAAAAAAAACTAAAATAGTAGAACTCTTATTGAATATATGCAACATTACGTAATGTTCAATCTTGAGGAAAATTAATATGTCTGTATCCTTGATGTGTTTATTACAAACTATATGCATGCTTTGAAAAACTATACTTGGGCTGTGCTGTTGCCTACTGGTTAAAGGAGTCAAATCTCACATGGTGAGCAGTTCCGGACACCAGGCGGACTGAGGCTGCAGGCCCAACCCTTCCGAATCTCCATGCATCTCCATTGTTCCTCCTCCTTGGACCCCAGGTTGATTGTCTGGGATTTTAATGTCGGGTATTTTAGGCCGGCCCCCCACCCCCCCCCCCCCGCAATCCGGTTCGAGCCGGCCAGCACTTCTGGACACCAGGCGGACTGAGGCTACAGGCCCGTCCAACCTGGTCCTGTCACTCATCTTCTGACCCTTTTCCACTATTCTTTGGACTCTTTGAATTTTGGTGATTTGAATAGCGCGCGGCCTTGCGTTGCCACGTGATTTCCTTCTTTCGTTTTGTTTTTTGTTTCTCTTGGGGTGTTGCTTATTAGGTCAGTTGAAGTCTCACCACTCCTTAGAAACAGCTAGGACTTTGGGCCATCCAAGGCTAGTGGCAACAGTTAATGGTAATTGTGAGCAACAGGTAGGCCAACCATAAGAGAAATCATCAATTTTCTAAGCCTGTACAATTTTTAACAATCAGAGATACCTTAAATACATTAGGAAGAAACCTATAGATTACCTGATGATTAGGAACAATCGCAGAGGCTCAAGAAATATGAGCAACGAACAAAAGGCCTCTCCCTCAAGGGAAATCATCAAGCCTACATCACCCACTGTCAATACAATGGACGTTGTGGACATGTCTGATAAGGAATTCAGAATATTTGTAGTGACTAAACTAACTGAGATGGAAGAGAAAAAAGACAAGGAGCTCCAGGAGATGAGGAAGTCCTTTCATGACTTGAAAGAAGAAATGGATACCTTAAACAAGAACCAGATGGAACTTTTAGGAGTGAAGAATGTGATACAGGAAATCAAAACCTCCCTTGAAAGTATTAAAAGTAGGTTAGACCAGACAGAAGATTGAATCTCTAACGTAGAAGCAAAACATCTGACCTAGAAAAAAGTATCAAGAAGATTGAGAAAACAACCATGAAAAATGAGGATAAT
>NW_006203648.1:343556-353084 GCF_000334495.1 Tupaia belangeri chinensis
GTGAAGAGAAGAGGATAGAGAAAGATAGCAAGAGAACAATTGAGAGGCAGGATGTTAGTGAGAAACAGATATGGCTTTTTAACTGTTGATGATGACATGTATAGTATTCTCAACTGGATTGGTCTGAGAAGTATTTCATGATGGGCGAAGTCTTTTTATAAGCAAAATGAGAAATAGCGATTGACTGTTTTAAAAAAATAATTAGAATAATAATAATAATGATTGGGGAAAACAGAAAAGATACTGAATGTTGAAGAGAGAAGATTAATGTCTCTGTATTGACTGACATGCATGGAAAAAGCAATGTAATACACTGTAATGTTATATGTAATCCAATGTAATATAAAGAAGATTATGATGATAATAAAAAATTTAAAAAATAAAAAAAAAATCTCACATGGCAAACTGTAGTTCAAGTCCTTGCCTAGTGGCCTGAGGAAAAAAATGCCCAGAATCCAGAGAGGATGGAGAAATATAGGCAAAGGAATTGTGACTACACTTCACTAGGTGTTGTTTTCTCTCTCTGCCTCTCCAGTGAAGGCATTCACCCTTTAGTAAAGGGGGGTAAAGAAGCACAGTCCCTCGCTGGTTGAAGTAGCTGAATCTCACATGGCCTTCTTTGCAGTTTGAGTCCTGGACCTAGCAGCTTGAGAAGCACCTGAGCACCTACGTTTGCACCAAAGATTCTGAGATGAGGTAGAAATGGCAGAAAAGTTATTGGAGGATGGGAGTGCTATTTCACTTTTTTTCTCTTTATTTCTCTGGAAAATTTTAAAAAGAAAAAAGAAGAAAAGAAAAGGGAAAAGAAAAGAACTATAATACTGTACCTCACAAAGATGTAGAAAGATTATTTGTAAACCTGGGATCAAAACTGAACATTTTTTTAAACTACAAAAGATACCTGTTAAACTATAAATTCTACAGAGGAACAAATCCAACTTGGTAACAAATAAAAGCCTTTAAAAAGTGTTGGGCTGAAAAATGTTAAACAATAGGCTAGGGTGGAAGTAGGCAGTGATTTCTGCCATTTCATGATTTCCAAAATGGAAAATATTCCCACCAGTGCCAATTTCACTCTGTGAACATGGGATCTCTGAATGCAGAGCTGTGAGATGGGCACAAATGGCTTTTCTAAGCCCCTCTGAACAAAATGAACACACTCTTGTATAGCACTGTCTAAAAAGCATGACTGCTTCAATGTGCAAATTACCATCTCATAAAGGGAAAAATTCCCACAAAGCCTAAGGAAAGGTTTGTCTATCATGTGTAAATGTGGCATAAGGCTTCAGTAGATACTGATGTAAAAAGGTTTTTAAAAGTCTGCTAAGTCTGCTGATTGCTTGTACTCTTGGGCAGAAATTGAAAGATTGGAAGGTGTAAAAGTATGGATAGCAACCGTGGATAGTAGAGACAGTATGGGAGGAGGTGAGGTGGGAGGGAAGGAATCAAGGTGGGGAAGCAAAGCATTTAATAGACACAAAAATGGAAAATTACCTGATGAAGACAATATGAATGGTAGAATTTTTGTTTGAATATACTAATATACAGTGCATAGTATATTCGTGCTGGGAAAATAATTTTGTATAGTATAAAGATATACAATCACTAAATTAAAAAAAAAAGGAAAGAAAGGAAAAAAGGCTGCTGAGTGTAAAGATACTTACTTAAACATCAATGCCGTACATCAGAAATACATTTTTTCAAAAAAAAATACATTTTTCACAACTTTTTTCTTTTAGCTTTGCTACAGGGTGTGTGCACTTGTCAGAGAGAGACAGAGAGAGAGGTAGAGAGAGGAAAAGTGAGAAATCACCTGCCCAGGGGCAGTCAAGCCACAATCCCTTCTCCTCCAATCTCCTCTTGGGATTTTCCATACACATGCACACATACTTGGCATTATTTTCAAGCTGACAGGTGTGGGACTCCTACTGTGCAGTCAACCAGGTGGGATGTAGCACCTTAAATTCCATAGCACTGCTGGCAAGTCCCCTCCCCAACTTTTTTTTATAGAATTTTAAAGCATACAGGAAGATTGAATATCCATATCTTCACAAGTAACTTTTCAATCTACTTGCTTTCTATCATATTTATATATTCGTTGGCTCATCTAATTTTTTTGGAGAGGTTTTTGCTATAGTTTAACAGGTATCTTTGCTCATCAGAAAAACAGAGAGAGACAGAGAGTAGTGAGAAATCACCCCCGAGGGGGATGGCCACACTGCAATCCCTTCGCATCCATTCTTCTCTTGGGATCTTGGGCACTCACACACACGTGCCCAGAGAGAGTTTAAGCCACTGGGTCTGGAATTCAAACCACGGTCGACTACATAAGAGTCCAGTGGCATAGCCATTATGCTAACTGCTGGTCCTGCACATCTATGTTTTAATGTATTTTATTTTATTTTATGTCAAGTTCCTTTATACATTCAATCACATTTATATAGCTTGCAAAGTAAGTATTCCAACATGTGTACATTTCTCCCTAGTGCAGTTGATAATACTATAAAGTTATCTTCAATAGATAATGCCCTATTTCTTTGTCCCATTAATTATATGGCACTCTACTTTTCTCCTTAATGTCCTTCCTCAGACTCTACTCTTTCACCCACCCTCTTCCCACACCATATATGGTATTCAAAATCAATTACTGTGTTTCTATATCCCTTTAGTCACTCAGTTTTAGTCACAGTGTGTGGTGAACAATCAGTGTATACTAATTGGAGACAAACAAGGTCTCACTTTCATAGCCTGGTTTGCTTCACTCAGCAGTAAATCTTCCATATTCATCCACTTTCTGTCAAAAGCCAGGGTCTTGTTTTTTAGGGCTGAGTAGTGTTCCATAGGGTACATGTGCCACAGTCTTTTTAATCCATTTATCTGCTTGTGGGCATTTGGGTTGGTTCCATGTCTTAGTAATTGTGAATAATGTCACAATAAATATCGATGTGCAAGCACTTTTCTGATTAAGAATTCTTCTGTCTTTGGACAGAGAACAAAAAGTAGGATTGCCAGATCATATGGTAATTCTAGTTGTAGATTTTTGAGGAATCTCCAAATTGTTCTCCACAGTGGCTGGACCAGCCACCAGCAGTGTAAGTGTTCCCCTTTAACCACACCCCTGCCAGCATGCATCATTTTTTTTTTATCTTAGTTATTCTGACTGGGGTTAGGTGGTATCTCATTGTTGTTTTGATCTGCATCTCCCTTACAATGAGGGATGTTGAGCAATTTTTCATATGCCTTTTGGCTATTTGTATGTCATCCTTAGAGAGTGGATTTTTTAAACTCCTTCTCCCATATTTTAACAGGGTTGATTATCTTTTTTTGGGACAGCTGCTTGAGTTCTTGTGTATTCTGGTTATCAGTCCCTTATCTGACACATAATTTACAAAAAATATTTTCCTATTCCAAGGGCTGTGGATTCAACTAATTACTGTGTCCCTTGCCATGCAGAAAGTTCTTAGTCTGATGTAACCCCACTTGTCTATTTTGGGGATTATTGACCGTGCTTTTAGGGTCTTATTTAGGAAGTCTTTGCCTACCTCAGTGTCTCCCAGAGTTTCTCAAGTACCTTCAAGGAGCAGTTTTATAGTTTAAGAAATTATGTTTAGATCTTTGATCTACCTTGAGTTTATTTTTGTTAATGTTGACAGGTATGGGTTCAGATTCATCTTTCTGCATGTGGATATTTAGTTTCTCCAGCACGATTTGTTGAAGAGCTTTTCCTTTTCCCACTGGATTGACTGGTACCCTTTGTCAAAAATCAGTTGAGGGACCAGCAGTTAATATAATGACTATGTCGCTGGACTCTCACGTAGTCAACCGTGGTTCGTGTCCTGAACCCAGTTGCTTAAAACTCATGCTGGGCTCATGTGCATGCATGCCCAGGATCCCGAGAGGAGAATGGAGGAGAAGGGATTGCGGTGTGGCCATCCCCCCTGGGGGGTAATTTCTCACTTTCTGTCTCTCTGTCTCTTTCTATCTGTTTAGAGAGCTCATGTGCCCTATAGCAAAAACCTCTTAAAAAAATCAGTTGACTCTATTTTTGAGAATTTATTTCTAGGGACTCTATTCTGTTCCATTGGTCCACCTGTTTCTGTGCCAGTACCATGCTGTTTTCATTAAGACAACTTTGTAGTATATTTTAGGGCCTGGAATTAGATGCCGAACACTCTATTCTTCTTGTGCAGGATTGCTTTGGGAATACAAAGACTTTTATAATTCCAGACAAGTTTTACGATTGTCTTTTCTAGATCTGTGAAGAATGTGTTTGGTACTTTTATTGGGATGGAATTAAATATGTAGGTTAATTTTGGTAGAATTGTCATTTTGATTATATTAATTCTTTCAATCCAGGAACAGGGGTTTTCCTTCCACTTTTTTGAAAAGTGTTTTCAAATACTATTTTTTAGCTTCTCTTACTTTTACTTGTGGGGGTTTTGAGCTTTGGTTAGATCTATTCCTAGGTGTCTTATACTTTTTGTGGCTATCATAAATAGAATAATTTTTTGCAGTTCTATCACAGTCTGTTGGCTGTTCATATATAAAAGTGCTATCAATGTCTCTATGTTGATTTTGTATCTTGCAACTTTACTGTATTAATGTATTACCTCCTGGAATTTTTTCATGGATACCATTGGGTTTTATATGAATACTATCATGTCATCTGCAAGTAGAGAGTTTCACCTCTTTTTTTCATATTTGAATGCCTTTTATTTTATTCTCTTTTCTGATTGCATTGGTGAAGACTTACAGTACTATGTTGAAAATTAGTGGAGAAAGTGGTCATCCTCGTCTTGTACCCGTTTTTAGTGAAAAAAATCTTTAAACTTTTCTCCATTCAGGATGACCTTAGCTATGGGTTTTTTTAATAGATAGGTTTTATTGTGTTGAGAAAAGGCCCTTCTATGCAGATATTGCAGAGTCTGATTCATTAAGGGCTGCTGTAACCTATCAAATGCTTTTTCTGCATCAATTGATATGATCATATGGTTTTTAATCTTTCTTTCTGTTAATATGGTGTATTATATTAATGGTTTTGCATATGTTGAACCAACCTTGCATTCCTAGAAAAACACCTACCTGGTCATGATGTATAATTTTTTTTTATAAGGTGTTGGATATGATTTGCTAGTACCTTGTGAGAATCTTTGTGTCTATATTCATCAGATTTATAGTTTTTCTTTCTTGTCCTGTTCTTCTCTGTTTTAAGGATAAGGGTGATGGAGGCTTTATAGAATGAATTAGGGAGAGATTCACCCTTTTGGATCTTTAGAAATAACTTGAGCAGAATGGGGTTAATTCTTCTTTAAATGTTTTGTAGAATTCAGAGGTTAAGCCATCAGGACCAGGGCTTTTCATTGTTGAGAGACTATTTATTACTGATTCAATCTATTGACTTGTTATGGGCCTATTCAGACTTTCTACTTTGTCCTGGCTCAATCTTGGTAGATTGTATGTGTCCAGGAATTTGTTCATCTCATCCAGAGTTTCTTGGCATATAGTTTTCATAGTATCTTCTAATGATGTTTTGTATTTCCATTATGTCTGTTGTTATATTGCCCGTTTCATTGCAGATTTGATTTACCTGGTTCCTTTCTCTCTGCTTCTTAATAAGTCACACTAGTAATGCATCAATTTTGTTTATTTTTCCAAAGAATTAGCTTTTACTTTCATTTATTTTCTGTATACTTCGTTTATTTTCTATTCCATTTGTTTTTGTTAGGATCTTTATTATTTACTTTCTCTTAAGAGTTTTTTGGATTTTATTTTCCTGTTGTTTTTCCAATTCTCTTAGGCATGATATTTTGTGATCCATTTGCCTTCTTTCCATCTTCTTCTTAGGTTCGGTAATTGCTGTGAACTTCCTTTTTATTACTGCTTTTGCAGTGTCCCAAAGATTATGGAAACTCATGTCCTTATTGTCATTGGCTTTTATGAATCTTTTTATTTCAATCTTTATTTGTTCAGTAGTTGTAAAGTCATTCAGGAGTAGGTTATTTAGTTTCCATGTCTTTGAGTATTTTGGGGGATTTCTCTTGAATTAAAAATAAAGTTTAATTTCATCATTGTCTGAGAAGTTTCTGGATATAGTTTCTATGCCCTTGAATTTGCACATACTTAACTTGTGCCCTATCATGTGGTCAATCTTCAAAAAGGTTCTATGTTGGAAATGAGAAAAAAAGTGTATCTAGTGGTTTTTGGGGGGAAAGATGTACAGATGTCTGTTAAGTCCATTTGATTTATGGTATCATTTAGATCTTTTATTTCTGTACCTATTTTTTTAGAATTTTATTTTGTTTAATGAATTCATTTCTTTCTGAGTTATGAGACAATAAGAACAATGTAAATGCCTTTCCTGCCAGTTTGAATAAGGAAACAGGCAGCATTTCCCTTTTTCTCTCTCTTTGTTTTTTTTTTTTTAATTTAAATTTATTTATTCACATTCATTCACTGTACATCATTACAGCATACAAAATGAGATTTTCTATCCAGAGTACACTGTATATTGGCTCAATCAAGCACATCAACATACGTGCTACCATCAACAAATAATTTTCCATTTCTTGTTTCCTGTGTGTTTTGCCTTTTTCCCCCCATTCTTGATTCCCCATCTCTTACCCTGTGCCATCTCCCACTGTCCTCCCACACTGTCTCTGGTATCTATGTTTGTTTTCTATACAGTTTGTCCCCCACATTTTATTGAGTCACTAAAGATCTTAATTAAACTAAATATGTTCATAGAAAGCACAGCTGATATATACATTTCCATGAACACAAGTCCAACTTTAGGCATAAGCCTCAGTGAGTAGAATGAATATCTTATAAAGTAGCACCTAGTTGGGGCTATATATCTTACTGCAGTCATTGAATAGGTATTTTTAATGGATTTTTTAAAATTTCATGAAAAACAGTTGTAGTTTTTTTAAAAATTAATTTAGTGGCTTAATCATGAATGTTAGTCCAAAAAATTTTCAATTTCTAGTTTCTGGTATTTTTTTACCCCTATTTCTGAACATCTGTTGATATACCTATTTTTTTTACTTGATATGTCCAAAGAGGATAGTGAGATATTGAGGTCTCCAAGAATTATTGTGTTGCAGTCTTTTTCTCTTTTTAGATTGTGGCCAGAAGTCTTGAAACAGAGCAAGAACCCACTAATGTATTTTCTAAGGTTCCTGAAATATAAAGTCCATTTGCATTGTAATGACCCAGAGTAAGGAGTAAGTCTTCAGACTTTGGTTATGATAATGACCAACATGGACCATGAGTGAGGACCATTTGACCTCTAAAACTCTCACTTACAGGAAAGAGAAGGTTTTCAATATGTAAGATGTTTTGTAGACTGGAAACTGCTGGTTGTGAACTCAGAGACTCCAGACTGAATGGTTCCAGACACCTGAAGAGGAATGTGGTTATCTAAGGCCTCACCAATCAAGAATGCCCACGAGCTGATCACGCCCTCTTGAACCAATCGCTGAACTGATCATGCACCTGGGACCTCTGCCCCTAATTTTGCCCTTAAAAATGCATGTGGGGAACATCTCAGGAAGATCGGGTCTTTTCAGCATGAGCTGCCCGCTCTCCTTGCTTTGTGCTTTGCAATAAAGCTGTGTTTTTGGTGACCTAGATGGGACTAAGGTCCTGCGTGGGCGTCTCGCCCAAGGTACAGCTACCCTTGGCCAATGGCCACCCTTAGAACTTGTCCTGCAGCTGCCTGAGCACCTTTTCTCAGGGACAGTCCTGGGTGATTGGCCGCCAACCAGGCGCCGTTGACCCACAGCGATTTTAGTTTTGTGGTGAAGGAAACATGACATTGGATTGGAGTTGATAGACATCTGGTAAGTTGCGGGACTCGTGTGTAACGACACCAAGGCCTATCTTTCCCTGTAGATCTTTGGTGGGTTTTCCTCCATTTGGCTAAAGAGTAGCTATAAGCTTCCCTTTCGATGTTTGTTTTCTGCTTTGACAGGACATTTGTTTGGTGTGATCTCCCCCTTTGGATACAGGGTCAAGAAGCCTTGAGACTGTTTGGAAATTTGGTAACTTGTACATTTGATTTTGTTTTGTTTAAACTGGTCGTGAATAGGACATCATTACAGGAAACTGAAAGAGAGCTCTATTCCATCTTGTAGCCCTTAGGGTATATTTTGTAGAATTGGGATTTGAACTATCATTCTAAATAAAGATAACTCTTATAACGTTATCTGGCCCCAATGTTCTCTAGGATCCAGGGAACAGGGGACAAAGAATGGGTGTTTACATTAGGTAAGTAACTTTCTGATCAATTTGTGGGAAAATTCAAAGTAACATGCTTCGAATTTTAGTTAGAGGGTCTGCTCACTAACCCTCTGTGAAAGAAATGTGGATTCATTTATATCAGGAGAGTCAACAGCAGATGTTAATAGTCTTTAAAATGGGGGAAAGAGATTAAAAGTGTGACTCTGGCTTAGAAAGGCTAGGTTCTTTGCATTCTCTCCCCCCACCCCTTTTTTAGCATAACTCCAGACCTCCTTTGCCCTTGAGTGTACAACTTCCAGTAGATTGGCTTTTCTTAAAGGAGCATTTTGTGGGTCCTATGTGGATGGTGTAAGTTAAATGTCTCTGTGCCTTTTCCTGTATCTCTGTGTGCCTTTCCTTTTCCTCTGCATCAGCGATTTTTCAGTGAACCTTAGGGCACGTGGCTACCATAGATTTGGCGTGGTGTATGGAGTAAACTAAAGCTGCTCTGCTTTTTCCAAAGTCACAGCTAAGAGAACTTAGGACCTGACGAGTTGGCAAAAATGGAAGAACATCTTAGTCACTCCTTCTTTCTATGGAATTCAGTTCAATAGATGGTAAAGATCACTGTTTCGTTTCTTTTCTAGATGAAGATTAGTGGGAGAAAAGGATTTGTATGAAATAGTCCCCTGGGTATAGTGATCATAGTGTTTTTTCTTTTCATTTATTTTCTGAGAGATTTTTTGCCTTAAGGCACATGTACTCTCTGGAGAAAGAGATAAAGACAGTACAGAATAACCCCCCCTGGGGGGGATGGCCATGCTGAATCCCTTCTCTATTCTCTTCTTGGGATCTGGGGTGCACATGCACACGTGCCCAGTGGGATTTTGAAGCTGACTCGAACAGCGGTGAGCCATGTGAGAGTCTATCTATGTACCCATTGCGCCATTTGCTGGTCCCCATAGTGTTTTTCTGGCATGAGTACTCTGCCTGTTTCTTCCCGTCTAGATATGGTCTCTATTTCTGTGTCATTTGTCCTATGGAGGTCAGAACACAGGCCCAGTGATGCAGGAATGAGGGGAACAGGAGTGATTGGGCTCTCACTTGCAGTGAGACACATGTTCTTGTCCCACACTCAGGAAGAATTAGTCACAGACACAGAAGAGAAGCTGTGGCAAAGTAGGGAGTTTATTGAACTCCCAAGAATTGAGAACTTCCTGAAAGTGGATTGCCAAGGAAGAATTGTGATAAGGAGTTTTTCTTTGGGGCGGGAAGGACTTAGTCCAGACCTGTTTGAGGTGGGGCTTC
>NW_006203649.1:0-209 GCF_000334495.1 Tupaia belangeri chinensis
AACTAAAGAAGCTGTTTGGAGAAAAGATGATAAACCCTATTAAAAGACTGGAGAAGGAGTTGAAAAGATCACTCAGTAAAGATGACATACGAATAGCCAGAAGGCATATGAAAAAATGCTCAACATCCCTCATCATAAGGGAAATGCAGATCAAAACAACAATGAGATACCACCTAACCCCAGTCAGAATGGCTAAGATTTAAAAAAAA
>NW_006203649.1:258-517 GCF_000334495.1 Tupaia belangeri chinensis
GCTGGTGGGAATGTAAATTAGTCCAACCACTGTGGAGAACAATTTGGAGATTCCTCAAAAATTTACAAATAGAGCTGCCATATTATCCAGCAATCCCATTTCTTGGCATCTACCCAAAGGACAGAAGAATTTCTCATTGCAATAATGCTTGCACATCGATGTTTATTGCCAGGAATAAATGAAATGTAAAATAAGTGAATTACACAAAAAATAAATGAAAATGATGCATTTTTGCCGGGGTCCAGCCTCGGCGTGGGTG
>NW_006203650.1:0-878 GCF_000334495.1 Tupaia belangeri chinensis
ATTCAACAATATTAGTTAAAAACTCCTTCTTCCTGTCTCATGGTAATCTTACACTTGTTCTTCTATGTCTCCTTTCATTTCTCCAACAAAATCATTTGGCATGGAGTTAGAAAACAGCCATGAGGAATCAGAGTATTTATAATTGTGACAAACTCCTCTCTCCAAAAGACCATCAGTAATTTGGAAGATAAGATGATAGCTTTGGAACCACCTGGGTAGCATGAAGGTTAACTTGGCTAGGTCACACATAGCTGACTTTGAGGTTTGAGTCCCGGGCCTTTCACTTTGAAAAACACATCAGATGCATGTTCGTGCATACCCAAAATCCTAAAAGGAGAGTGGAAGAGAAGGAATTGGAAGATGGGCATCTCCACTGGGTGATAGTTCTGATTCTCTCTAACCTCTGTCTCTTTCTGAGAGCGTACATGTCCTATAGTAAAGTTAGCTAACTAACTAAAAACATAAATGAATACTTCTATAGGTGAGTAACCTGGCAGACACTACCTGCCAAAAATCCAAAAGTAATGGCACTAGTAAAGGGACAAATTCATAGCAGGTACCTCAAATAACAGTACTGGAAGAGTTTCTAAAATCTAAAGAATGTAGATTAGATTAAAAGATTGTATCAGTGTTCATTCCCTGGCTGGATAACTACATTATGCTATGAAAAGTGATGTCTTAGGACCAGTAGCTAGTGTAATGGCTATGTCACTAGACTCCCATGTAGGTGACCGCAGTTCGAGTCCAGGACCCAGTGGCTTTAACCCACACTGGGCACGCGTGCGTGTGTGCCCAAGATCTTGAGAGGAGAATGGAGGAGAAGGGATTGTGGCATGGCCATCCCCCCTGGGGGGTGATTTCTTGCTTTCTGTTTCTCT
>NW_006203650.1:922-1232 GCF_000334495.1 Tupaia belangeri chinensis
TGTCTCTTTTTTTTTGAATTAAGTAATATACACAGGAGAGAGGAATACGTTTCTACAGCTCATTTCGACACTCATTCTAAATAGATCAGGAGTAAATTATACATAGACACATATTCACACACGTGTATGAGAGGGAGGGCAGCTGAAGGAGAGAATAAAGCAAGTGTAAAAAAGAGGATAAGGCAAGTGTAAAAAAAAGATAACATTTTGGGAAGCTAAATAATACCTAAATAATACTTATTTTTAACTTTTTTTTAACTTTTCTGTACATTTTAAATAATGTCTAAATTTCCAAAAATTAACTTGATGA
>NW_006203651.1:0-2302 GCF_000334495.1 Tupaia belangeri chinensis
TTTTTTTGGGATGAGTTTCCTATACAATATTATTTGTCAATGGTCTGATAGAGGTAGTCATGTCACAACTTGGTTTTAACCCTATTATATATCTTGGTTTTAACTCTATTGTATTTTTCAGAGTATCCTTAGTCTGAAATCTGTGAATGGCAATTAAACTGCAAATCTGGTTATATAATGTATCACTTCTTTTGGCTTTATATTATTTATACTCTGTGTTTAGGCAAATGATAAAGTGATATTCATCATTATTTGGACTCTTTCAATATTTTTGAATGCACAACTACAGTATAAAGATGCCTATAAATATACTTCAACTTATGAGTAATTAACAGTATGCACATAAAATATTTTATTGGAATTAGGTTAAGTATTTAAATACAAAATCACTTTGTAATCAGTTTCTTGAACACCTTTACTGCCCTTGTCTTTGATCACAGACCAGGAATACTTACCTAGATATACTGTTTCTACTTCCATCAATAGTAAGAATATACTTTGTGCTTTCATAGGAAGACTTCTATACTTCCATTTTCATAAGAACATTTACATAACATGTTAACATCATTGACTTCAAGTATAAATTGATACTACAGGGAAAAAAAAAACCTTTCTGGGTTTTTTAGACTGGTTCCAATAAACTTATGTCTAACTTAATTAATCTAATACAATTCTCTAGATATATATTTATACTTAGGTGTTTGTATGAGATAATAAACACCTTGAAATAACAGAATATTTATTACACTTTCATCCCTTGCAGCAAATACATTTGGAGATCTCTGAGGAAATACTTGTAATAAACTTAGCAATAAATAAGTTAGCATAGAGATAGGATGTTTGTACTTTTTTTTTTCCCTTTAGAAAGAGTTCAGAAACATACAGAAGAAAAAGCATATACAAATAGAGAAAGTACATTTCCCATGTTATGCTCTATTTCTCAGGGCTAATGTGGGAACATGTATTTTTACAGGAGTTCATATCATTTGAGGATGTTACTATGGACTTTACCCGGGAGGAGTGGCAGGACCTGGAAGATGCTCAGAAGATTCTATACAAGGATGTGATGCTGGAGACCTACAGCAACCTGGTGTTTTTGGGTTAGTGGATCTCCCAAGAAACTCTCAGAAGTAATTAAGAGTTTCGTAATGTTTAATGCTGTTTAGGAGTGATAATTCATTCTGTGGTTAATGTGAGTGGCACTCCTCTTTAACAAAATGCTGAAATCAGCCTCTTTATTGCATGGCTGATAAAACTGAACTGTTGTTACTCTTCATATAGCTTACAACTATAGTTTGGCAAAATTCCACATTGCTCTTTATTAACAGGACAAAGCATTCCCAAACCTGCAGTGATCTTCAAGTTGGAGCAAGGAGGAGATCCTTGGATAATCGAAGAACTTCCCAGCTTGAGCACCCCAGGTAAGTCAGTGCATACTTTTCAGGGACCAGTGTAATGCATTTTCTTTTAAAGAATTTATATTTTATTGAGAGGAGAAAACAAAATGTTAGTACTGGTGAGGTTAGAAAAACGTAGAAATGTTTTCCTGGGATGAGAATGTGAAAAAATGGGGTGTGTGTGTGTGTGTGTGTGTGTATGTGTATATATATATATATATATATATATATATATATATATATATATATATATTAGAGACAGAGAGACAGAAAGCGAGAAATCACCCCCCCAGGGGGGATGGCCATGCTGCAATCCCTTCTCCTCCATTCTCCTCTCGGGATCTTGGGCATGAACGCACATGCACCCAGCGTGAGTTTTAAGCCACCGGGTTCGGGATGTGAACCATGGTCTACTACGTGGAGGTCTAGCGACATAGCCATTACGCTAACTGCTGGTCCCGGGGTATATATTTTTTAAAGCGCCCTAAGTGATGATATGTTTAGAGGAATTAGTATGTATTTTTATTGGCTACAAGTCCTTCCTAAGTAACATTTCTTTTTAAGTGACAAGAATTCTTTTTGAGTTCTGCAAATAGATCATCTAGAAAACTGTTCACATTAGCAAAGAAACAGTACACAATACATACCCACTGTTATAAGAAAGCAAAGAGAAAAAAGATAGGGAAAAGAAATAACACATGGAAATCTTTCAGTATAAAATTATAGGAAGACAAATGGTAGGTATTTTAAATATTGTTAAAGGTATTAAAGGAAATGGATGCATAAAGAACAAAGAAAATCCACCTAGCTTTCAAAATATGAATGTAAATTGCTCCAGTAACACATTAAGGACAAAAAAAAAAAATCATATTTATTATTATTATAAATCAGTATGAATATTTGAA
>NW_006203652.1:0-3950 GCF_000334495.1 Tupaia belangeri chinensis
GGAGTTCTCTCCATCCTCACATTGTCCTTAGGTGTGCTCTTGAATTAGGATTTTTCTTAATGCCACGAGACTCTCTTGGAACTTAAGGGCTCAGGGACCCTATACTGAAGAATATGAGAAAAGACCTGGGTCCTTGAAACCTCTGCTAAGAAAAAGGAGTGACCTACAGGATCAACAATGACCAAGTGACAGCCAGGTAGCTTTAGAATCAGCATTCCAACAACTGGAACTTTCAGACAGAGTCTCTCCTTCTTCCTGTGTATGCTGTATGTCTCTTCCTTATCATGGGCTCAGAGATACATCCTGAGTTATTGGTCCTAGTCAGAATGACCATGTTTGTTGGCACAGCAAGCTTTCTTTGGGGCCAATGCTTCATTTAAAATTTTATGAGCTAGCAGGTAGCATGGTGGTTGAGGCAACTGGATCCCACATAACTGACTGTGCTGATGGAGTCCCAGAACTGTTGGCTTGAAAATAACACCAGGAGCATGTATGCACATGCCTAAAATCCTGAGAGAGAATGGAGGAGAAGACATTGTGGCATGGCTGTCCCCTCCGGGAGGTGATTTCTTACTTTCCCTCTCTGTGTCTCTCTCTAGCGAGAGCACATGCCCTATAGCAGAAAAAGAAAACTTCTCCAAAATTTCATCACTACTATATCTATTATATTTCCTTGTTGATGCTCTGTACCTGGCTGGGAGGCTGTGTGGGGACACATGGTGAAACATTACCTCAGACAAGCTCAGGTTAGGATTCAGACTCTGCTGCTTCCCAGCTGTGGGAACCTCAGCACCTCATTTACTCCCGTCAGGCCTCAGCTGCTGCTGCTTCTTCTTCTTCTTGTATTATTATTTTTTATTTCAATTTATTTTATATATTCAATCACTGTATTTGGCCTGCCAAGTGAATATTCCAACATGTGTACATTTCTTTCCAGTCCAGTCGACAATACTATAAAGCTATCTTCAACAGGAATAACCCATTTCGTTGTCCCCTAAATGTCTTGCTTCTCTTGCTTTTCTCCTTAATGTTCTTCCTCAGATTCTACTCCTTCACCCACCCTCTTCCCACACTGCATCTGGTATTTATTATGTTTTTATACCCTCTAGTCATTCAGTTTCAGTTATAAATACAGACACTTGGTGTATGTTAAGTGGAGACATACAATGTCTCTCCTTCATAGCTGATGAATCTGAACCCTTGCTTCTCACCATTGACAAAAATCAACTCAGAGTGGATCAAAGATCTAAATCTAAGACCTCAAACTATAAAACTGCTGCTGGAAAACACTGGGGAAGCTCTGTGAGGTCTCACTGTCGTCTATCGAACAGGTGGGAAGTGTTTGCCTTTGGGAGATGGTTGTGATGAAAACATAGTAAGATAATGTTAGTAGGCACACAGTTCCTGGTAAACCATACTCTCTTACAAAAGATCCCCCAAAGCACGTCACTGTCTTTGGGAGATTTGCCAGTAGCCACTAGAGTACCACAATTTCCTTCTACATAGACCTTTGTAGTTTATCCTGGGCTTTATCACATATCGTCTACCACACATCCTTTGAAGTGATAAAAACATGACTTTACTTTTTTCTTTCTTGGCTATCTTAGAGTATTATCCCTCAAAATATCTACTCCAGGGAGACCTACCTTATGACATACCACCCTGTATTTATTTTTTTAAAAAAGTATGTATTTTATAAGTTATTAACATTTAATGGCTATACATCTTCATAAGGTATAATATAGTTTTTCAAAGCATGCATGCAGTGTGTGATAATCAAATCAAGGATATTACCATATTTATCATCTTTCTTTTCTTATTTTTATTTTTTTAAGTTTTTGCCATAGAGTGAATGCACTCACTGGAGAGAGACAGAGATAGAGAGAGGGGAAGAGAGAAATCACCCCCTATCCAGGGGGCCATGTCCATGCCACAATTCTTTCTCCTCTCGGGATTATGAGCATGCAGGAATCATCTTTAAGAAAGGGTGTTACATTATGCTGTGTACTTTGAGATTGGTTACATACGTAAGTTTATCAATGTCCATTTGTCCTCTGTGTTGTGGTAAACCATTACATAACCTACTTGCTTTCTTTATATGCATTCTTGTGTATTTTCATGGCTTATCGTTAACAGGGGTTTCAGAAAGGCAATGAGAACTAGTACTTATTGAACATCTCCTGTTGGTAGACAGTTTACAAATGAAATCTTACTTGATCTTCACAATCACTATGAAGAAAGTCTTTATAACATCCCTATATTGTAGGTACGAAAATGCAGGCTGGGAAGGTTAAACAATGTTCTCAATATCTAGTGAGGAAGAAGAAAAACTGACGATTGAAGCCAACATGTCTCACACAAAAACATTTACTCTCTCAACAAAGTCAACCCTCTCTTTTTGTTTTGAAGTTATGATAAAAAGGCGAATTCTGAAAGTGGGATGGAGCAAGATCTATGCATCCTTCAAGTCTGTGAGTACTAGAAAACTGCTGCTTTCCATTCAGAAAAGAGACTTCTTGGAATGCTCAAAGGACTCACCTCTACCCAAGAAATGAGTCGCTGCTCTACCTGGAAGGGGGTGGAAAGGGCCTTGCAGAGGACACAGCATGTGCAGATTAGCAGGTGGCATTGCATATCTCCACTGGAGTGGACTTCTGGTTTTTTTTTTGGAGAGGTTTTTGCTGTAAAGGCGCATGCGCTCGCCAAACACAGACAGAGAGACAGAGAGACAGAAAGCAAGAAATCACCCCCCAGGGAGGATGGCCATGCTACAATCCCTTCTCCTCCATTCTCCTCTTGGGACCTTCGGCATGCACGCACATGCACCCGGCGTGAGTTTTAAGTCACCAGGTCCAGGACTCGAACTGCGGTTGACTATGTGGGAGTCCAGCGACATAGCCATTACGCCAACTGCTGGTCCTAGGAGTGGATTTCTTCACAAGGCACAGGTTGGAGAGTTGTAGTTATTGCTACTTGATCCCTGAGAAAGGTCTCTCATTTTCCTTCTTATATAACCTCAGAAGGTCCATTGTTTCATAAATTATTGTTATGTCCTTTAAATATGCTTTGCATTTGGAAACAAGGGAGGTAGTGTAGAGAGTTTGAGTCATGGGCTGAAATGAGACAATTTCTCTTTGCTGACAGTATTACATTAACCACTCAAACCTGTACTCAGCCATTGTTAGGGCATTTTAACTCCTTTCTGAGGGAGTAATTGAAGACATTGAGTTATGAAAGAAATCTGAGTTTCTGAAAGCCATAGCAGATTGACATACTTGACAAGTTGGTTCTAAAATTACCTTTGTTCGGTGTAATTTGAGATAATTCAGTTAGACTTTGTGTGTGTGCTTTTTCCCCTCTCACTGTATGAAAGTAAACTCAGTGTTTCTTCCTAACATCTTGCTATTATCCTAATTTTTTTCATTACTTAGAAAAACTTTCCAGTAATTGCAGTTCTGATTTTTATTGTTTTCATAAATTCATGTACTGTAAAGTAGGCTAGAGAATGTATATAAGAAAAGAAGCTTGAATTCTTGGCGAACCTGGGACAGTGTGAGATGATTGAGGAGATGAAACAACCATTCGCAACAGTGTCCCTCTCAAGGGCTTATCAGCTGATCTGCTAAACCAGACATTCTTTTTTTAAAAATTTTTTATTATCATCATAACCTTCTTTATATTACATTAGATAACATAAAACTTTATAGTGTATTACATTGCTTTTTCAAAAGGGAATGCCATGCACGTCAGTCAGTACAGAGACATTAATCTCCCCGCTTCAACATCCGATATCTTTTCTATGTTTTCCCCAATCATTATCATTATTATTCTAATTATTTTTTAAAACAGTCAATCGCTATTTCTCATTTTGCTTGTAAAAAGACTTTGCCCATTATGAAATACTTCTCAGACCAATCCAGTTGAGAATACTATACATGTCATCATCAACA
>NW_006203652.1:8469-14197 GCF_000334495.1 Tupaia belangeri chinensis
AAAAGGGTGAAGACTGGGATAAAAACAAACAAACAAAACAAAGCAAGACTTTTCTAAGGGGGTTTGGAAATCCAAGATTTACATTGTAATGACCCACAGGAAAAGAAAAACTAAGACTTTGGCTATGATAAAAAATAATGAGATAAAGGCTGAGAGAAGACTACCACTGAAAATATACAAGTTTGAAAGGAATAACAAATTTTAAGATGTTTTACAAGATAGAAAATTGCTGTCTGCTAGCGAATGGGGAAAGAAAGAAAGACCCCAGGCCTATTGCTGTCAGAAAACTGATGATTTGTTTTGTACTAAAACAGAAAATGTTATCTAGGACATTTGCAAATCAAAAAAAATAGCTCACCAGATGAACACACCCTCTAAAACTGATAAAGTACATGATCAAACTCAGTAAAGATTTATGCACTTGAACAAAAATACGAAGATTACATGAAACAAAAAAAAAAAATGAAGATTACATGAAACAAAACTCTAGCAGAAATGGCCCCTTGTAGCATGAGCTGCCCTGCTCTTTGCCCCTGCACTTAACAAGACTAGATTTCCCTTCTTCCTATAGATTCATCATGGTGACTAAGCTGCTAAATGTGTATCTTTCCAAAGTTTATTTCTGGTAAGAGAAGGAATAAGAAAAAACAGAAATTGTCCAGACAAGGGGAGTTGTAGGCACCTTTTAAAAATAATTTCAGAAGCAGCTTCTTTTATTTATATATTTATTTTTGAGGTAGTTTCAAATATATTCTTGTTAATTTTTAAAAGGACTTAATTTTGTCATCTTTATTTTTAATGAGTATTTTTATACTAATAAAGTAGTAACCACAGATTTTGTTAATTTAGCGTGCAAAAATTTGTCAAAGCTTCTGCCTGATAAAATTTTAACCAAGATCACCTTTTCTAATTTTTCCCATTTTCCTAAATACCTGCAGGTCAAGGTGCCATAGACATCATAAAGTTAGCTGTGGTGTTCAAAAGGGGCCATCCTTTTTGCCCTTTAGAACTGTACATCTTTCTCTTTTATTCCCCACTTTTTTTTTTTGAGAGAGATTTTTCACTGTAGGGCGTGTGCGCTCGCCAGACAGACAGAGAGACAGAGAGACAGAGAGACAGAAAGCGAGAAATCACCCCCCAGGGGGGATGGTCACGCCACAATCCCTTCTCCTCTATTGTCCTCTTGGGATGTTGGGCATGCACACACACGCGCCTGGCGTGAGTTTTAAGCCACCGGGTCCGGGACGTGAACCGTGGTCGACTACGTGGGAGTCCAGCACCACAAACACTATGCCACCTTCTGGTCCCAAGACCCAGACTTTTTAAAAGGAGAAACTAGCCTGTGTAAATCTAAGGAGTTTAATGTGGTGGACCAGCGTGCTGCTTTTTTGAGCATCTCTGCACTAAATGTCACTCTAGTGTTGAGATTACTCATTTTAGGTGTCTCAGTTTCCTTCAAGAACCTAGCACTCTTGAAGGGGGGCCAAAACGCTTGAGTGGTCAGCTCTTATTTTGCATTTACTGGATGGGCCTGTTATTATTGTGTGTGGATCCCCTAGAGGACCACTACTAGTCCTAAGAGGGGGAAATTTTCCTTCCTCCAGACACTCCCAGCATGGCTCCCAGTCACCTAGGGTGCCTGCCTAGCAGGGAGGAGCAAGTGCCCTTTATCTTCCGGAGCTGAGATACTCAGTCTCTCATCCGCCTATGAATAAGACAGTTCAGTTTCTCCAGTGCAAACGCATAGCAGCCAATTGAAGCAGTTCAAGAAGGCAAAGGTATAAGACCCCTTAGAATCCCTTTATTTTTTCTTTCCTTTTTCTTTTTTTTCTCAACTAATGTACTTCCATACTTTTAGTTTCTTAACTACTCGCTCAGAGAGGAAACAGCCCCCTGCCTGAGGAGAGCAAACTAGCCCCCTACCTGAGGAGTGCAGGAACCGCCACTCCCCAGCGAAGGAGCCTGCAAAACCATGACTGCCCCCCACCCCAACCCGCAACTCAGTGTGGAAACCAAGACCCCTCAAGCGTTACCTGGGAGCCCTGCCTGAGAAGTGCGAGAACCACACCCCTCAAAGGAGAGTAAACCACTAATCCTTGCTAGGAGGATAGTAACGACCGCTACTCCTGACTCAGAGGAGAGCAAACCGGGGTTACCCAAAACAGACAAACATACAAGACAGATGAACAAGAAACCAGCTTAGAAATAAACCAGACTGTCTACCAAATTTTGGGAGGTCCGAGGCCAGAGGACTTACTGGATCTCCTCTGAGGAGAGGTTCGGAACCGGAGAGGGCACAAAGGGCCTCCTGCTGGTACCAGGCACCAGGTTCAAAGCGTCGAAGATCTCTGATTCATCTCTGATCCCTTTGTAGTTGCCATCTTGTCGACGGAAAAAAATAACCAACTGTAAAATTAATAAATAATAATTAATGGAGTTTATTTCCAAGCCAACTGTGAGTGATCTAGGCCCGGAGAAGAGGCATACATGCCTTTTCTCGGTGCGATCATGTACAGAGGTTCCTTTTGTTTGTTTTTGAGATTGACAGACAACATTTAGTGAAAAGATTTTCCATTGGTCTGACCCAAAAAGGCAGGACATGTAGAAGGGGGGGCTTGTAGGTAATAGGTGGGTTCCACAATTCTTAGGTGGTGATTGGAAGGGAGGATCTGTGTCTTAGTTAAAGAAAGGCTTAATCTACATCTCAAGGAAAAGGGAAGTTCTGTGTCTTGGGAAGAGATAAGCACAAGAATATACTGTAATCCGTTGAAATATACATCTCAAAGATACTATGTCAGGAACAGGAGGCAGGAAGAATCCTGTTAATTGAAAATAAATGGTCTGTTAATGTTTGTGTGTATTGACTTCCCCAGTCCCCTTTTGAAGAGATTTTGGAAAAATAGGAAAAGTAGTCAGACTTCTGTGCACATTCTGCATCAGATAAGGGACTGATATACAGATGATCAACCCTATTAAAAGACAGGAGGATGAGTTGAAAAAAAACAAAAAAAAACTCTCTAAAGATGACATATGAATAGCCAAGAGGCATATGAAAAAGTATTCAAAAATCCCTCATTGTAAGGTAAATGCAGATCAAAAAAACAATGAAATACCACCCAACCCATCAGAATGACTAAGATGCAAACAACAAAAAGGGATAAGTGCTGGTGAGGATGGGTGGGTAGGGGTGCAGTGGGTGGGATGAGGGTAGGTGGGGGCGGTCGGGTGAAAGGGGAGCTCTTTTACACTGCTGGTGGGGATGTAAATTGGTCTAGCCACTGTGGAGAACAATTTGGAGATTCCTCAAAAATCTACAAATAGAACTACCAAGTGATCCAGCAATCCCACTCCTTGGTATCTACCCATAGGACAGAAGAATACTTAATCAGCAAAGTGCTTGCACATCGATGTTTATTGTGGCACTATTCACAATTGCTAAGTCATGGAACCAACCCAAATGCCCACGAACAGATGAATGGATTCAAAAACTGTGGCTCATATACTTTATGGAATACTATTCATCCATAAAAAACAACGAAATCCTGGCTTTTGACAGAAAGTGGAAGAATATGGAAGATTTACTGCTGAGTGAAGCAAGCCAGGCTATGAAGGAGAGACACTGTATGTCCCCACTTAAAATATACCGAGTGTCTGCACTCTACAACTGAAACTGATTGACTAAAGAACATAGAAACACAGCAAATGGATGTAAATACCAGATATAGTGTGTGTGAAAGAGTAGAGTCTGAGGAAAGACATTTAGAAGAAAAATAGAGAGGCAAAGCATTAATGAGACAAGGAAATGTGGTGTTATCTGTTGAAGGCACTTGTGTAGTTTTATCAACTGGAATAGGAAGAAATGATCACATGTTGAAATATTCAGCTTGTAAGCTAAATAATGTTATTGAATGTAAAAGAAAATGAAATAAAAAATGTAAAAAAAAAAGGAAACGGTAAAATAGGCAAGTGAGAGACACAGCTTGCTGGAAAAGAGGATTTGCAGGCTTCAGAGCAAAGAAGATAATTCTGGCTTCATTATTTATTGTGTGATTTGGGGCTAGTCATTGGCTGTTTTTCATGTGTAAAATGGATAGATTAAGCATTTGGTTTCTGGCCTTTGATGACTTAATGAAAAATGAAAAGAATCCAGAATGAATAAAAGAGTACGCATGTATATAAGCACATATGCATATGTTTATTTCTTCCCTTGTTTCAGAAAGAATTTGAAGTGACACATAAAAGCATCTAAGTTACTAGGATTACAAGTACTTAAAAGAGAAAAAACTAATGAAGAAAGATTAAGCATGGGAATATCAAAGGGGACCCAGTGCATCAATTGCAGGTAGACACATTTCTACATGGTCTAGAAAAGAAACATGACTTAACTCTGAGTTTTCTAGCAAGTAAGCCAGAGGTTAAGATGATAAAACACATAGTTTACATTGTTAGCCATATAAAAACAAAACAATTCTTTGGGAGACTGGTCTGGAGAGAAAGGAGGGCTAGTTTTTGTGAATCATATTCTCGATGATGGACTTTTCTGGGCTGTTTCTTTTAGTGCACGTTAGTGTGGAACCCAGTAAAATTATACCTTAATATGGGAACGGAGGCATGAAACTGCAGCCTAACACACAGCCTTCCGATGGTCATGCTTATTCCCAGGGTAAATGTAATTTATTTCTGTTGCATTTAAAAAAAGGTAAATATAAAAGGAAATAACCAAATCCATGGTTTATCAGAAAAATTTGGGTGCAGAATTTTAAAATAAGGATATTTTGCAACAGGATTTTAGGAGAAAGAATTTGCTTACTTGAGGGAACCAGCAGTTAGCGTAATGGCTATGTCGCTGTACTCCCACGTAGTCAACCGTGGTTCGTGTCCCGGACCCAGTGGCTTAAAACTCACGCCGGGCACGTGTGCGTGCATGCCCAAGATCCTGAGAGGAGAATGGAGGAGAAGGGATTGTGGCGTGACCATCCCCCCTGGGGGGTGATTTCTCGCTTTCTGTTTCTATGTCTCTGTCTGTCTGTCTGGTGAGCGCACGCGCCCTACAGTGAAAACCTCTCCAAGAAAAAAAAAAGAATTTGCTTACTTGATCTCAATGACAACAATTGTGATTTAGAGGTATTTTAAATAACTCATTTTTTGGAGATATTTATGCTTTAGGGCACATGTGCTCACTAGAGAGACAGAAAGAGACAGAGAGACAGAAAGCAGGATCCCCCTCAGGGAGGATGGCCACACGGCAGTCCCTCCTCCGTTCTCCTCTCGGGATCTGTCACATACCCACATGAACCTGGCATGAGTTTCAAGCTGCTGGGTCCGGGACTCAAACCATAGGCTGCCACATGGGAGGCCAGCACCTTAGCCACCATGCCCTTTACTGTAACTCACTTTTTAATTGCTATTTTTGTCATTTACTTTATTTCCACATAAATTATAAACCCCACAAAATGTTACCATTGCCTTAAAAAGTTGACATATATTTAGCATAAACATCTGTTTATTCTTTCCTGCACTTTAAAAAAAATTTTTTTTTCTTCCAGAAACTTTTTTTTAATTTATATTATCATCATAATCTTCTTTATATTACATTGGATTACATATAACTTTACATTGACTTCCATTGCTTTTTCAAAAGGGAATGCCATGCATGTCAGTCAATACAGAGACATCAATCTCCCCGCTTTATCATTCAATGTCTTTTCCATGCATTTCCCAATAATTA
>NW_006203652.1:14821-20440 GCF_000334495.1 Tupaia belangeri chinensis
AATTTTTTTTTCCTATGTTTGTCCCTCTGCCCTGTCTCACTCTCCCATTACAATATCCCTGCTATATACAGTTGTCTTCCAGAAGAGTTACTGAAAAAGTGATACATACAAGTAAAGGGAGAGAGGCCACGAGTTCCAACCATCAGCTCATAAAGTTTTTGGCAATAGGGAGCATAAACTCCACTCAGGGTTGGATTAAGGGAGGGTCTCCTGCAGATCCACAAGTGTAGGTGAGTCTCCAGGGAATGCAGTTTCAGGAAAGCAGTTCTGGTACGCAGGGATGATTATCAGCTGATGCGGCACAGCAGTCATCTTGTAGTTACCAGGAATGGTGTTGTGGGGATCTGCAGTGTGAGTTGTCCTTGGGTATCTGGCTTCCTTAAGAATGGCAGAGTAGTTCTTGTTTTCCCCTGAGGTAATGCAGGGCCGGTAACTGTCATCTTCTCAAGTTGTAAGTTCTTCAACCTTGTTTTCGGCGTCCGGGCCATCCAGCACCAGAGAGGCCAGGGATGCCAGGCCCACAGAGGGGGGCCTATCATTCCCGGCACGTGGCTGCGCAGGGGCGGAAGACCCCGGCAGAGAGGCCCCCGGAGGGGGACCAGGCCGTTCCCAGCGTGGCTGCGCAGGGGCCAAAAAGAAATTTTTTTTTAAGTTTTTGCCATAGGGCACATGCACTCGCTGGATTGACAGAGATAGAGGGAAAGTGAGAAATAACCCCCCCAGAGGGGATTATCATGTCACAATTCCTTCTTCTCTACTCTCTTCCTGGGATTTTGGGCATGCAGGCACATGTACCCAGCATGAGTTTCAAGCTGCCAGGTCCGTGACTTGAACCGTGGTTGAACATGTGGGGGTCCAGCACCTTAAGCCACCTGCTGGTCCCCTTTCCTGGATTTTTATGCTCTCATCAGAATAATTTTTCTTCAGCCTGAGGGAATTCACTTAGCATTTTCTACCTAAAGGAATGTTTTAATTTGTCAATTTGTTATAACACATTTTGAGTTAGTTGAGAACTTTAAAGAAAGTATCAGTTCTGAATTGTGAGAGCACCCACACTGAGAAGTGAAGCTAAATTCCAGTAGACCCTGCCAGGAGCTACTGAGTACTGCCACGAGGGCGGGGCCCAGTTCACAGGTTTGACAAGGCATGTGCCTCATCGATTATACAAAAACCCTCGATGGAGAATGCAGTCTTAGTCTAAATTGTTATTTTCCTAGCTAGACCTCCTGATCATTTAACTAAGGGGAGAGTCCAGTGGGGAAGAGGCCTAACTATAGGAGAAACAGAGTATAAGCAGGCAGGGAGGGAAGAGGCAGCCAGGAGCTCCTGCCATAACTCACCTCACCTGCTGGTTCCCTGAGACTTCTACACTATTAAGTTCTCGCATAGGAGTTTGTAGATTTTGTCTCCTGATCCCTAGGCCCAATTTTTATTCATTGTCCATGTTTATCTTTTCTATCCTACCTTGGGAAGTTTGATATTTTCTGGAGGCGTTATTAAGCTTGTAAAATAGAAGTACATGTATCCACATAAACTGACCAGTAGCTTATGAACATGCACGAACAAACAAAACTAGCAACAAAACTTGTTTTAACAACTTTTTCAATGCAAAACTGAACAACCTTACTAACAGACACTCCCAATTTTATAAAATCTAAATACCAACAATAGGAATAAGTAAAGCATGTTAACTTAATAACAAGAATTATAAGGAGGACTCAGAGAAAACCAGGTAGCAATACTCCAATGAGTCTATGTTTAACATTAGACTTATATTTTTCATATCAATTTTACCTTTACAACTCAGGTGTATTGTATTGACTACTTAACATGTAATTTTGTTAAACATTTTTTTTTTTTTACTCTTCTTTGGTTAATTGGCTTAACAGTTTAGAAAACCAATCAGTTTACATAGAAAATGAAAATTTTACTCAGTTAAATGATTAAATTTTTAGAAACCAGTACTTGTAAGAGTACATTCTCTTTCCACTCTTTTCTGTGAATTTCCTTAAGGACATGACATTAGGATTACAGCCATAGGCAATGCTCTGAAAATAATTCATAACTGACAAGGAAATTTGGCTAGATGCCAGTTTAACATAATAACTTACCACATGACTGCCAAATATTCCATCAAAAATTCCTGGGAATCTCAAATTATTTTGGAACACAATACATATATAGACATAACATATTTTTACATATAACTTAAATACAATGTCAAGAAAATTAGAATGACTTAATTTGACAATGTTTCCCATCTTTATCTACCATATAAAGGATAAGCCTGATCAGTTTAACATCTCCCTCCTGGATGTCTCAGGGGTCCTCTGTAAACACCCAAGAGTTAGAGGTCAAGCATCCTCTGTTGGCACTAAAACTAAAAAACAGAAAAAGCAACGTGCACCACTAGCTGTTTTATTAAACCAATCATATTAAGATAAACGTGATGCTGCTTGATTAATAAAAAGCCAGACAAAATATATGCTGAAAATTGTGAAGACTTTCACTTATTAATTTTTTTCTTTCATTACATTTGAAACCAGATCATTTACTAAAGTTATATGAAAGCGAAAAGCATTTAAAACAAATTTTATGAGCTCTCTTTTTATAAACCAATGGAGTAGAATTCTTTAAGGCCTTTTTCACACAGACATATGACATACAGTATATAACATGACATATTACGTGTATGCATGCACACACACATCAGGACTATAAGAGCCAATTTCCCTGGGGTTACTTTGAGACGAATAAGGCAGTACACAGAGATACACCATAACCTTTTGCCCGGTGTCAAAAATCCTCAAAGTGATCTAGAAAACAGGTAAGGGGGACACATTTTGGCTAACAGACTGACGACTGGCCCTGTCCCATTTTGATGAGACAAGACAAAGCAAGACAGTGTACCCAGAAATCACTGTCACCAGGGACCCGAAGTGCTGTCCCATTCAGGCCCAGGGACCTGGAGGTATGTCCAGGCCTCCTAAAGTCCCAGCAGGAGAGCTCTCAAACCAAGATAACTAGAATCTTACCAGATTCAGGCACCCTCAGAGATCCAATTTCTGATACACATTTTGTGAGGCCTCCTTACCCCTCCTGGGACCCGGAGAGGGTGTAAGGAGCATCCTCATTCGGGCGTTATTCAGCCACTCTAAGGTTCCCAGATCCCCCTGGGGCCTCCAAATGCTGTAGAGTGCCACTGAATGAATGACCACCAAAGACACATTAAGGTTAAAGGGAGTCTTTATTAGCTGGCCAGCGACTACAGCCTGAGGCTCGGGGGCCAAGAGTCAGAACTGTAGCCCCAACCCAAGTCTGAGTAGTCTTTTTACAAGGGGTCAGTTACCAGAGGTTTCTATGCAAGCAGTTACAGAAGCTGAATCAAGCAGGTTACTTATTTCTGAGGGGAGTGGGGTTTCCATGCAAGCAGTTACATTGCTAAACAAAAGGGTTTCGGGCTAGTTAGCAAAGACAGGAGCAGGTACAGGATGTCGTCCAGATATGGTTTTCTGTGTGGCTAGCACAAGCTATTTTCTCATGGGAAGAGCAAGCAGGTTTACAGAAGCAGACAGTCATGCTAGGGTAAGGGAATAAGATGGACGAACAGTTGCTCATGTGCAAGATCTACTATGTGGCTTTCCACAGAATTCTCTCATCTTGTTTGAGAATAGTATCTTTGCTTTTAATATGAAGGGTATTTTCACTGAGTACAGAATTCCAGTGTGGGAAGTTTTTACCTTTTTCTTTTTTCCTTTTAGTACTTTAAAAATACACTCATGTATTTATTTTTTTACAGCATACATAGTTTCTGTAGAGAAGGCAGCTGTCATTTTAGCTGTTGTTTCCCTGAAGAAAATGTTTGTTTGCTTCCCTCTGACGGGTTAATTTTTTCTTCCTCTTTCAGTTTTCAGCTGTTGGTCTTACATGTCTAGGTGTGGCTTTCTTTGTGTTTATCCTGTTTCCTGTACACCAAACTTCTTGAATCTGTGGGTTAATGCCTTTTATCAGATTTCAACAATTCGTGGTTATTAATTGTTCTTCTTAGTTTCTGTATTCTTTGTTCTTGGATTCTACCCACATGTGTGTTAGATCCTCTCCATACACTTTGTCTGTATGGCATTTTCTGTTTTTTTTTTTTTTTCCTTCAAACATTTGTATCCCCTTTGCTTTGGTTTGGGCTAAATAATACTGCCTTTGACTGTGTTTTAGCCATCCACTGGTAAACCAGTCGGTGCCGTTGTGATTCTCTGGTGAAACTGATCTAGTAGGATGTGTATACGTACGTAGAGACATTTATTATAAGGCACTGACTCACACAGTCATGTGGGTCAAAAAGCCCCAGCATTTGAAGTCAGTAAGCTGGAGACCCAGGAAAGTCCATGCTGAGTTCCAGATAAGTCTGCAGGCACGAGGATCAGAAGAGCTCATGGTTCAGTTCCTGAATGCGGACAGGAATTGAAACCACAAAGGGTCTGTGTTTCAGGTCAAATCTGAAGACAGGAAAAAAGTATGTGTTCCTGTTTAAAGCAGTATTCTTTGTTCTTGGATTCTACCCACATGTGTGTTAGATCCTCTCCATACACTTTGTCTGTATGGCATTTTCTGTTTTTGTTTTTTTTTTCCTTCAAACATTTGTATCCCCTTTGCTTTGGTTTGGGCTAAATAATACTGCCTTTGACTGTGTTTTAGCCATCCACTGGTAAACCAGTCGGTGCCGTTGTGATTCTCTGGTGAAACTGATCTAGTAGGATGTGTATACGTACGTAGAGACATTTATTATAAGGCACTGACTCACACAGTCATGTGGGTCAAAAAGCCCCAGCATTTGAAGTCAGTAAGCTGGAGACCCAGGAAAGTCCATGCTGAGTTCCAGATAAGTCTGCAGGCACGAGGATCAGAAGAGCTCATGGTTCAGTTCCTGAATGCGGACAGGAATTGAAACCACAAAGGGTCTGTGTTTCAGGTCAAATCTGAAGACAGGAAAAAAGTATGTGTTCCTGTTTAAAGCACTCAGGCAGGAACAAACACCCTCTTACTCATGAGAAGGTCAGGATTTTATTTATTTATTTTTTATTTTTATTTTTTTGGAGAGGTTTTTGCTATAGGGCGCATGCAGTCGCCAGAAAGGCAGAGAGAGACAGAGAGACAGAATGTGAGAAATCACCCTCAGGGGGATAGCCACACCACAATCCCTTCTCCTCCATGCTCCTCTCGGTCTCTTGGGCACACATGCACATGTACCCAGCCTGGGTTTAAGCCACTAGGTCTGAGACTTGAACCACGGTCGATTAATGGCAGTCTAGTGACATAGCCATTATGCCAACTGCTGGTCCTACTTTTTTCTATTTTTAACATTTTATTTATTTATTGCTTAAAATACTTTTCTATAAAAAGACGCACACATATTAGCCTAGACCTACATAGCCTATCATGTCAACATCACTGCCTTCCACCTCCACATCTTGTCCCACTAGAAGGACCATGATGGAGAAAATAGCATGATTAAGTCAAGCATAAAAGAAAGAATGCAATCAAGAGACCTTGTAACCAGGACACTTATGAGGCTACTGGTGGCATCACATGGAATACTGTTTTATAGTAAACTTTAAAAAAAAA
>NW_006203652.1:21085-47299 GCF_000334495.1 Tupaia belangeri chinensis
TAAATAATCCGGCCTTTGACTGTGTTTTAGCCATCCACTGGTAAACCAGTCGGTGCCGTTGTGATTCTCTGGTGAAACTGATCTAGTAGGATGTGTATACGTACGTAGAGACATTTATTATAAGGCACTGACTCACACAGTCATGTGGGTCAAAAAGCCCCAGCATTTGAAGTCAGTAAGCTGGAGACCCAGGAAAGTCCATGCTGAGTTCCAGATAAGTCTGCAGGCACGAGGATCAGAAGAGCTCATGGTTCAGTTCCTGAATGCGGACAGGAATTGAAACCACAAAGGGTCGGTGTTTAAGGTCAAATCTCAAGACAGGAAAAAAGTATGTGTTCCTGTTTAAAGCACTCAGGCAGGAACAAACACCCTCTTACTCATGAGAAGGTCAGGATTTTATTTATTTATTTTTTATTTTTATTTTTTTGGAGAGGCTTTAGCTATAGGGTGTGTGCACTCGCCAGAAAGGCAGAGAGAGACATAGAGACAGAAAGCGAGAAATCACCCCCCAGGGGGTTATAAAGCCTTAAGTATTTTCTTTTTTTTTTTCAGTTTGTTTTTCCTTTTTTTGCCACAGGGCATGCTTGCTCACTGGAGAGAGACAGAGAGAAACAGAGCTTTGCAGTCTACCAACTACAATGCACTCTTAGCCAGGATCACCACCACAGACACCAGAAGAACGTCTGACCAAGTGTCCGGGTACTCTGTGCCCCATCAAGTTTTCATCAGACCATCTATCGCATTGCCAATTTCAGGTATGTTTTGTACTAGAGAGGTAAGAGACAGCAAGAACTATCTCAGTCTGCATCCTTTTGCATATAGTTTAGGAAATAGAAATTACAGAAACAATAGAAATTGTTCCTTATAAAACTGGGCAGCTCACTGGGGTGTGCCTGAGACGAGGGTCATCTTCACTCTTCAGTGGTGGCCCAACAGGACTCTCCTGCTTCCCTTCTCAATAGTAATATAATAGTGCCTTTGGGAAAAATTCAGATTTCTCCATGCGCCTGCAACTTCCCAGATGTTGTAATGTAGCTGTATTTGCAGCAGATTCACACGGCCGCATGGTCAGTCCTTCATGGAGGACGTACAGACCTCAGGGCAGAATCGAACCATTGGGAAGGCCATCTGGGCAAAGTGAGGGCTGGATGTCAAATCAGAAACAATGAGAGCTAGGCACTGCTTAGTTTCTGAACAACTGGATGAATTGGGAAAGCCACTTCAGTGATGAAAGAATGGAGTTGAATTGAAAGTCGATTCAGATCTCCTTTGAACATTTCTAATGATAAGACTCCATGTTTAGGGAAGGCACATTTTGTGCCCTGCTTTGCACAGGTATTCGGATTTCTTTGAGCATTGCCCTATAGGTGCTCTTGTGGAAAAATTCATGAGAATCAAGGAGATGAAATGAAGGAAATTGTCTTGAATAAAGTTTTCACTATTATTTCCTCTGATAAGAAAGGAGAAAAACGGGAATCAGCAGAGGGCATAATAGTTATGTCTCTGGACTCCCATGCAGTTGAATCTCGAAATCAGCAGCTTAAAACTCACGCCGGGCGCATGTGTGTGCGTGCCCAAAATCCCGAGAGGAGGACAGAGGAGGAGGGACTGCATCGTGGCCATCCTCCCCGGAGGTGATTTCTCGCTTTCTGTCTCTGTTTCTGTTTCTCTGGCAAGTGCATGTGTCTGCTAGTAAAAACGTCTCTACAAAAAAAAAAAAGAGAGAGAGAGAGAGACAGTAGTATAAAAAAGAGAGAGACATGCTGAGGTGGGAAAAGCGGAGCTGAGAAAATTGGTTTCAATGACAATCATGCGACACATAATCAACAGGTTGCTTTCATAAAGGTGCTACGTTACTGATTGGGTTCCATTGTTGATTGATTAAATAGGACGGAGAGACAGGAAACATAGTAGCAGACAGGGACCACCCTGACATGGATCGCTCCCACGCCCTCACACGTGCAGTCCTCACGGCCCAGGTGCACCGTGTGTGGCTGCACTGACCTCGGTGTATGCGGTTCCCGATTAGCCGAAGCGCTAGAATGGAGCCTCTGCCTGCACATGACCAGCCAGCCGCACTGACCTCGGTGAATGCGGTCTGGAAGCGTTACAGCAGAGCCTCTGCCTGGCGGTGACCAGCCAGCCACACTGACCTCGGTGTATGCGGTTCCTGATTAGCCGAAGCGCTAGAATGGAGCCTCTGCCTGCACATGACCAGCCAGCCGCACTGACCTCGGTGAATGCGGTCCAGAAGCGTTACTGCAGAGTCTCTGCCTGGCGGTGACCAGCCAGCCGCCGCTCGATATTACAGCTTTAAGAGCACAGTCCTGCTTGGTCTGTATGTCATTCCGCTTTCCTCTTTTTGTTCCTTATTCCTGCCTTGTGAGTGCAAGGGAGCTTAAAAGTTCATAGAAAAATGGAATCAAATTACAAATTTATTTTGGTCCAAAAGTGTTTGAAACCCACAGATAGATTTTTTTTTTTCAAAATATACATTTCTCAGGAACTTTTAAAAGACCTTGTATTTACAATGTTCTAGGCAGAGGAATTGCAAGTTTCAACATGACAAATGCAGCCTCTGCCATCCCAGTGGTGAAAAAATGACGGGAGGCTTAAGCAGGGACCAAATGTTTCAGGAGTCTGAAGTCGTGTACCTATTTTACCACCTGCAGAAGTTTTTAGGAGAACATTATTTATTGATAAGTTGTCAAGACAGGATCAGCTGTGCTTATTTTTATTGAAATTAGAAAGTCCGACGAGCTTGGCAATTTATGTGGGTAAATCTCTAGAGAGAAGTCGGTCTTTTAAAATGGTGTGCTCAGCTAGACTGCATCTAGTTTTCTTTTACGTAATTGAAGATCAATAATTATATTTCAGCTCATAGTATTTCTCTTGCCGTCCCGTCTCCACCTGACAAGTGTTCGTTAAGCGGAAGTCTCATTTGGTGTGTGTGTGGTGACAGGTGAAGGACATTTAATTATTTGCAATGATGTTTGTATCTTTCCGAAAGCTGTCAGCACAGGGGAAGTACTCGCTGTGTGGGGTGAGTTGGAAAAGATGTTTGTCCCTGTAGAGGTTACACAAACTATCCCACCAAACTACAAACCAGCAGTGGGGGCTGTAATGGAGAATTGGAGTGGAAAGTATTTCAGGTACATTGCCTTGTCATGTTAAAGAATCTACTGCTCCCTGTAGGGCTGAGATCTGAACAGTGGCTAGCATGACAGGATATACAAGCATCGCCAGCGTGTTTAACTCAGCCTGTGCTTCTGCAAGAGCTAATGCTGGTATGCTCAGAGAACTTTGGTTCAGGCACGGAAAAGTTCCTGCTGTCTTATCACCTGGGAGCTCTGACCGCTGGCTGACTGTGCGGTCCTCTTCTTCCCCAGGAGTTTTTGCAAGTCACCGTGGTACCAAAGGCCTCTCCTGAGTACTACCTTGAATTTACAATGAAATCATCTGTTCTAGTACTAATGGTTGGGGAAAAAACAAACAAACCAAACCAGAAGAAACAAAGACATCATTGTTGTGGCGTTATCTTTTCCCTTATCTACCATTTATTTTGTTTGTATTTCTTTCCTAAATATAGAAAACAGGAAAAAAGAGAACTGGATCAACTATTTCGCGAACTTAAATTGAATTGCTTCCTAGACTTAGCAGGTGCTGCCCCTACCTGTGATGGTTAAACGTGGGCATCTACTTGACTGCATTGGAAGATACTTGGACAGCTGGTGGGATATTGTCCCTACGTGTGCTTGTCTAATAACACTGCCCTGGGAGCCAGCGGGCCATGGAAGGAAGACTTGCCATCAGTGTGGCTGGGCACCGTCCAGTTTGCTGGGAGTGTGAGAGACACAGCAAGCAGGATTCTATTTCCAGAGCATGCTGTGTCCCACTCCTTCCTGCTGCTTCCCTCCACCCCTACCCCCAGCTCCACAACAGCCCTGGGCTGCGCTTGTTCTTGTGGGCTGTTGGTTCCGGTTCCCCTCCAGCCAGCCAGACTGACTCCACAGCCTTTCGTGCATGGGCTCAGGACTTACATTGGCAGCCCGAGAGCACTCTGATCCGCAGCCTCTCCAGGGTCCTTTGGTGGACTAGAACGGCACCAGCTTCCCTTATTCTGAGTCTCAGTTGTCTCTCCTTCCTGCGACAGCGTGAGATCATTCCTATAATAAATTCCTTCTTTTACAGGTATTGTATTTTGTTGATCCTGTTTCTCTGAGAACACTGATGTACAATACTCATAGTTTAATGCTGTCTTCAGTCACTGGCCTTAGCCGGGTACTGGAAAGCCAGCGTTGCTGTAGAGCGGGGACACTTGGCCTCTACCATCGAACGTGCATTGCCGCATTCCCTGACTTTGCACTTACTCTTTCTGAAACTTCTAATTGTATGAGTCAGGAGCAGTGTCATGAACATATGCTAATAGGCACCTTTAGAATCTAACGAGATAAACTATATGCATCATTTTATTCATTTGTATTGTACTATAAAAATATATATGCTTTTTTTCTAGTTTATTTATTGACATTCATTCACTGTACATCATTACAGCATACAAAATGAGATTTTCCATCCAGAGTACACTGTATATTGGTTCAGTCAAGGATATTGCCATACCTGTTACCATCAACAAATAATTTTCCATTTCTTGTTTCTTATCGATTTTGCTTCTTTTTTGTTTCTTCCGCCTTTCACCCACTGCCACTTCCTACCCTCCTCTCACACTATCTCTGGTATCTACAGTTGCTTTCTTTGCCATTTTCCCCCCACGTTTAATTGATTCACTAAATATCTTTATTAATCTACATACTTCCAATAGCAAGTGCAGCTGATACATACTTGTCTATGAACACATGTCTGACTTTAGGCATCGACCTCAGTGAGTAGAATGAACATCCTGTCAAGTAGCACCTGGCTTCCTGCAGTCACGATATAGTTTTATTAATGCATTTTTAAAAGAATTACTTTATTTAACTTTATTTACTTATTCATTGGTTTATTTCAATTTGACCAGAGAGGGAGAGAGAGAGAGAGAGAGAGAGAGAGAGAGAACAAGCTGCCAGGTCTGGAACTCAAACAGCAGTCGGCCATGTGGGAATTCAGCGCCTTTAACCACCAAACCACCTGCTGGCCCCCATTTCTTAAATTCAAGAAAAGCAGTTTTAGTTTTAATAGATGAAAAAAAAAATGTTAAGAGAAATTTGCTTAGGACTTAAACCCAGGAAAAAGTTTAGGATTCAGTTTAAAAAGTAGGTAGATGAACCTATCAGTAGTTCGAAAGAAGACAAAATTCCTTAAATCTAAAATACAAAGCATAGAAGATCAGTAACGTTTTAGCCAAATGCATACGATTCTATTCCACCAGATCAATTTCATGTAATTAACCTCTTTTCTATTGAATTTACAGCGTCATTGTGGTCTGATCATTCCATTTAAATTCTGAAAGTTAACATTCAATGTTATTATTAATCCTCCCAGTCTTGTCCTTACCATTAAGTTGGCCTTTCTCTTGGTTGCTTTTTGTACTCATATTCCTATGTCTGGCCTTAGCTTTCCTGGTCTAGCACTCCCTCCAGAACTTCTAGGAGAGCTGGTCTGGTGTTGGTACATTCCTTCTGGTTTTGTTTATCTGAGAATGTTTTTATCTTTTCTTCTTGTATGATGGGTAATCTTGCCTCGTATAGTATTCTTAGTTGAAATTGTTTTTCACTTAACACTTTGAATATTATTTTCCCATTCTTTCCTTGCTTGCATTGTTTCTGATGAGAGGTCCAACAGCCTGATGGAATATTTTTTGAAAGTAACTTGACATTTCTCTCTTGCCAATTTTAGTATCTTGTCTCTGTGGTTTTGGTCAATCTAGCTATGATGTGCTTCGGGGAAGATCTTCTTAGGTCAGTTCTATGTGGGGTCCTTTATATTTGTTGGGTCTGGATATTGAATACCTCTCTATGTTTGGAAAGTTTTCTTCCAGGATTTCATGGAATTGATTATCAATGCCCTGATTAGTTTCTTCACCTTCTGGGATATTAATTATCTGGCTGCATGGGCGTCTAATAATATTTAGTATTTCTCGTATATTATTCTCATTTTGGGGGGTTATTTTCTCAGTATTTTTGGTGAATTTCTCTAGGTCAGAGGTTCTGTCTTCTACATCTGAGGTTCGATCTGCGTGATCTAATCTGCTTTTAATACTTTCAAGGGAGGTTTTGATTTTGGCTACTATGTACCTAGACCTGTCTGGAAACTCAGTGTATGGAGGCTGGCTAAATCTGGGGGCAGGAGGGTGAAGTCTGGGCAGAAAGGCTTCAGCTGTCCTAATCCCATTTGTATTGTACTGTAAAAGCAAAAGTTATAGCCATGGGGGCAAATGCTCACATTGTGTTTTGTTGTTGTTGTTGTTGTCTGTTTGTTTGCTTTGAGAGGTTTTTACTATAGGACATATGCACTCTCCAGAAAGACAGAGACAGAGAGACAAAAAGTGAGAACTCAATACCTGGGAGGTTGGCCACACTACAATCCCTTCTCCTTCATTCTCCTCTTGGCATCTTGGGCATGCACACACATGCGCCCGGCATGAATTTAAGCCACTGGGGCTGCGACTCGAACCGTGGTCAACTACATGGGAGTCCATGCCAACTGCTAGTCTCACTCACATTGGTTTTGAATACTTATTTTAGATCCCAGTAGGAATATCTGTAGAGTCACATTGCCCAGTATAGGAATTTGCGTCAGTGTTAAAAAAAGTGTTTTCTTGTTTTTCTCACCAAATACAATCCATTATTTTGCTGGCCAGTGCGGGTTCTTCTGAGATACAAGTGTTTTTATGCATTGCACATGTTCAGATTATAGGTCTATTAATAGCTATAGAAGGTCCTAAACGTCAAATAGATGCAGAGTTAACTTTTAAGAAGGACAAGAGGTTTTGTAGCATTCTATTACTTTCTGTGATTGTCTCAGCCAGAGAGTTGATATTTACTTAGCGCAAAAAGTCTGAAGTGGCTATCTGTCTATTTCATAGTATCTAAAGTTTTTTTTTTTTGAGGCCAGCAGATAGCTTAATGGTTATGCTGCTGGTCTTGCATGTAGTTGACTGCAGTTCGAGTCCTAGACCTAGCAGCTTGGTACTCACGCCAGGGCCTGTGGGCATGCGCCAAAATCCCAAGAGGACATTGGAGGAGAAGGGATCGTGGTATGGTCATTCCCACTGAGGGGTGAGTTCTCACTTTCTGTCTTTCTGTCTCTCTGGCAAGTGTACCCTCCCTATAGCAAAAATCTCTCCAAAAAAAATTTTTTTTTCCCTAGCTAATTAAACTCTACTTTTTTTTTTTTTTTGCCACACCTTGAACTATTTAATGAACAGTATTTTAGTATCCTTTGATGATAATTTAAGTTTTCTTTGTTTCTTATTTTTTTTGAGAGTTTTTTCTTGCTATAGGGCACATGCGCTCACCAGAAAGACAGAGAGAGACAGAGAGAAAGAAAGTGAGAAATCACCCCCCAGGGGGGATGACCACACCACAATCTCCTCTCCTTCATTCTCTCGGGGTCTTGGGCATGCATGCACATGTGCCTGGCGTGAGTTTAAGGCACTGGGTCTGGGACTCAAACCACGGTGGCTACATGGGAGTCCAGCGACATAGCCCGTTACGCAAACTGCTGGTCCTTAAGTTTTACTTCTTGAAATGTAAATTTCAAGTAACCTAAGACCTTCAAAAATATAATCTTTAGTATAAAGTATACGAGTATTGAGAAAAAAGGGTTAGAAACTTTTAAAGGCTTGTGTCTAAACAGGGGTGATTATGAATAACGTAAGTTCCAGTGCAGTGAGCAGCAGAATACTCATGCAGGCTTAGGCGTGATGGTGCTAAAACGTTTCTGCTCCAGAGGCTGGGACGACATGGAGGGTCTGGGTTCCATTCTTAGTCTCACCGAGAGGCCCAGTGTGGCAGTGTGTTGGCAGCCCAGGGAAAGACCCTGTTTAAAAAAGAGCTGGGCATGGAGCTAACAAGTGATGTGGTGACTATGGCGCACCTGGCTGAGCGCAGTGTGAGTGCCGGGCCCGCTGGCTTGAACGTCATCTGGGCGTGAATGTGTGTGCGCCCGAAAGCCCAGGAGGAGAATGGAGGAGAAGGGGTTATGGATTGGCCATCCCCCTTGGGGGTGATTTCTCACTTTCCCTCTCACCCTCTCTCTTTGTCTCTCTTTGGTGAGCACACTCAACATGTGGCAAAAACCTAAAAAAATATGATATGAACAGTATTTTGGATAGTTCCAAACTAGAGACCCAAATGCCTATTAAAAGTAGAGAGGAGGGGCCAATAGGTAGTGTACTGTTCACCACACTGCACTCCCACATGGCTGACTGCAGTTCGAGTCCCAAACGTGGCAGCTTGAAAATCACACCAGGTGTGAGTGTATGCATGCTCAGAATCTAAGGAGGAGAATGAAGAAGGGGTTGTAGTATGGCCATCCCCCAGGGGGTGATTTCTTACTTCCCCTCTCACTGTCTCTGTTTTTGTCTGATGAGTGCCCAAGTCCTATGGCAAAAACTTTAAAAAAAGAGGAAAAAAATAGAATGGATGCATATGTTTGATATATTCAGTTATGATATATTCATCTAATGATGTGGGTACTGGTGTATCATGTTGCAGCTATGTGCTCCCAAAATGATGGAGATCACAAACATGACGCTGAGTAAAAGAAGCTAGCCATAAAAAAATGACCATGAGAGAGCCCGTTTATATTTCAAAAACAGACAGAACTACTTGTCTATGGTGGCAGAAGCCAGAAGGTGATTACTGTGGAGAAAGAAGGAAGGCTTAGTGATGAAAAGGAGGCAGGAAAGAGCGTCTGGGATGCTGGTAACGTTTTATCTCCTGGTCTCAGTGATTGTTACTCAGGTGTATTAACTTTGGGATGCTTCCCGGATGCACTTATTGTTTGGGCACATTTTTGTATGTATATTATGCTTCTGAAATGTTACAATAAGGGGCCAGCAGATGGTATAGTGGATACGTCTCTGAACTCTCACATGGCCAACCGCTGTTTGAGTCCTGGACCTGGTAGCTTGTTAATCACGCGGGGTGCATGTGTGCACATGCTGAAGACCCTGGGAAGAGAGTGGAGGAGAAGGTATTGCAGGGGGGCCATCCCACCTGGGGGGTGGTTTATCACTTTCCCTCTCACTGTCTCTGTCTCTTTGTCTCTCCATCAAGCATATGTAACCTGAAACAAAAATAACTAAAAAAAGTCATAATAAAAATTGTATTCAGCTAAGAATCATCCCAAGCATCCATCACATTTAAAAGTAAAAATCCTTGTGAAAGTCACATACAGCATTTTTAAGGAAATGACTTATGGAAACATCCTAATCAATTGAAGGAGTAAATCAAGAATCATGGCGAGACAGGATCTAGGAAGAGGAAACCTAGTCTGGAAGAATAATAAAGGGAAATTCAGCCTGCCAACCAGGGGGTGCCTAGGGAACAAGTATCTTACGTAGAGAGAGAGGATAGACGGCTCAGGAGGGTATTTAAGAGATTTAATAGTACCCTAGAGAAATGGAAGACGTTCAGGATCCAATAGAGGGAAACTATGCAAGGAAAGGAGAAAGGACGAGGGCCAAGAGAAAGATCTAGATGAACAAAAGGCAGCGAAAGAAAGGAAGACTTTGGCTCTCTCATGAACATTATCTGCCAGTCGTAATAAAATAGCCCTGTTTATTATTGTCATCCAAATCCCAAGGCGTTAATTTGGTTTCAAAAGAGACTTCAAATATTGCTTTGAGAGGTGAAAAGAAAATTGCAGAGGGCTGAAGCTTGGAGGCAGACGTGTGTGAGGAATAGAAAGACGTGGAGACATAGACATTCCATTTTAAAAAGTGTCATGATAAGGGCTAGTCTCACCTAGAGGCCCAGCGTGGCCATGTGTTTCTGTAGTTTCTGCAACGTGGGAGGCTTAGGCCGGAGGTGCGCAGGTGGCACGATGGTGAAGGTGCTAGACTCCCGTATGGTCGACCATGGTTTGAGTCCCAGACCCAGTGGCTTGAAAGTCATGCAGAGTGCACCTGCATGCATGCCCCAAATCCTAAATCCTGAGAGGAGGATGAGGAGAAAGGATTGTGGCATGGCCATTCCCCCTACAGCACCCTTCCCTTCTCTGTCTCTCTCTGGCAAGTGCACATGCAAAAACTTGAAAAAAAAAAGTGTTGTGATAAAAGGTGCTGGTTGTGGTTGGCTGATTGATCAAGGTTGGTCAAGGCTGAACTATTGTAGTGTTTTAGTTAAAACCAGAAGATATAACCAAAAGAAAAGCTGAAAAAATGACCTATTTCATGAGGGAAATGGGAAAATGGGCTGTAAGAGAGCTAAATCCTTCTCTACCAAATCAGAAAGCCAAACAATAATGCGAGATATGAATGGATCAAGAAGTAGTAGACTGAAGAAATCATTAAGAGATGCCAAGTTCTCCCTGAGAACTAAAAGAAGCAGTGAAGTGTTACAAGTGTTATTTCTGGAAAGTAGGACTAGGAGTGAGGTATCGTATCTTGTTGAGGATTACTCGTTTTCCTTACAAACCCTTCTATACTATTTGATTTTTAAAATGTTTGCAGTAAGGGCACAGGTGCTCATCACAGAGATGCAGAGAGAGAGGGAAAATGACAAAGCTCTCCCTAGGAGGGGTGGCCATGCTACAATTTCTTCCCCTTCATTTTGCTCTTGGGATTTTGGAAGAACACACAGACTCATTTAGTGTGTTCCTCAAGAGACTCAAAGCATACAGTTGTCCATGTGGGATCCAGCTATCTTAATCATCACACCACAGGGTGCCCTTGATATTTAAAAAAAAGTGCAAGTGTAATTCTAAAAAAAAAAAATCGAGTAAATTGTAATGGTTCTTTGATGCCAAGGTTTCTATTTATAAAATTTTGCTTATACCTTATCAATATTATATTTGTATTAAAATGCATCAGTTTTCCATTATTGGCAGGCACTACCACAAATTTTGTGGTTTTTGAAAAACCACAACTTGGACTGACCCCATGGTTTACTCATTAAGGGAACCAGATTCCATATAGCCAACAGCGTTTCGAATCCCAGCCCCAGTGGCTTGAAAAACATGCTGTTTACATGTGTGTGCCCTAAATCCAGATACAATGGAAAAATGGGAGAGAAGGAATTATGCCATGATGCTTTCTCCCTCTCCCTCTTTTTCTGTCTGTCTGTTTTTTTTTTTCTTTGTCTTTTTTTTTTTTGGAGAGGTTTTTGCTATAGGGCACGTGTGCTCACCAGACAGACAGAGAGAGACAGAGAGATAGAAAGCGAGAAATCCCCCCTCAGGGGGAATGGCCACGCCGCAATCCCTTCTCCTCCATTCTCCTCTCGGGATCTTGGGCACACACGCACACGTGCCCGGCGTGAGTTTTAAGCCACCGGGTCCGGGACACAAACCACAGTTGACTACATGGGAGTCCAGTGACATAGCCATTACGCTAACTGCTGGTCCCTGTCTGTCTGTTTTTGAGGCGCATACACATTTTCTTGGCAATTACAAAAAAAAATCCCCACAATTTTAATCTCTTACAGTTTTGTGTTTCAGAATTCTAACACTGGTCATCCTGAATTCAAATCAAGGTGGTGGCAGGTCTTTACTCATCTCCACTAGGGTCATCCGGAATAATCAGATCCATCTGATCAGATTCATCTTAATAATCAGATCCATCTTATTATTACCCATCTCTAGATGCGTAACCTTATAACATCTTCAAAATCTTTTTTGCATTGTAAGATCATACAGTCACAGATTCTGAGAATTAGGACCATTATTCTACCCTCCAAAAAATTAAAATGCAACTGCCAATAGTTACCCACAACTTTACCATGCTAGAATATTCAGAAAAAACATGAAAGTTGTGAATTATAAACTTAAGATCATGGGGATAGTATACAGCATAGCAGTTATGTCACTGACCTCCCACATAGCCAACCACAGTTCAAGACCTGGACTCAGTGGCTTGAAACTCATGTATGTGCATGCATGCCCAAGATCCCAAAAGAATGGAAGAGAAGGGTGTGTTGTGACCATTCCCCCCGGGGGTGATTTTTCACTTTCCTTCTTACTGTCTCTGTCTCTCTGACAAGCGTATGTGCCTTAAGGCAAAAACCTCTAAAAAAAATTAAGATCATGAAAATAAAGCCAAACTTGTGAGCCATGCCACACACACACACACACACACACACACACACACACACACACAAGAAAGAGTAATCTATTAATATATGTGTTTCCCAAGAGTTTTGGTGTGTTCATTGAGGCTATTTTACCTGATGGCTCCTGTGAGAGGGTGATAAACACATATGAGGAGAGCCTGAGAGTAGAAATAGAGTCTGAGGAGAGGTTTCTTCCTGTCCCCACAGTACGCAGCATCTTGGATACTCTGGGATTCCTTGGACATTGAGCACAATATGCCATGGTTTAGGGGATTTTCCTGTTGGGAATTAGAAGGACTTTGAGGTTGAACCACTGAAGTGTCCCTGAGCCCACCCAAAAGCTGAGTGTCCAATCAGTCATAGGCACTGCTGGAGTGGTACAAGGAGATTCATGTTGCTTTCATGGCCCCTCACACAACATCTATTCATCAGCTCATGGGTTAAGGAGTAATTTCAACTTTCAAGTCTTATTAATTTTTAAGAATCATTTAATTAAATTAATTTATTTATTATTACTTTTTAACTTGACCAGAAAGAGACAGAGAAAGACAAAAAGAGAGAGAAAGTGAGAAAGCAAGCTTCCAGGTCTGGACCCAAACTGTTGTCAACCATGTGGAAGTCCAGTGCCTTAACCACCATGCCACGGTGTCTGCCTCCAATTCTCATTTTTTAAAGAAATACATTTTGAAAAGCTATAGTTACCACGGAAAATAATTCCTCTGACAGATCTGGACAAAGTTAGTAGAAAACCTGAAAAGGATTTACTGTCCTAGATATCATTAAGAACATTCACGATTCATGGAAGGAGGTCAGAGTATTAACTTTAATAGGATTTTGGGAAAAAATTGATTACAGTCTTCACAGATAATTTTGAAGGGTTCAAGACTTAGTGAAGTAACTACAGATGTAGTGAAAACAGCAGAGAACTAGGATTAGAAGTGAAACCTGGAGATATGATTGAATTGCTGTAATCTGATAATAAAACTTGAATAGATGAGGAGTTGCTTCTTAGAGATGAATAAGGAAAGTGATCTCTTGAGATGAAATCTACTCTGGTGAAGATACTGTGAAGATTGTTGAAATGACAACATAGGATTTAGATTATTACATAAACTTAGTTGATAAAGCAGCTGCACAGTTTGAGAGTATTGACTCCAATTTTGAAAGAAGTTCTACTGTGAGTAAAAAGCTTTCAAACAGCATTGCATGCTACAGAGAAATCTTTCATGAAAGGAAGTTACTCCATGTGGCAAACTTCATTGTTGTCTGATATCAAGAAATTGCCACAGCTGCTCTTCCCTGATCAGTCGGCATCCACACTGAAGCAAGGACTCCACTAGCAAAACGTAACTCACCAAAGGCTCAGGCTCAGATGATTATAGCTTTTTTTTTCTTTTGCAATGATGTGTTTTTAAATGAACTACAGACGTAGTGAAAAATGTACATTGGTTTTTTTAAAGACCTAATGCTATTGCACACTTAATAAAATACAGTATAGATTAAATATAACATTTTCTTTATTAGTTGAATATATATATATATATACACACACACATACACATGCACACACATGCGCGTGGGCACACACACACACATGTATGTCACAGAACACTGCAGTAGAGGAAGCTGGCATTGCAGTTCGTAGTAAAAAGGCTTGTTCACATAAACCAGTACGTGTTTATCCTTTAGCACAAAAAGCTCTAATGGCTATGCCCTATCGAAATTTATGCTATCACTCACATTTTATCTCTCTGTTTTTCTTCATCATCGTCCTTGTTTAAATAAACATTGTCAAGGTCTGTCCAGAAGAAAGCCACTTAGGTTCTTGGCTAGTAGAAGGCGATTCAGAACAACCGTTGCACCCTTGGACTGTCACCTTCTCTGGGCTGCCAGTTGATGTCTTATATTCTTTCCAATTCATTTTTATTAAAAAATTGAAAAAGGCCCCAACTATCAGTTTTACAGAATCTCTAAGGGAAATACAAGAGCCAGGTGCTGAGGTGAAAAACAAAAACAAAAACAAAACAAACAGAAAAACCTAATATCTGAGGTAGCTTTTTGGTGTGTTTTTCTTGTTAAAAATAAATCTGTAAACTAAACTCCCTGGGCCAACAACCTTGTGTAAATTGCTATTTTCCTTAATTTTTTTTTTTAAGAGAGATTTTTTTGCTATAGGATATGTGCACTCACCAGAGAGACAAAGAGACAGAAAGTGAGAAATCACCCCCTCCCTCCGGAGAGGATTACTATGCTGCAATCTCTTCTCCTCCATTCTCCTCTTGAGATTTTGGGCACTCATGCACACATGCACGGTGTGAGGTTTAAGCTGCCAAGTCTGAGACTCGAACCACCGTTGAACCTGTGAGGGTCCAGTGATGTAATCATTATGCCATCTACTGGTCCTGATTTCTCTCTTTTTAAAAAAATGGAAGGGGACTAGTTGATAGTGTAGTGGTTATGTCACTGGACTCCCTTGTAGTCAACTATTGTTCAAGTCCTAGACCAATATCCCAAGAGGAAAATGAAGAAGGGATTACAGTGTGGCCATCCTCCTGGGGTGTGATTTCTCTCTTTCTCTCACTGTCTCTCTGGTGAGCGTACACTCCCTATAGCAAATCTCTCTCTCTCTCTCTAGATCATTCCCCTGAATATTGATGGTCCACATACCAAAATGTAAAAGTACAAAATACATTCTTTCTTTGTGGAATTTTTGTTTGATGGGTTGGTTTGGTGGGTTCCTGTTTTCCTCTTCCAAAATACTAGAACAAGTACCATTGACTCTTGAGTTTTTGAGTAACCAAGTGTAAGTTGAAGCTGGTTAGTGCATTTCACTTTTGTTCCTTTTGTGTGATGTTATACTCAGAGCACTGCTTTGCCTGGGTGGGGTGAAATGCATGGATACAGTGAATTGAGACAGAGAGACCATTCAAAAGGATGGGAATGAAGAAGAATGGGAGATAAGGATGGGGAGTTGTGAAACAGAGAGAGATAGAGAATTGCATGGCAAAAATATAACTTTTCTTTTTTAAAAAAATTTTTTAAGAGTGTGAAAAGGAGAGGGAGACAGAGATACCTTTGATGAGGTGTCTCCATGACATGATCTTCCTCCAGTGTCATGCTCAGCAAGATCACAGGAACATGTGGGCTGCCTGCTGTGTTCAGGATGACTCAGGGTCAGAACCCAGGTCTTCCATGTGGCTTTGGCATTGTGCAGCAGGGCCCTACCACCAGCACTGCTGTAACTGGGCTACACACCACTTTTTACTTATTTAACATCTTACAAATCTACATTTAATTACTGTATACCTTAACAGCATATGAAATGGTTTTTTTCCCAGCACAAATGCATTACTATAAGTCAAATCAAAGATATTACCATATACATTATTATCAACAGATAACTTCATTTTTGTGTCTGTTAAATGTTTTATTTTCCTTGATCCCCTCCCTCACAGCCCTATTGCTCACTCCCTCCTATACTGTTTGTGGTTTCCATAGTTGTCCTCCCTGCTATTGTACTTTCCCATCTTTCAGTTTCTTCCATAGAGGGCAGCCACGTGAAAGGTATTAAGCAGGGAATATGAAGCCTGTCTCTCAGTCTACCTTGCTTCACTTAGCATTAAATCTTCCATCTTCATCCACTTTGTATTACATGTCAGGGTCTCATTGTGTTTTATGGCTGAGTAGTATTCGGTAATGGATGGTATGCCGTATTTTTCTCCCCTACATCCTGTCCCTGACGTAGTGTCCCTGACGTTGTGTCCCTGTAATGGGTTATGTCCACAATCATTAACACCGTCATTTCGACTCATTGATAACAGGACTCTTCCAACATCCTGTCCTTGGGGGCAGTATCTTGTAACTGTATACAAGCCCCCTTATCTCTGTTAAAGTACACTCTTTACAAATTCCTTCTCAAAACCTACAAGCCCCACTTCTGCATGTCCCACCTTTTTGGGCAAGGCCAGTAGAAACTCTTCACTAAATTCTCTCACTGTCAAAAATCAAATGAAAGGAACCCTGTACCTGATCATCCTGAGAAAGAGGTATGTTTTGTTTCCTCTCCAGCTTAGGTCTCACAAATTTATGCTTAGAAATAAATCACATTAATTATTATTTTTGCAGAGTAGGTTATTTTCTGTCGACACACATATGCCCAGTATGATTTTCCAGCCACCTGGTCTGGGACTTGAACCTCGGAGTTGGCCATGTAAGATCCAGTGCCTTAACCTCCATGCCACTTGCTGGCACCGACACATTTTTTCAATCCAGTCATCTGTTCTTGGACATTAAGGTTAATTCCATATCTTAGTAATTGTGAATAATACTTCAAAAAACATGAATGTGCAAGTGTTTTTCCAACTGAGTGTTTTCCTATCCTTTCAGTAGTAACTCAGGAGTGGAATTACTGGGTCATATGGTAGTTCTATTTGTTGGTTTTTGAGGAACCTCCATATTGTTCTTCACAGTTGGCTCTACTAATTTACATTCCCACCAACAGTGTAGGAGGATTACAAAACTGTGGTCATCAAAGCAGCATGGTACTGGCTCAAAAAACAGGCCTGTAGACCAATGGAACAGAATAGAGAATCCAGAAATAAACCCCAAAATATACAGCCAAGGGATTTTTGACCATGGGCACAAGGCAATCCAATGGATGAAAAAAAATCGTGCTGGAAAAACTGAATAGCCACCTGCAGAAAAGTGAAACTGAACCCCTATCTCTCACCATTAACAAAAAATCAACTCAAAATGGATCAAATGTCTAAACATAAAACCTCAAACTATAAATCTACTGGTTGAAAATACAAGGGAAACTCTTGGATACATCAGAGTAGGCAAAGACTTCTTTAGTTAGATCCCCAAAGCACAAACAATAATTCCAAAATTACACAAGTGGGACTACATCAGCCTAAAAAACTTCACTGCAAAAAATCCAAACCAAACCAAACCAAACCAAAACAAAAAAATAATTGGAGTGAAAAGACAACCCTCAGAATGGGAAAATATATTTACACACCAGTTTTATATGTACTAGGAAACCAAAAAACTTGTGTGACTAGCTTTATTGCAAAAGTAGGAGCATATCGTGTTGGCATGTACTTCTGCTTTCAGCTCTACACTGGCCTGAAGGAGACACTTCTTTGGGAAGGATGCACTGGAGCTGGTTCGTGGCCATGCAGATGATGACGGTGGAAGGGAGAAGTTGGGCACTCCAGGCAGAATAAGATTGTGGAGGTATCAAAAAGTGCAAGTGTCTGGAAAACAGAAGCAGTTCCACAAAATCCCTAAAACCAAACCAAACAAACAAAAAAGAACCAAAACAAACAAAAAATAAGAAAGAAAGATAAACCAAAAATAAAAAGAACCCCCAAAACACATAAATTACTGTTCCAGTCTTCGGACAGCTATAGAACGTTCTTATAGGAAATGCTTCTTCTCTGGCTTTGTTAGAGCACAGACAGCCCAGATGAACTCGTGGAGGGCTCAGACACTGCCGGGCTTTCTCACAGGAGCCACTGTCTCAGGGACGAAGAAAAGGGCTTTGGATGTAGGGTTGCATTATTTTTTCTGAACATACTAGATGTTCAACAATGGACGAATATTTTTTTGTCTGTGACTATTGAACTTCTCTGTAAGATTAGAATGGTAGATATCTTTAAGCTGGTTGAGATGTTTAATGGCATAGGATCTGAGATTCCTGTTCTATTGCTTTGTTCAAGACAACATGTTAAAATGCTCTCTGGCCCATCTGGGCTAAGGTGTGGCTCACATTATTAACAAATGAGCACACCTGTCCCTGTGTCAGGAAGAAAACTAGTATTTTATCGGGACCTTATATCTTAGGCATATGTGAGATGTGGGAATACAAAGTGAGTGATATTCATCTGCTTTTTCCAAGTGACCAGGACTTTGAATATATAGGGTATGAGTAAAATGAAATAGTCCGGTATTTATACTTCAGTATGAGACACGCAAGATCTAGTGAGGCCCTAGGCTCACTACTGTATCAGTAGTAGTAATAATAATGATTCTGGTGCATAGGGAGGAAGATGGCTCCATGGTGGACTCAGTAAGAATGAAGACAATTCCATTTAAATTGTCTCACTGACTATATTTCCCAGATTATTATCTAATTACTTTGATTTTAAACCATTGATTCTTATACAATAAAACCCCGATTAGTCCAAATGTTTAAACCATGAGGTGCTAATTAGATTATCTGTCCACTGAGGGTTAAGTAAAATCATCATTTTCTCTTCAGACTTTGGCTGATATTTCTTTTAAATTTTTTACATTTATTTGTCTGTCTTAAACAATAAAATGTTAAAAATGATGAACTCTGATGGTGAAAAGTTATGAGATGTCATGGAATTGCAGATATTGAGATAGACAATGAATGTGACCCTAAAACATTTGGAAAACACTTTAGGGAGGTTGCTTCTCAAACAAGTTTGTGTGTGTGTGTGTGTGTGTGTGTGTGTGCATGTGTGTGCATGTGCTTGTTGTTGTAGTGGTTGCCATGCTTTGGGGTAATTTTGGGAAAAGTCTTTCTCTAAAAATAAAGCAAGCAAAAAATTCCAGTGCACTGAAAACCATGGTTACTTGGATTCCTGTGAATCGGGAGTTTTCTTTATCTATTAGGTTAGATATTGATAGAAGAGACTTCTATATTTGACATCAGACTGCCAGCTTGGATTTAGAGATGAAAGTTCCAACAAATGCAATATACCAGCTTCAGCTCTGAGTGCCAGCTACAGAGATCAATATCATTTGTACACCACAGCAGGAGCATTTGTTAAAAAAATCACTGTGTCTCTGAGTCCCAGGGAAAGAATAAAGCTTCATACTTGGCTTTTATATGAGAGTCTCTTCTCAGATAATAGCGAGTCCCTCTGAAGTCCAAGTGAGCTGTGTACTGTACATGCTGTCTGCTTTCTGGAGGGCATGAGACCGATTTCTCCCCAGGCCTCCAAGCCTCCCACCTCAGAATGTAGTGACATTGGCTGATTCATTTGGAGCTGAGGAAACTTCCTGGATAGCAATTCAAGCAGGGTCAACACCTGGAATGCAGACCTGCAATAATAGTATGACTGATCTGGTGAAGGAAGTCATGGCATGTTGAACCATGAGACTGGTGGGAAAGAATCAACCTGGAGTGAGAAAAACCCAACTCAGACAAGGGCCTGAAAGCTGGAGGAATATAGTATTGGGTTGCGGGAAAGTCAGGACATTTTTCTATAGAAAAATGTCTCATGTCTTTTCCAATGACCCAGTAGTACTAGGTGAAAATACAGTGACAGTAAACTCAATTATGTGCAAACCATATGTGTGTATCTATGTATATTTTAAAGCACATGGAAAAATAGAATTAAAATATGTGTTCATTTTGGGCAACCTTTTTTGAAATTGTACATAGGCTTTCTCATACACATTTCCATGAACTTTCAAAGACTACATAAAAATGTATATAAATATACAAGTGTTCCAATTTTTTTTTTTTCGTACAGCAGGTGCACTTGCCAGAGAGAGGCAAAGAGAGACAGCGGGAAGGAAAGTGAGAAATCATCTCCCCCCACACAGCTCCCCTGCGGGACGGTCACATTGCAAACCCTCCTTCTCCATTCTTCTCCTGTGATTTGGGCCTTGTACGCACATGCACCTGGCAGGAATCTTAAGCTACAGGATCTGGGACTTGAACTGCAATCAGCCATGTGGGAATCTAGCACCTTAACCACTGCACTACCTCCTGGCCCCACAAGTGTTCTGAATCTTACCCTTTACTATTCACCAAGAATGATAGTCTTTGCTTATTTTTCTTCTTTTTTTTCCTCTACACTCAAAGAATTTCTGCTTTTATCACGCTCGTCCTTGAGATATGTGGTTTAATATTTTGAGAATAGAGAAAGATGCATGGTTGGTTAGAACTTCAGGGCGAGGGTGGTGGGTGGAGGATTGGGCTGAAGATGGACGGTTTTAGATGTGAAAGAACAGGGGCAGGAGTGTGGGAAGGTGATGTTAAGGGCAGAAGAGGGCAGATTTTGTGAGGCTGGGAGCTCATGCATTCATTGGGATCCTCTCTCAGAGAAAGTACAAAATTATTAAACAAAATTACATGTGCAAATGAATATTTACTTAGAGAAAATAAAGCACAATAGATTACTAATGTTAAAGAGCTGACAAATGTCACAACCGTCATGAAACACATACTCTTGTTATTAACTGTAGCACCCATCTGTTATGGAGCGAACGTGCCCCCTCCGAAATGCATGTGCTGAGCCCTGTCCCTCTGTGTGACGGTATCTGGAGCTGGGCCGTTGGGAGGTTCTGAGGGTTAGAACAGATCATGAGGGTGGGGTCTCATGGTGGGATTAGCGTCTTTACAAGGAGAGGTACCAGAGAGCTATCTTCTCTCCCTCACCTGTGCATAAAGGTCATGGGAACACACAGTAAGACAGCAGCTGTCTGCAAGCCAAGAGAATCTCCCTGGGAGAGACGGCCACATTGCAATCTCTTCTCTTTCATTTTCCTCTCAAGATTTTTGGCATGCATGTATACAGGCATGTACACAGATTTTTCAAGATGCTGACTTGTTAGGGTTAGGGTTAGGGTTAGGGTTAGGAAGTTAGAAAAAGAAAAAAAAGATGCTGACTTGTTAGGGTTACGGTTAGGGTTAGGGTTAGAGTTAGGAAAGAAAAAAAAAGAAAAGAAATAAAAGATGCTGACTTGTTAGGGTTAGGGTTAGGAAAGAAAAAAAAATAGGAAAAAAAAATGCTGATGTGAATTGTACCATCAGCCATGTGGGATCCAGCTGCCTCAACCACTACCCCCCGCCTGGGTTTCTAATGGCTTTTCTCAAGATCGAATTTGTCTGATACAAGTATAGCCACTCTAGCTCAGATACTTTCAAGGGAAAGTGACAATAACTGGTTTGCTATCACGTAAAATGCCATATAATTTTTATTGAGATATCAGAAATTAAAACTAAGGGTTCATAAACAAATGGACAAAGAAAATGTGGTATATATGTTTATATCCTGTTTATTACTTAAAAAGGATGAAATCCTGCCATTTGAGACAACATGATGAACCTGGAGGACATCAGATAAGTGAAATAAGCCAGACACAGAAAAAGTTTTCCTGTTCTTAATCAAATGTGGAAGTTGAAAAAGTTTGCTTCAGAGTAGAGAGTAAAACAGTGGTTATTAGAGATCAGGAAGGCTGGGGTGAAGTGAGGGCATAGGAAATGCCAGTTAACAGGTGCAGAACTACAGTAAGATAAGGGAAATTCAGTGTAGTGTTTTATAGCATGGTAAGATAACTGGGGTTAACAATAATTTATTGTGTATCTCAAAATAACTAGAAGAGAGGATTTTGAAAATTGTCAATACAAAGTCAATACAAAGTATTGATCTTGAACTTGATGAGGTTATGGATAGGCAATTTATTCTGACTGATCACTATACATTGCACTCATGTGTCCCCAAATCACATTGTTTTCCATACTATGAACAATTGTTATGTGTCAATTAAATATAATATAAAAAATTCACCGTAATGAAAGGAGAGAAAGACACAAATTGTCTTATACCAATTCCTATCATTAGGAATTACTAACCATATCACACCTTAATTCTTTCTTTCTTTTTAAGAGAGAGTTTTGCTATAGGGTGCATACACTTGCCGGAGAGACAGAGAGACAGAAAGCAAGAAATTATCCCCCAGGGGAGATGGCCATGCCACAATCCCTTTTCCTCCATTCTCTTCCCAGGATCTTGGGCAAGCATGCACATGTGCCCGGCATGAGTTTCAAGCCTCCAGGTCCAGGACTTGAACTGTGGTCAGTCATGTGGAAGTCCAGCAATGTAACTATTATGTCATCTGTTGGTCTTGCACCTTGATTCTTATTTTAACTTCAGTCAGTGAATATAGTATATTTGAATAGTTGTGTGAAGCATCAATTATTTAGATGAGTTATAGAAAGCACTTAAAGGTTTCAGTTTGAATTCTATTATTCTACTTCCTGTTTGGGGAGATGGAGGAGGCCATATGGTTTGGGCTCCCCCACCCCCGAGTTCAGTTCCATTGATATAATGAGAACTTGTTTGTAGATGAGAATGATTTGTCTACATTGTTGTCACTATGCAGTAAGTTACCTAGAATGGGCATCTTGAAGTTACCCACAACTCCTTTTACTTTCCTTGTCCCACAGCAAGGAAAGGACAGATGTGTCTTTAGCTGTGAAGACTTGCTTCATTTATCGCTATTTTTCACTCTTACCCCTCAGCCTACAAAAGTTAGTACCTCTGTCTTTTATATACCTGTAAACGGTTTTTTACACTCCAGATATAGAACTTTATATACTGTACTATGACTGTCTTCCATATCTGACTCACCCAAGTGTATTAGATGGCAAAGCCTTTGGGAGTAAGGACTTACTACTTATCTTTGTATCTTTCATGAATGGCATATACATAGACTTTTGACCTTGAACTTGAACATCCAATATATTTACTTAGCTGATGCCAGAGTTTATTTGGAGAGTGAAAGAGTAAACATGAGGAATACTTGCCAGATGCTTACTATGAATGTCTCCTTAGCATTTAGGGGAAAATGATTCATGTTTAAATATTTAATAATGAGATAAAATATATTCATAAAAACAGCAATTGACATATGTTCCCTTTGCTTTTACATTCTGCTTGGTAAAGTTATAGATTTTTTTTTTTTTTGGAGAGGTTTTTGCTATAGGGCGCATACGCTCGCCAGACAGACAGACAGAGACAGAGGGACAGAAAGCGAGAAATCACCCCCCGGGGGGATGGTCATGCCGCAATCCCTTCTCCTCCATTCTCCTCTCGGGATCTTGGGCACGCACACACACGCGCCTGGCATGAGTTTTAAGCCACCGGGTCCGGGACGCGAACCGCGGTCGACTATGTGGGAGTCCAGCAACATAGCCATTACGCTAACTGCTGGTCCCCAAGTTATAGATATTTAATAGATAGCTAGTTATTTATTTTATTATTTTTTTTTGAGATCTTTAGGGAATATACACTCACTAGAGAGACAGAGAAAAACAGAGAGATAGAAAGCAAGAAATCACACCCCCCTCAGAGGGGATGGCCATGCCACAATCCCTTCCCCTCCATTCTCCTCATGGGATTTTGAGCACACACACATATGTGCCTGGCATGCGTTTTAAGCTGCTGGGCCTGGGACTTGAACTGCAGTCAACTATGTGGGAGTCCAGTGACATAACCATGAGGCCATCTGCTGGCCCCAATAAGTAGGCTTAGTTTTTTAAGTGACTCTCCACCAAATACAGTTTTTTTGAAAAAACCCTACATTCATACAAGTTCCAGTATACGAACCCATTAATAATTGCAGATTCTTTACAACTCGTTTGGTTGAAATTTGGTTAATTTTATATAGTAGAAGAATGGATTTATCCAAAATAGAATTTTCTCTATCTCTAGAGTTATATTTGCTAGGTGTTCAGGAATGTTCACAAGTCGAAATAGTTGATTTTTGAATATAAGAGAGGGTTATTTCTACAAAAATTCTGAGATTCTTCTGAGGCCTGAGGTAGACATAGACACATAAGATCCTTCAAATCAATATACCCTAAATTCCATATTTAATAGATAAATAAATTGAAATCCTAGAAACGAAAGTAGTATTTTATAGGGCAAGAACATACATTTCTTAAGTGGAGCCTAGGGCTCCTTTCTTCATATCATTCAGTTTCATTCAGTCAAAGCGCTTGACAAACAGAGTCAACACAAGTGCTATAAAAATATCTGTTTTGCAGACACTACCAAGATAATCCTAAAATATGCACAGAAATGCAAGCAATGCCAAATGCCAAAAAAAAAAGGTCTTGAAAAAAATAGACAACTCAGACTTCTTGATCTCAAAGCTTACTGAAAAGTTACAGTATAATTAGACAACGTGGTGCTAGAATAAGCAGAGCACAGATACCAATGAAGCAGAGAGCCCGGAAATTAACCCTTAGCATTTACAGTCAATTGATTTTCAAAAGCGCACCAAGATGATTCAAGGAAGTAAGTTTTTCTAATAATCTGTGTTGGGACAACTGGTATACATCTGCAAAAAGTAAATGTGGACCCCTACCTCACAATATAAAAAATTAACTCAAAATGAATCATAGACCAAAATATAAAAGGTAGAAACTATGAGATGCTTAGAAGAAAACTTAAACACAGGTATAAATATTGGACTGTGAGTTAGGCAATATTTTTCAAAATATAATCCCCCAAACATAAGCAACAAAAGGATAAATAGAAAAGATGAACATTATGAATATTAAAAACATTGTGGTCTTGGGGGACCAGCAGTTAGCATAATGGCTATGTCGCTGGACTCCCATGTAGCCAACTGTGGTTCGAGTCCCATACCCGGTGGCTTAAACTCACACTGGGCACGTGTGCGTGCGTGCCCAAGATCCCGAGAGGAGAATGGAGGAGAAGGGATTGCAGTGTGGCCATCCCCCTTGGGGGGGTGATTTCTTGCTTTCTATCTCTCTGTCTCTCTCTGTCTTTCTGGCGAGCACACACGCCCTATAGCAAAAACCTCTCAAAAGAAAAAAAAACAAAAAGCATTGTGGTCCAAAGGTCACTATCATAAAAGTTATGATTAAAGGTTATCCCACAGAATGGGAGAAAAAATTGCAAACAATATGTCTTTTATCTTGGAAAAATATATTTATATGTAACTCAACAATTAAAAAATAATCTAAAGTCAAGCAAAAAATTTTAATTGGCATTCCTCCAGAGACCGTACATGAATTGCTGATAAATATATAAAGATTTGTTCAATACCATTAGGCATTTGGTCAATACAAATCAAAACCATATTCCCAGAAATTCTACTCACAGATTAAATACTCCAGAGAAATAAAAATCTATGTCTACACAGAAACATCCACTGAAATGTTCATCATAACATTATTCATTTATAATAACCAAGACATAAAAACAACCCACATGTCCATCAACTGATAAATAAATGAAGACAATTTAATATCTTTATACAATGAACTATTATTTGGTAGTAAAAAGGAATAATACGTTACTACATGCTACAATATAGAGGAACCTTAAAGACATTATACTAATGGAAAAAGTCAGGCGTTGGCCCGGCAGATGAGGTGGTGGTTAGGGCGCTGGACTCCCACATGGCTGACTACAGTTTGAGTTCCAGAACTGCCAACTTGCTTTTTGGCTTTTGCTCTCTCTCTCTTTCTCACTGTCTGTCTCTCTGGTCAAATTAATAATAATAATAATAATAATAATAATAATAACAAATGATATATAAAATTAAATAAGTATTTCTTTAAAAACAGGTAGGCATCAAAGACTACATACTGCATTATTTCAGGCGTATGGATTGTTCCGAATAGGTAGCGCCATGGGGACAAAAGCAGATCCTTATTTACCAGTGGCAAGGGTATGGGGCTTTTGGGGAATGAAGACAAGTTCTGAAATTAGGTGGCGGTGACTGCACACCTGCGGCTATGCGAAAACCCACTGGACTGTACACTTTCAGAGGCTGAGTTTCAGGGCTGGCTCTGTGGTGTAGTGGTGACGCACTGCTCAGGAGATGCCAGATTCTATGTGGTGACCACAGATCAAATCCCCGGTCTCGTCAGCCCAGAACACACCAGGCAAGCACACGAGTGCCCAAGATCCGAGGGGCTGGAGGACTGGAGGAGGGGGATCACAGCATGCCAGGCCCTGTGGAAATTTCTCCCCTCTCTCACTCTCTCTTCACGTGGATGTGCATGTACTCCACCATGAGTGAGAAAAGATACTTTAAAGGGTGGTAGACAAATGATATCTTGGGAACCAGCAGTTAGCCTAATGGCTATGTTGCTGGATTCCCACATAGTCGACCGCGGTTCGTGTCCCGGACCCGGTGGCTTAAAACTCACGCCGGGCGCGTGTGCGTGTGTGCCCCAGATCACAAGAGGAGC
>NW_006203652.1:47594-65255 GCF_000334495.1 Tupaia belangeri chinensis
CACGAAAAAAGACAGACAGAGAGAGAGAGAGAGAGAGAGAGAGAGAGAGAGAGAAAATGAGAAAGCAAGCCACCAAGTCTGGGACTTGAGCCATGGTTGGCCATGCCAAAGTCTAGTGCTTTAACCACCACGCTACCTGCTGGGCCCAATGAAGTGCTTCACTTTAATCCACATGACTAGGTGTTCATATCAAATGCTCCTTTCTATCAGAGAATATTTGGGGACACAATAGTGATCTTGGCACTTTCCACCCTTGACTCACCTGAGCTGATACAGAGACAGACTATACAGAACAAGAGATGTCAGGAAAGTTCACATTAGAGATGGCTGTGATGGATCCAGCAGGTGGCCTAGTGGAGATAACTTTTAAGTGAGGCTCCTCAGAGGTCTCAGTTCAATAGACCACACTCTAAAAAGAGGTTCAGGGACCAGCAGTTAGCGTAATGGCTATATCGCTGGACTCCCACGTAGTCGATCGCGGTTCGCATCCCGGACCCGATGGCTTAAACTCAACGCCGGATGTGTGTGCGTGTGGGCCCAAGATCCTGAGAGGAGAATGGAGGAGAAAGGATTGCGGTGTGGCCATCTCCCCAGGGGGGTGATTTCTTGCTTTCTATCTCTCTGTCTCTCTCTGTCTGGTGCGACGGGCCCAAACAGAGAAAAAAACCTCTAAAAAAAAAAAAAAAAACAAATGATATCTTTATGGTATGCAAATTGTATCTTAATACAACTGTTAGAAAATGAACTTTTATGAGGCAAGATCTATCATTATACATGGAGTAAAAGCTCCATTTTATACATTTGAAAATTTAGAATTTTCGTAATTGTGAAAGTCACAGTGACAATGCCTGGTGAGCCCAGGTAGTCCTGCTCCAGGCCCTTCATCCTGGACTTGGCTTTCACACTGAGGTATGGGTGGTCGCGGGCTGGATTACTACTACTGTCATGGAAGCTTGCCTGTGGGGTGTGTGTAAGAGCGAGGCAGTGAACGCACCGGCGCCAACCCAGCGAGCCGCCCCGTGCCTCACTCACTTGATTTCTCACGCCTTCCCGTGGATAAACGGGCTTAGCGGGGGAACGTCGTTTCAGTGAACATGAATAATGCCCATGCGGGTGATTCTGCCGCCCTTCCTCAAGCGAGCTTGTGGGGCTAGACACAGCCTGAAGGGCACTTGCTTATACATTCTGACACAAGCATGATTCCATACACTGAGCGGGATAGACACAGGGAGTGTTCTGTGCTTGACGGCTGAGGGATGATTTGCCCACCCGTGAGTGATTTGTACCATTTGCTCATGACTGAATACAATTGGCCGTTTGTCTAGATTTGTACAGCTCACAGGTTTGCTGGTCGGAGGTATTTCTTTGTAGCACATCTATTATTTTTCTATTTCCTGTACTCTTTTCTAAAGAATCACTTCAGACATCGTTTCTGCTCTCTGATATTGCAGATAAAGTCTAGTGTTCGGACCGCGTATCCGGCAGGCCCGGTTATCCAGAGTGTAGGCAGCAGCCAGGTGGGAAGATAGAAAAATGAAAGCAGTCTGTTACACTGACATTCTTTTCTTAAATTTCATTATTTATTTTTTTGGGAGAAGTTTTTGCTAGAGGGCGCATGTGCTTGTCATAAAGACAGAGAGAGGCAGAGAGGCAGAAAGCGAGAAATCACCCCCCAGGAGGATGACCACGCTGCCATCTCTTCTCCCCCATTCTCCTCTCAGGATCTTGGGCACACACACACACACACACACACACACACACACACACACATGCCCGGTGTGAGTTTAAGCCACTGGTTCTGGGACTTGAACCATGATCGACTACATGGGAGTTCAGTGACATAGCCATTACGTCAACTGCTGGTCCTAATGTATTACACTGACATTCTTATAAAGACAAAAAAAAGACTTTCTAGACTCTTAACCTTTTTTGATTGTTTATTTGATGAGAGAGACAAAGAGTGGAAGGAGAGAGAAGGGGAGAGCAAGCGTCTATGAGAGGACATCCTTCATCGTGACCCCTGCCCCAGCTCCCGACCAGCTGGGATGGGGGTCACTGCAGGGTCCGGTGGGCCCAGGAGCTGAATCCAGGCCTCTCTCGGGGCTGCCCGCCTTCTCAGCAGTGGCGCTTCTGGTGTGCCGCCATGGCTGGTTCTAGCATCTTACTCTTACGTTATATGCTTACTTATCTGGTTTATAGTTTACTTAACAACAAAACCAGAGCAAGTGAGAAGTTTTGGGGAGACTAGAAGAGGAACATGCACGGATGTAGAAGAAAGGGAGAGCTGATAAAACACGACTTCGGACAGAGGTTTTGAATCCCAGCAATGACGTAGCAGATGCTCCAGGCCCTCACGCCTTGGGCTGCGTGCAGACCTCCTAGCAGGACGCGCTTACTGACTGTAAAGCAAGGTCGGCCAGCAGTGCCCAGTGGCCATCTGGACAGTGTGTAACAACTGAGAGGAAAATCGCTTTGAAAGAGCTTTTCTTGGCAGAGGGATGTCACTGCCTTGTGCCTTCACTATCCAGTGAGGAAGATGGGGAACATCTTCGTTTTCACCTAGACAGAACGATAGAGGCTCGTCATTTGGAACAGAGACTGTATCTACGATGACACAAATACCCTTCTGTGTTATGGTTCCACCAGCCACATGTGACCACTGAGTGCGTGTGACATGGCTAGAGCAGCGAATTTCGACTTCTCTGTAGTTTTTACTAACCTATATTTAAATTACATGGCCACGCTTGGCTATAGGAGACTTTTAGCAGCATAGCAGTAGTGTATTCTTAGGAACATTCTTAATAAAAATAGTAGCTAATGTTTATCAATAAGGTGTGATGTACCGAATATTGCACAAAACACCTTCATTATCTTTGTGATTGTCCCCAAAGACACTATACCTTGATTATACCCATGAGAGAGCCGTGCATAGCGGTTACGTCAGAGACAGATTAAAGACAGGACCTAGATGATTCTAGAACATTGCTTTTGTCCGGTTATTAATCTACACTTCCCAGAGAGTGCATGTGCATGCCAGAGACAGAAAGAGAGAGAGCCTCCGTGGGGATGGTCACGCTGCCAACCCTTCTCCGCTGTGTCTCCCTCTCTTCGGGACTTCAGGCACACACACTGGCCCGATGTGCTTCTCAAGCCACCAGGATGGCACTGAATCGCCCTGTGGGCCACGTGGGATCCAGCCACCGTGACCAGGTCCACTTTGCCTTTAAACATCGTGCTCTCTTCTGTAGGCACGTCCCGATCGCCTTCCCTCCACCGTGTTCATCCCTGATGTTGATGAGAAACAGAGCAAGGCTGGTCTCTGGAGACTGCATTTCTAACTTCTCACTGCATCTTCTCGCAGCGATACACACTGCTAATCTTTCTTGGCTACGTTAGTATATACACCTGTATTTTTTCATATGGCACCTCTGAGGCAGGATAACTCCATTTGTCTTATTTTGTAATCATCTTTGTTGAATAGTAAGTAGGTTCTTTGAAGATGAAAAGATATTTATCCTTGAAATACACGTTTGGGAATGCCCTGTGTGCCTCATGTGTTTGCTATTCGGAAACCGAGAACTCATCCCACCCCTGCCTTGGAAAAACCTTGTCTGGTCTGTGATGAGCAAGGCTCGGGACTGCTTTGACACGGCTCTCTGTGCAGATGCGCTTCCATCTCTGATACACTGGCAAGTCCTGCAGTTCCATTTGTACTCCGTATTTTACAGATGGAGTAATTATACAAGAAGAAAGGCTTGTGCTTTAATGTTTTCCTTGTAAGTGCTGGGAAGCCTCTGGGAAGCCTCTGTATCGAAGACCGTGACCACAGAAAGCTGACCCACAGCAGTCTCTGACATGCGTAATATCATAGAGGAACCACTAACCAGCAAACCATCACCCAGGCTCGTCTACACCCTATTTCCTTTATACCTTCTACTCAATAGCCACTAGCCCATTTCCACGTGAGGAAACCCGACAAAGAGAACTTAGCTCACTTGCCCAGAGTCGCACTGAAAGCATGTGGTGTCATTATCAAACCTCAGCTAACTGGGCTCCTAACCTGTGTCTGGTGGAGGTATATTTGAGCAGTGGGTTTCAACTTTGGCTGCACATTGGAACCTTCTAGGAGGAGCTCTAAAATATGTCAGTACCCACGTTGCTCCCAGACCAATGACATCAGAATCTCTGCGGGTGGGACCCAGGGATCAGCGCTGTGGGAAGCTCTCCAGGCCATTCCAAGGTGCAGACATACGGCACGAGCTGCTCCCGCCCCCGCCCCCAGGTTCAATATGCTTTGTATCTGTCAGCTCTGCAAATATAGGAGCCCGGACTCCGTGGCACAGGTAGACGCCTCGCTCTGCAAGGCCGACCTGGGAAGTCCCGAGTTCACATCCAGAGATCCTGGAGTAGAGGAGCAAGTATACAGTCACAGATGTGTCATTCCCCGGGGCTGGGTGAGGCCAGGCTGGATTGCAGTGTCAGGATGCTGCTGGGGGGGACCAGTAGTTAGCGTAATGACTATGTCGCTGGACTCCCATGTAGTTGACCGTGGTTCAAGTCCTAGACCCGGTGACTTAAACTCATGATGGGCGTGTGTGCGTGTGTGCCCAGGATCCCGAGAGGAGAATGGAGGAGAAGGGATTGTGGCATGGCCATCCCCCCTGGGGGGTGATTTCTCGCTTTCTGTCTCTCTGTCTCTTTCTGTCTTTCTGGTGAGCGCATGCCACCTATAGCAAAAACCTCTCCAAAGTAAAGATGCTGACGGGGATGCTGTCTCCTGTCTGCATCTTTTTCTCTTGCTCATGGAAGGAAAAAAAGTTAAAAAAAAAATGTCAGTGGTATAGAGATAAATAGAAGACCTGCTGAATTTTCCCAATATGTATGCAGTATTTGAAAGAGATCTTTCCAACAGTGGGTATTAGTTTTTTAGACCATAATATTGCATTCCGTTTTTGTCTGGCGTTCCATACCCGTTCATTCTGGCGCTTCTCGGGATCAGGAAAGAGTTGAAGTCCTTTCTAGGTAACCCAGACCGGGACCGGTCAGTGACTCATCAGTCACATCAGGATTTGAATTTGGTCAGGCTGAGATTGGAAATCAGTCATCTCGGTGCTTTGCTCACCCTGCGCTTGGCCCCAGGCGTGGTCTCCATGCAGGAGTGCGCAGGACGGCGGCTGGCAGCCACCTCTGTCCTCCGTCAGGACGGCTGCGGCTTCATTACTGCGGTCTTCTGGTGTCGGCCTCTGGCTCTGCGCATGGCCCCAGCTTTGGGGGTTCATAGCCTACGTGCTGATGTTTCTTCACAATGATGGACATCTCGCCAGGCGTGCCAGTCCCTCCTGTAACCTCCTGGAATCCTCGAGACAGGGGACGCCACACGCCCTCATCTGTCGATGGTGCGATGGGACGTGGGAACCGGTGCACTCTTCGCAAGGCTAGCGTTCAGTGACGTCACCGTGAAAGCTTGAAACTAGCCTTGAGGATCTTCGCACCGTTGGAAAGCTCTGTGTACTAGACCCATGCTGATTTTGAAATGAAGTGCCAAACACCTGACTCCCGAAAACAACACAGATTTATCATTGTCCAGTTCAGGCCCGAAGTCCTACAGCGCAGGTGTCATGGCGCTTCCCCTGGGAGTTCTAGAGAAGAGCTTCTCTCCTTGCCACTTTCTGGAGTCCAGCTGCATTGTGTGGCTCCTGCTTCTCTCCCCCTGTTCAGAGCCCACAATGCGGCACCATGAAGTCACTCTCCCTCTCCTGGACCCAGACTCGCGCTGTCGTGCCACGCTGCCTCTGCTTCTGTCGTAAATCTGCTGCTTCATACCAGCTCTGTGATGACGTGAGGCCCAGCTGGGTGACCCGGAGTCCCGTCGAGGCCCTTGACTCAATCACATCCTCACCCTCCTTTGGGCCGTGTAAAGTCAAGTCGCATTTTCACAGGTTCTGGAGATCGGCACACAGGCAGTTTCTGAGGGCTGGGTGGACGGGAAGATTTGGATCGTTATTTTGTCTACTGCAGCCTAAATCGCAATGATTTTTATTTTATCTTAAAGTCATAATTAATTAATTAATCTGGTGTGATTTTTGAGCCACGGGGTCTGGGACTCAAACTACAGTCAGCCATGTGGGATCCAGTGCATCAGCCACCGCACACCACCTGCCGGCCCCATGAGTTTTATTCTCAAGAGAGCTAATTAGTGAGCATTTATTAGTGCCTTCCCCTGCCTTAACGTTCTGGCTGGATTTACAGTCAGACTCTAATCCTCCTGGCAGACGCCTGCACCAGCACTCCGATGTTAGTGCTCGTGGGTGCTCTGTGTGGGGGTGTCTAGAAGGGCTCCTTCCTCCAGGGACTTAAGCACAACTGGTCTCCCCCCAGACTCCCTGCAGTTCCTCTCAGGACTCTGGAGCTTGCACACCTCTGAAGCATTCCCTGCTCTGTGAGCATTATTCCTCCTCGCTGGTGTTTCCTCCTCGGCCAGCCATTGCCACTTACCTTATTCTGGATGAGACACTTGCTTTTAAGTCATTATGAATTCATCCTGAAGCCATGTTGGTCAAATAAACGATACAGATCTTTTGGGTCTTATTCTTCATCGCTGAAGGTAAGATAAGCTTTTAGAACTCGATGAAACCCTTTCTCTCTCAAAAAGCTTGTATCCTGCACATCGAAACGCCTTCCTTTTAAGTCCATTTATTCCAAGTTTCAAAATCTTGTTATGAACCTCATAGTAAATCATTGCTGGAACCAGTAGTTAGCGTAATGGCTATGTCACTGGACTCCCACGTAGTCGACCGCGGTTTGTGTCCCGGACCCGGTGGCTTAAAACTCATGCCGGGCATGTGTGCGTGCGTGCCCAAGATCCCGAGAGGAGAATGGAGTAGAAGGGATTGTGGCATGGCCATCCCCCCCAGGGGGGTAATTTCTTACTTTCTATCTCTTTGTCTCTCTCTGTTTGTCTGGCAAGTGCACTCGCTCTATAGCAAAAACCTCTTAAAAAAAAAATCACTGCTGTTTCGCTGCCCCTCTCTGGCAGCCCCTGAGTAAGAAATGGGTAGAGGGCTCCAGAAACCAGATTCTAAGACAGCACTTTGATCCTTTATGGGGACCACGTGGGGCCATGTGTATGGAAGTGCCGAGCAGGTGGCACAGAGGAGGCTGCTGCAGGGGTGTGAGGGGCAGGAGGTGGGCAGGGGTGCAAGTATCAGAGGACACGGCAAGGCACTGGGAAGGCTGCACTGGGCCGTAGCAGGTGGCTTGGGTGTGGGGAGGAAACAAGAAGGGGTCACTCCCAGCATATGGGGATGCACAAAGGAAAAGAGGGGTGCAGGCTCCAGAGGGCAGCTTCCACGTGGGACCCCAGGGAGGCCGGCTAGCTGGAGGCTTCCAGTGGCCGCATGAAGAGTTAGGACCACATTTCCTGCTCCAGGGAAGAGACTTGTGGACGTGCTGTGACCTTTAGGCACCTGCGGCTGCAGCTTATCCTCCAGAGACCCGTAAATGAGAGCAGCCCCTCTGCAGAGCAGCTAGGATACATCGCCAAGGCTTCATTTCATAAATACCTCTCTCGCCGCCCCTGTGAGGGATAGTGCAGGCACCTCAGCTCGTCTTTTTCTTTTTCTTTTTCTTCTTTTCTTTCTTTCTTTCTTTTTTTTTTTTTTGAGAGGTTTTTGCTATAGGGTGTGTGCACTCGCCAGACAGACAGAGAGAGACAGAGAGATAGAAAGCGAGAAATCACCCTCCAGGGGGGATGGTCACGCCGCAATCCCTTCTCCTCCATTCTCCTCTCAGGATCTTGGGCACGCACACGCGCCCAGTATGGGTTTAAGCCACCGTGTCCGGGACGCGAACCACGGTCGACTACGTGGGAGTCCAGCGATATAGCCATTACGCTAACTGCTGGTTCCCTTCCTCTTTTATTTTTGCTGTAGGGCACATGCATTCACTGGAGAGACAGAAAGAGAGAACGATGGAAAGTGAGGATGGGGAGGGGGGATGGCCATGCTGCGATCTCTTCTCTTCCATTCTCTTCTTGGGGTTTTGGGTACACACACCTATGTACCCAGCATAACCTCCAAGCTTCCTGATCAGGGACTCAAACCGTGTACTCAGTCAGCTGTCCTAACCACCGTGCCATGTGGCTGATTCCCCCACCTCAGCTCACTAAGAGAAGGAATAGACCTTAGCATATCAGTGTTTGCTGTTTAGTTGTTAACTTAGTGTGGTGGTGGGGAATACACATGTAAGTGTGGTGCGTGTGTGGTGTGTATGTGACATGTACGTGTACGTCGGAGGGGCACGTGGGAGGCGTGTGGTGGATGCACGGTAGATTTGTGATAGTGTAGAAGGTTGTGTGGTGGGTGTGCATGGTATGCTTGTGGGTGTAAGTGTGCCTAGTACCTGCGAGCAGGAAGCGGTGTGTGTGTGTGTGTGTGTGTGCACGCAAGCACATGGGCGTGTGCTGTAGTATCAGAGAGCACCTGACCTGGAGCCAGGCCGCCTGGACCGAAGAGCGGCTCGTCCCGTGGGCGATACTCGTTCTCGGTGCCTTCGCCCATCTCCAAGGACAGCACTAGCAGTGGCTGCTCCCGGTAAGGCTGGCGTCGCCTCAAAGCGGTGCTCGGACAACACAGACATGGCGACACAGTGAATACCAGCAGCCGTGTGGTCACGCCACCCACAGGCAGGTTTCTGGAGATGCTGGAAGGTCTGACTGCCCTCTCTGCAGGCAGCGGCAGTTTACTCCAGAGCTGTTAGACCAGCCAGCGAGGTCGGAGCCCGCAGAGGTTTTCCGTCCCCAGGGCCCTGCTGGTCCCCGCGTTACTAGTCACCTTGGATCCACTGTCGTCTGACGACGTGCAAAATCCGGAGCTGCTCCATTTTCCCGATTCCTGCCTGGGCTGACGAACAGGTGCAGACTCCGGCAGGCTCCATTCGTAAGAAAAAAAACACAAAGTTTTACAAAGACAGTGAGTGGTGGCTGTCAGGTACCAACCACCTCCAGCACTGCAGCTCATCAAGTAGCACGCGTTCGAGTAAGAAGCTGACGTCAGCTGCTGGCGTGGTTTTTCCTGCATGGAGAAAAGTGACTGAAAACACTGCGTTCCTCTGGACCGAGCGGGGACACCTCCGGCTGCCAGTTACGAGGCTGATGTTGGCCGTTGGCAGTGGGCAGTGGGCAGCGAGCAGCTGGGGCGGGGAAACCCATCTCCCCTACTGCTACCTCATTCGAGAGGCTTCTAGGGCCTGGACAGTGAGGACTCGCCCGGAAGGCTTTGTATAAATGTCAGCACCAACTTGCCCAGGTGATCGATTAGAGCAGCAAATCAGTTACAGTTTAATCATAGACTTTAACACTGAGACTTGGCAATTCCTGTAACTGGGCAGATGCACAGAGAACCGTGCATGCGATGGGGATGTCTCGGGGCCACCAGCCCTTCCGTCTCCTGTCTCCCCTGGCATCCTGCTGTCGGTGGTCTCCTCTAGGCTGTAGAGCTGGCATGGACAGAAACGTTATTCCTCCTACTCATGCTATAGCCCCATACCTGAAACTGTTCCAGGCCCACTGAAGGTGCTCTCTACTCTCCTGGGGAGTGGGTAAGTGAACACATTTAAAAAAAAAACTAAAGAGTACGTGTCCAGCGAGAGGGTTTGGTGAAATAAAACCTAACACCTCCGGCGTACAGTGGGAGACAGTGGGGCCATTAAACAGGATGAGGCACGTTGAAATCCTTATTTATTGACACGGAGAGACATAATTATATACTTAGTAAAAAAGATCAGCTTGCAAAGTAGGCTATAGCTCTTGGCATGTATCTATAAATATCTGCTTAGAAAAATCTGTAGGCTTTATATCCATCACCATCTATAGATGGAGAGGATGATTGGGGACTTTTATTTCTTACTTACGCCTTTCTATATTGTCTGAAGATTTTAAATATAGACGTAAATGCTTCAAAAACCAAAAAAGTAATTTTCCCTGAAAATAGATCTGTTTTCAGAGCTTGCAGAGCTTCCTTGCGGGCCTCTGTCCTAGTCCAATTCGCTCCAGCTGCCAAGGGCGACGGAAGCGTGGCATTGGGGATTTTTGAGAACTATCCAGAAATTTTCTTCTGTTTGGTTAACATGTTGTTGGACATTTTGGAACTTCAGAAGGAAAAACAGAAAAAAAAAATGCAGATTTTGGCACAAAATAGTCCCTCAACACATGTTTGTTAGGTGATGCAAGTGAAGCTGGAGACGTAAACACGGCTTGCTCTTTGCTGAAGCTCTTCTGCCGGCTGCAGGGAGACGGGCTTCATCTACACTGGCCCCTCATAATCCCTCCTCCTCCATTCTCCTCTCAGGACTTTGGGTACACATGCACGGGTACCCGGCATGCTTTTCAAGCCGTGGTCAGCCATGTGGGAGTCCAGCGCCTTAACCCCGCTGGGCCCCATATGATTTTATTTTTCTTAATTTTACACTTCTGGATTAGCTAAGAAGGAATGGACATGTCCCGGCCTGCAATATAGGTTCTTTTGACTGTGGGAACCAGCGTATGTATTTCATGATCAAATTAGACTGAGTTCCAGGGCAAACAGCTTTTGAGTGTTGATCTGGTACTACATCCATTGCTTATCAGCCTTGTCTTCTGAGTTTTTGCAGGGTTTGGAAGTTTGATCATCTGATAAGGGCCATAGTCATTTCAGGCCTCAGGCCAGTGGGATACGTAACTTTAAAATGAGAGATTAAGGGGCCAGCAGGTGGAACATCAGTGAAGGTGCTGGATCCCCCATGGCTGGTAATGGTTCAAGTCTTGAACCTGGTGGCTTGAAAATCACTCTGGGTGTGTGTGTGTGTGCGCCTGCCCAAAATCTAGAGAGAATGTGGAGAAAGGATTGCAGCATGGCCATCCTCCCCTGGGGAGGAGAGGGTGATTTCTTATCCACCCCCCCCCCCCCCCCCCCCCCACGCTCGTCCTAAAACCCCCCCCCCCCCCCAGTCTCTCTCTTGTGAGCACACATGCCTTATGGCAAAAACCTAAAAAACACTATGGAAATAACCACGGACATTACTTGGGATCTAGCTATGTGCCAGGCACTGGCTGTTCTTACCTGCATTGCTCACCACTGCTCTTAGCCACTCCCGGAGTGGGTGCCATTTCTAGCCCCATTAGAGGATGAGGTGCCTGTAACTCAGGGAAGGTCAGTCTCCTGCTTGAGGTGACACATGTGGACACTAAATGATGTACCTGCAACACGCAACTGGCTCTCACCCACTCTAGAGACTGTCCTTTTAAACCATTGTTTTAAAATGTAAAAATGACAAGTCAATTTTTATTAAAATTATTGTAAAAATAACAGTTTTAAACCACTCTAGACCACCAGAAAAGGTGTCTTTTACAACTCACACTATTAAGAGACCAGCTGACTCTATGCACATTCCTGGTTCCTTCTGGTTCCCAGATGGTTCCATTTGAGACCATCGCACAGAGGTTTGAAGACTGCGGAGGTCTGGGCCGACAGCAGGGGGCATTGCCAAGTGCGTTAGGCCTGCTTTGCTGTATCACCAGTGTTCTGAGTCTCGGATTAACGTGTTCAGCTATTTTTGGAGTGTACTTGGAAATGCAGAACTACATCTGGGAGCCGTGTGACAGGCTGGCTTAATTAGCTAACAGATAAGTAAACGTTACACTTAGTTGCAAGAATGTCTTTTTCACTGACCTTCCATAAATGGAAAGGGAGCAGGTTCACTTGATTTCACTTAGGTGATTCCACATTTAAAAGGAGGATGAGGCTTCTGTAGTTATGAACACACATCTCATCAGCTGGAACCTTACACAGCTTCTTCCTGGAGTCATTATTATTTAGGATGGCAAGAGGTAAGTTTGCCATAATTTCCCTATGTAATGATGCTGAAATGGAGCAATTAATCTCCTAACATAAAATATCGGCATGAACACAGGCACCCAAATATAAGAGGTGAGTCATTTAAGTATTGAAAAAGGGACGTGGAGACCAGTTAATTGCCAGGATCTGAAAGTCAGCAGGCCACTCTGGTTAAACACGTAGATGGTGCAGTGATGTTCCTATGCAGTGTCCTTGCGGGCTAATAATTAAATGACGGATTTAGAAATGAATGGCTGGCAGGGAACTGCTTGTGCAGAAAACAGAGTCCACTCACCAGCCGTGCCCACTTGCAAGTCCCATGGCCTTGCTCTGTTTTGACGTGGCCACAGAGAAAGTGAGAATAAGCTCATACAAGAACAAACACCCGCTTCCTCTCCTTCACTCGCACCTGAGGGTCAGGACGAGAGAACACTGCCCCTGGAGGCCAGCGCTGTATTGCTACTTGACTTGTAGTGAGTGTCAGGAGAGCGGCACCCAGAGAGAAGAAAGCTACACCTTATCAGCTCTGCTCCTGCTAGGGAAGCAAGTGTCGGGTTTATAATGGAAAAAGTCCTTCCCGGCCCACATCCGCCTGCGATCTTCTCCCTCCCTGGGGTCCAGCGGGAGTAAATATCGTCTTCGCAGCAGCTCTCCCAGGACTTGGCTTCCATCGCCATCTGCCTTACTCACCTCCCCGCATACCCAAGCCTGCTTTCCCTAGATGACTCTGAGATGGAGCGGGGTGCTGGGTGCTGGGCGAGTTATTGCTAGAATGTTGACCGTGTGACTCTGCAGTGTGCTGATGTGCTGAGGTGGGCCCCCGGTGCCTGGGTCTGGGTTCCATCGTAGGCCTCGGGAGGAACAGCCTGACCCATCTAACCAGGTACCGCCCGTCCTTCTGTGGGGCGACCTCGGGGCAGCCTGTAAGCCTGGCATGCTATTTACTTGGATCATCCTCGCATGCTGCCAGGTTCCTGGGAGACCTTACCATTTGTACCGCTGTCAGAAAGGTCTGTAGGATGTGGAAGTAAGTGGATAAGTGCGTGCTGAGGGGAAAATACGAAGTCCTGTCTTCCTGGTAGGTAAGGGTCAAAGTCAAGGGAAATTTGGAAGATTGTGTTGGAACCATCAGTATCAACTGAGAAACAGCCTCGGTTAGATTTCCATGCAGTTACCCTTTTTAAACGCTTTTAATTAAAAAAATAGACTATGTACGTGACAACACGATTAAATAATAGAAGCTAACATGAATGCGCTCACATTCGTGTGGAGTGCTGACGGATAGGGACGTTTCTTAGCCACTTGGCGACGCGTTTGCTGTAATGTACCTAAAACCTAAAAGCGCATTTGAACACTGGGAGTGTGGCTCCCTCCTCAGCAGCCGACAGCTCTGTCCTGTGAGAACAGCGGAAGAGGGTCTTGCGTCTTTGCATTCCTGGTGAGTTTAATTAAATCCTCCACCTAAGTATTTATTTATTTTAGTTTTTTTCTTTTGGAGTGAGAGAGATGAGAGACACAGAGAGACGGGCACCCCCACGGTGCTCTCAGTTTGCAGCCAGCCCTGCCTCCAGGCTCCTGCGTGCATGGTGACCTCGGCAGGTCTGCGGGTGTGAACCTGGGACCGCCCACGCGGGTCAGCCTCGCGGAGCACTGTGCCAGCACCTGGCCTCCTAGCGCACGCCCTTTAGGAGTACGATGTCTGGAGGAATTTAGTGACCTATTTCATCTTCCGATGTCCCCAGAATGATAGGCTGCAAATGAAACACCACAGACTGTGCGACTTGAAAACCGAAATTTATTTTCTCACAGTTCTGGGGTCTGGGAGGTCTGAAATCAAGCATGCCAACATGGCGGGTCCTGGTGAGGGCTCCTCCTCCTGGCTGGGAGAAGGTGGCCTTCACACCGCGTGTTCTGGTGGCAGGAAGAGGAAGAGGGAGCGAGAGTGCGCACCACACCTGGCTTCTCCGTGTACAGGGACGCTCATCCTGTCGGGGGGTCTCACCTTCATGACCTCGTGTAAGCCTAGTTATCTTATCTTGTTTGTTTCCCATTGGGCTCCTGGGCTCTCCAGAGAGACAGAGGGAAAGTGAGAAATGACTCCCTGGAGTGACAGCCATGTGCAATCCCTTCTCCTCCATTCTCCTCTTGGGATTTTGGGCACACACACACACACACACACACACACACACATACACGCCAGGTGTGATTTTCAAGCCACCAGATCTGGGACTCGAACCCAAGCAGCCGTGTGGGAGTCCATCACAATACCCGGGTACCCCAAGCCCAATTACATTCTAAGGGCCTCGTCTTCAACTACCCTCTACCCTCCCATAGCGGGTCATGGCTTCACCACGTGAACTCCAGACGGCAGGTGTCAATGCATGATCGACGCATCGTTTTTTCTTCCTAGTAAGGGGTTAATCTGAATGGGGAGCAGTTTCAGTCCTCTCAGGCTGCTGTGACGAAATACTATAAACTGGCTGGCTTTAAACAGCAGATACTTCATTTCTCGCAGTTCTGCCGGCGGGGAAGGTCCGATCCAGACGCCGGCAGACTTCGCGTGGCGAGGACCCACGTTCTCACGGTGGCCTCTTCTCGCTGGGCCCTCCTGGGACACCCCAGCTCTCCGAGGCTTCTGTCGCTGATCCCATTCACGGCCACTCCACAATGACGATTTCACACTTCCAAAAGGCCCCACGTTCTAATGCCATCACTTAGGGGGAAAGACTTCGACACGGGGATGTTGGGCAGGGGCACGAGTGTCCCGGACATCACAGGAGCTCCGGGGGTAGACAAAGCCTAGGAGCTCCCTGGGCTCCGATCTGGGTTGATTGCCCTGTCCAGGTACATTTGTAGATTTGCCATTTAAATGTTGAATTTTCTTAAATTAAGTAAGAAGGCGGCCAGAATGGCTGAGGGCCGGGTGCACACATTTACTGACGTTCTCGGTGATCTTTAGTCAGGCACTGTCGTTCTCTTCCTCTCAGGGTTTGTCCAGGGCTGTGGAGCTGAGGAGCTCAGCGCTGCTGTCCAGATGGAGGACAGCGCTCACAGCAGACCGAGCGTGGGGCGCCTGCCTGATCACACTTAGTGAGGGCAGAGCGCAGAATCCCCGTGCCCTGCCTCTAGCTTGCTTGGGTACCGTGAACGTTGTCTAAGTACAGGCTACCCCTTAGCGATCTGGAAAATTCGCACTAATTTGGTCAGATGGCCTGTACCCCTGCACACCAGATAGTGCTGCCGGTGATGTTTGCAGTGAAGGACAGAAAACGTTTTTTTCCTGAGCCCTTTCCTGTGCATTACAACATCCTTGGGAGGATCTTATCATCTCATCAGCTGTATGCCCCTGGGCAGTCACAAAACCTCACTGAGCTTCAGTTTCTCATTTTTTTTTTTTTTTGAGAGGTTTTTGCTATAGGGTGCGTGCACTTGCCAGAAAGACAGAGAGAGACAGAGAGACAGAAAGAGAGAAATCACCCCCAGGGGGGATGGCCACGCCGCAATCCCTTCTCCATTCTCCTCTTAGGATTTTGGGCACGCACACACATGCACCTGGAGTGAGTTTAAGCCACTGGGTCCGGGACTCAAACCATGGTCGACTACATGGGAGTCCAGTGACATAGCCATTATGCTAACTGCTGGTCCTTCAGTTTCTGATTTTTAAAAGCTTATCTGTGTGTTTCAGAGTTCTGAAAGAGAGAAGGCGAGTGAGAGAAAGAGAGACTCAACAGGATCACCGTGCCATGACCCCCAGCCTGGGACAGCCCAGGCCACAGCATATGCACAGGAGGCTGGGGAATGACTTGGGACTCCCCCGGGTGGGTCCGTTGTGTTACCCCCACACCATCCATTTCTCATTTCTGTCAGGTGGCTTGTGAGTATCTTACTCAGATCGACTGTGGACCAGACAAGATAATGAGTGTAAGAACACAGAGCAGAAGTAAACCAATGGAGGTGCATTGATTCTGAAAATAAGTTTATGTCTTTATCACAGAAAAGCCAGTGCCAGATAATTCCTATGACTATATGAACAGTCAAGTTGGCATACTTGACTTCTGATTCTGAGAAGTAAGTATACTTTATAAACGTAAAATTATTTAAATAATCCAGGTCCCCAATCTCTTTTCTCAAACTCCTGGGGCCAGATATCAATAGGAACATAGAAAATTTCAGTTGCCTCTTTTAAGAAAGCTGTAGCTCAAAGAGATTAAGAAACTAATCAAGGTTCACAGTAAAAGTGAAAGAGCTTGGGAACCAGCAGTTAGCGTAATGGCTATGTCACTGGACTCCCACGTAGTCGACCACGGTTCGTGTCCCGGACCCGGTGGCTTAAAACTCACGCCGGGCGCGTGTGCGTGCGTGCCCAAGATCCCGAGAGGAGAATGGAGGAGAAGGGATTGCGGCGTGACCATTCCCCCTGGGGGGTGATTTCTCGCTTTCTGTCTCTATGTCTCTCTCTGTCTGTCTGGCGAGCGCACGCGCCCTACAGTGAAAAATCTCTCAAAAAAAAAAAAAAGAAAAAAAAAAGTGGAAGAGCTTGAATTCAAAATCGTGTTTGAGGAGCCAGTGGTTGGTGTGGTGAATAAGGTGGTGAACGTTCACATGGCCAACCACAGTTCGAGTCCTAGACCTGGCAGCTGGCTTTCTCTTTTTCTGTCTTCCTCTAACCAGTGCATGAATTAAAAAAATAAATAAATAACTAAAATTAAATTAAAAAAAATACAGTACATATTCTATATATAACACTGCCAGTGTGGTCTGGAGAAGCACCCCATAACCAAAACCATCATTATTTTGAGAAATGTAAAATATTTATACTAAGTGGGACATGCAAACACTAAATACCCTCAAATCACTTCAGGTTAGGTTTTTCCAGAAAATAAATTCAATTGGGGTTAGGTTTTACTGCCAAATTAAATATTTAATTTGTGACAATTTTGGAAAACATTTGTGAATTGGAGGTAAGGGACTGAAGATCTGTATAGCTAAATAACTTTTTACTTTGCTCCAATAAAGTAATATCGACCCTTTAGAGCGGAAGTCATTGCCATATAACTTGGCCATAGGTGTCAGGTTATGGAAATAAAATTTGGTGCTGGCTTTCCTGTGAGAAATCCAGATCTCAGGGCATTCCAGCCCCTCCTCAATCATCGTCTCACGGTTCATGACTCCGGTGATGGACATCCGGGCATGAGCCTCGCAGAGTGTGTGAAGGACATACTACGCCGTGGCCTGTGGTCTGAAAACAGGAAAGGTGCTGCTATTTAGGTGATAGAAGATCTTTATTTATATATGCATATTTTTAATTTAAATTTATTTCTTTATATTCATTCACCGTACATCATTACAGCATACACAATGAGATTTCCCATCCAAAACACACTGTAGCAGTCAAGCACATCAGCATATGTGTTATCATCAACAAATAATTTTCCATTTGTTGTTTCCTGTGTATTTTGCTTTTTTTTCCCCATCCTTGATTCCCTATCCCTCACCCTCTGCCATGTCCCACCCTCCTCCCACACTGTCTCTGGTATCCATGGTTGCTTTCTATGCCTTTTCCCCCCATTTTACTGATTCACTAAAGAACTTAATTAATCTAAATATTTCCATTAGCAAGTGCAGTTGATATATACATGTCCATGAACACAAGTCTGACTTTAGGCATAAACCTCAGTGAGTTTGAACATACTATAAAGTAGCACCTAGCTGGGACTGTATAGCTTACTGCAGTCATCAAATAGGTTTTTTCTTTTTCTTTTTTTTTTTTTTTGGAGAGGTTTTTGCTATA
>NW_006203652.1:66672-74658 GCF_000334495.1 Tupaia belangeri chinensis
TCTTGGAGAAGATCTTCTTGGGTTGATTATATTTGGGGTCCTTTGTATTTCTTAGGACTGGATCTTGAATGCCTCTCTAGGTCTTGCAGGGTTTCATGGAATAGATTATCAATGCCCTTATGAGACTCTTTGCCTTCTAGGATGCCAATTATCTGGATGTTTGGACTTTATGGTATCTAGTACTTCTTCTTTATTATTCTCAATTTTTGGGGCCATTTTCTCAGTCTTCATGGTAGATTTTTCTAGGCCAGCAATTTTCTCTTCTACATCTGAGGTTCTATTTTCTGTATTATCTAGTCTGCTTTTAATACTTTCAAGGGAGATTTTGACTCCTGTATTATAGCCTTCATCTCTAATAGGTCCGTTTGATTCTTTTGTAAAGCGTGTAATTCCTCTTTTAGCTCTCGCAAGAATTTCCTCACCTCCTGGAACTCATCAGCTCCTTTCTCCTGCCTCTTCCGCACTTCATTGTCTCTCTTCTCTTCCATCTCTGTTAGCTTCACCATTATGAACATTCTAAATTCTTTATCAGACATTTCCTTGATTCCATTGAACTGTCTGTGGATGAAGAGGAGTTATTCTTTTCCCTTGGAGGAGAGGCATTTTCTTGCTTTCCCATATTTCTTGTGGCCCTGTGGTGATTTCTAGTCATCTGATGGATGGTGTGTTTCTTCCCAAACTTGAATTTCAATCACTCAAGTTTGTCGGCTGGAGGCTCAATTATCCATGGAAAATCTTCATTTCTCTTATTCCCCTGAAATCCCTAGTTCTCAGGAGCCATGAAGGTGTCTTCTCTAGAATTTGAAAATGGATTCATTTTCTTAATCCTGGGCAAATACAGAGGTTTCTAAAATTATAGCTTTACAAAGATGACCACTTTCCCCAAATTCATCAAAATGAAGTGTTATATCTGTCACTGATTTAAGTATCCCATCAACATGCCAGAATATTTTCTTTTCATGAAAAAGAGGCTGAAAATTCTAAAATTTATGTTGTCCAGCAGAGCACAGTCAGCACTGCAGCAGATCAGTGATAGAAGATCTTACAGCATAGACTTCACTGGGTAATGCTCACAGCAGAGAACGGTTTAAAAATTAATAACTGACCTTTTATTTACTCTAGGAGAAATCCCATCCAGGCTATCACAAAGGAGTACATTTGACCTAGAGTCCTGTGCAAATGGGGAAGTACTCTACACCCCTATTCTTTCTAAACTCAAAAATTTGCTAAGATGGCCTCTACCCTTGGCATGCCAGACAATACCTGCCTGAGATATTTGCTGTAAAGGAGAGAAAACTCTGTTTTTTCCTGAGCCCTTTCCTGCATTACGACATTCCTTGGGATGATCTTTACTCGTTGTCAATTTGCCTGTTCATCAGAGGAGAATGGAGGAGCAGAGATGGCAGGTGTGGTCATCCCCCCCCAGGGGACGATTTCTCACTTCCCCTCTCACTGTGTCTGTCTGTCTCTCTCTCCAGCTAGTGCAAAAATCTCTCAAAAAATTCTTTCATTTATGCATTTTTTCTGTCAATATACAGCTAAGTTTGGCAACTCGAATTCAACTTTGAGATTGTCCCTGTCTTTCAAGGCATAGCACCAGAAATTCTGCTGGGAAGAGGAAGACAAAGGCCAGCTGCAGAGTCTTGAGGAGCTCTGCATTTTAAAATATTTTAAAGACATTTGGGAATTAAAACCAAGGATTTATTGGATCCCAAGGCTCCATTTTATTTATGTTGTAAAATCCCTTTCCAACCTAGAAAGTCAGGAGCTCAGAGAAAGAGGTCCTTATGGGAGAATTACAGAAGTCTTCCTCGTCTCCCACTCCAGCCTCAGTGTGAAGTTCATTAACAAGGTTCTTTTGAGGGGAGCTCGCTACAGGGACTTAGCACAGCTGCTCCCCACAGGTAAAGGGGTTGGCCCACAGCAGGGGTCAAGAGCCCGAGTGCTGAAGAGTCAACTTAAACGTATGATTTTGGGGGCCATTTGTGGAACCTGGCAAATTGGGTAAAACATAATTACACTCCAGTTCATGATTGCCAAGAACTAGTATTGTGGGTTTTTTTGTTTGTTTGTTTTTGTTTTTTATCATAAAGAGAAAGAAAATCTGGGTCTCCATGTAAAACCTTCCAGTTTTCCAATGAGCACAAACGTCCAAAGCTCTGGTAGATGCTGGGGTGATGTCCACCACTGTGTGGGTCGGAAAGTCGGGAACATGGTCATCTGCGTTATTAAGCAGGCGGTCAGCTTCCCTCTGCCCCAGCCACGGGCAGCCTACGTCTCCGACACGTCTGTGTTGGTCTTGGCCATGTGTCTTGCGGTGGCCCATGGAATGTGAGCACGTGAGCTGTGAAGCAAGGCCAGAAGGAGGTCTAGCATGTCAGCCTGTGTGTCATCCCCAGGGCTGCCCATCCAAGGAGGATGCAGAACACGTGGCAGCAGCATGAGCCCTGCCCTCGAAGCTGAGCGTCGTCCAGCATGGTTGAGACTGGCCACAGACCAGGTGCAGCAAGAGGGAATGGCGGTCATTCACGCGTCATTCTTTTCACTACGGATAAGATACGGGTGTTTGTGACTTACCTATGACCGCACACCAGGCGGTGCGGTGGGGGCTGGAAACTGGGCCTGCTAAATCTAAAGGCGATTGTTACTACTGTTTATTTACCAGTAGGTTAGGCCCACGACAGTAGCCTAGCTGATAACCCTTGTTTAAAGTCAGGAATTTAGGATATGTCTTGACATTGCTTCAGATAAAACATAAAACTGGAAATTGTACTTGGCAAACTTTCACTGTTGTTTTATTTAACTTTGAACTCTATGAATGGAATGTTGCCATATATGAGGGCAATTTAACTGGGGGAAAAATGCTTTGGACTCGCTGTGATTTGTTTTGGTCTCTCTTAGTAAAAAAGAGAGAGAGAGAGAATATGGAGCCAGCAGGTGGTGTAGTGGTTAAGGTGCTGGACTCCCACATGGCCGACAGCAGTTTGAGTCCCAGACCCAGAGGCTGGAAACTCACCCCTGTCATGTGAGCGTGCATGCCTGAAATCCTGATAGGAGAACAGAGAAAGGTGGTTTCTCTCTCTTTCTTTTGGCTGAGTGCATAGTCCCTAGAGCAAAAATCTCTTTGAAAAAGCATGACTTATATGTGTAGAAGTATGTTCATGTGCACATATGTGTAGACACATGTATATGCACATGTTTGTATGGACCCATGTGTACACACATGTATGGACGCACGTATTGCACACATGTGTATGGATGCATGTGTGCACACGTGTATGGATGTATGTGTGTGCCTGTGTGTGCACATCTACATGAACGTATGTGTGTGTGCACACATGTATATGGACATGTGTGTGCCTGTGTGCACACATCTGTATGGATGTATGTGTGTGCACGCATGTGTATGTGTGGGCACTCATGTGTTTGTATGTATGTATGCGTGTGCACACATCCGTATGAACGTATGTGTGTGCACGTATGTGTATGTGCGTGCACCCATGTGTATGCATGTATGTATGTATGCACGTGCACACACCTGTATGGACGTATGTGCGCACACACGTGCGCACACATGTGTAGGTATCTACGTGCACACACCTGTATGGATGTATGTGCGCACACACGTGTGTGCATGTATGTGTGCACACATGTGTATGGACGCATGTGTGCACACATGTGTATGTGTGCGCGCTTATGTGTATGTATGTATGTACACGTGTATGCATGTATGTGTGCACACATGTGTATGGACTCATGTGTGCACACATGTGTGTGTGCGCGCTTATGTGTATGTATGTATGTGTGCACACACGTGTATGAACGTGTGTGTGTATACACATGCATATGACACATACCCTCCTGCACTCTAGTGAGAGCCTGCCGGACTCTCCTGACCCCTCTGCCGGCCCAGGACATCAGGCTCTTGTCTCACACCCGGTGTTAGCTTTCTGGAGCTGAGTAAGGAAGTGCTGCACACTGGTGGCTTCAAACAACAGAACGTGTCCCACAGCCCTGAGGCCGGATGTCTGAACCCGAGGAGGCGCAAAGCCATCCTCCGAAACCTACGGGCGTCCTTCCTCGCTGCTCTCCAGCCTCGGGCCGGCCTGGTGTGTGGCTATCACCCTGCTCTGCCTTGGCCGTCGCGGCCAGACGGCAGCCCTGTTGGGCTAGGGGCCCACCTTTCTCTAGTCCGACCCCGTTTTCACTACGGAGGCATTAATCCTGTTTCCAATTAATGTCGCTCCCTCCTGGAGAAGGGGTAAGGACCTCAACGCAGCTTTTTGGCAGGAGGGGACCCAAGTCGAGCCAGTCGTCTAGCCCCGGCCTGGCTGCAGAGGAAGCCCTGTGGGCCTGGAGGTTCTCTGTTCCCTAATTCTCGGAGGCTGTCCCTGCCGCCCTCCCAGAACCGCAGCCCCACAGCTCCTGCGGGGCTCTATCCCCTGAGCTTAGAGCAATCCTAGGAGCAAATTGTCTGCAGTGGCAGCCCTTTCTCAGGAAGCTCTCAGTTCGTTTTTCTCCGGGCGATATTGTTTTTCTGCTCACTGAGTGAATATCTGTGCCCCAGGTGGCCAGGCTTTTTCATTACTCAGAAAATCCCTCCAACTCCAAATCAAAAAGAAATACAAGCTAGACATATTTCTGTCCATTTCCCCCATCTAAGCATAAAAAGGCAGTAGGGAATAAAACTAAAATGTCACGCTGGGCTGACAGGTTTCCGCACGGATCGATTTTAATGCGCGTTCATACAGGAAAGATTGCTATTCGGACTGGGGTGCTGGGTCCCAAAGCCTGGCTTCCCCAGGCCTGGCCCTCCCCGCTGTGCAGCAGGCTTAGATTGCCTGCTGTGCCCTTACCTGGCATGCGCTCCCCCTCGTGTGGTCCCGAGACCCGTGGCTGTTGGGCGGAGAACAGGGCCGTTTGTCCCCTTGTCCTCATCTCGAGTGGTGCTGGGTGCAGCGAAGGACCACACATGTGCACCTTCTGTCCCCTCTGTCTGCTATCTGTGCTTCCTCTTGCTGACTTAATTCTGGTTTTCTCTTCTCTCCAAGGAACCAATTTCACTCCTGGTCCTAAACTGCTTCATCTTTTTCTTTTTTTAATAATTATTAATTTAATATATTATTATTATTATTATTATTATTTGCCATAGGACACATGCACTCACCAGAGAGAGACAGAGAGAGAGAGAGAGACTAAGAGAGAAAGCAAGATGTCAGGCCTGGGACTCGAACCATGGTTGGCCATGTGGGAATCCAGCACCTTAACCACACCACATGAGGTCCCCATCTTTAACCTTTTATGTCAATCTCTTTTTCCTAGACTGAAACTCCTGTATCTTGCTCCCTAATTCAGAAGGACAGGAAAAAACAAAAACAAACAAAAAAACCGTTTTAATGCAGAGCACTGGTTCCTAACTTGTTTCATGTATAATAAACTCTTTGACTTTCTCCAAATTTGCCTTAATTTATTTACAGGCACACTCTTGTACATTCTGGTTCCTGTGTTAACATCGGCACTCCTCAAGGGCCGTCCACCTAAGGGCTGAGAACTGCAGGCCCGGAGCTCTGGGAGTCTTTCTCCAGGCTGCCCGTTTCTTGCTGGCCTTCCTCTGGCCCAGAGTTCACCTGGAGACTGGGAGTAAGAGAGATCCGTCACTCATTTGCTTATGCATTCATTCTTAGGTCCAACTTCCAATGAGAATTTTACTGCATTCTATTGAATTGCCTGAGATGCAAATGAGGACTTTCTGCAGTGCTTGTCCAAGGAGGCCCAGTTTCTGGCCAGGTAACAAGTTCGCACTCACTTTGAGAAGTTCAAAATACACACCCACCATTGTAGCCAAGTCAAGTTTTGGGGCAGGTCAAGAGATGACACCGTGAAGTAGATCAGACCTCGTGGATTAAACCCTGGCTCCAGCCAGCCTGTGGTCTCAGGCTACCTTCTGGATCTCGCTGCACCTCAGTGTTCATGTGTTACAGGTGGACGTGGGTGAGCTTGGGGATTACAGGGCCTGAAACAGAAGTAGTGTGGGAAATCGTCTTTAAGAAGAACAATACAAAATGTCAAATATAGAATAGGTCTACGGGGGACCTGCCAGTGGCGTAGTGGTTAAGATGCTGAACACTCCCACATGGCCGACCATGGTTCGAGTCCTTGACCCGGCGATTGCTTTCTCACTTTCACTTTCTCTCTCTCTCTCTCTGTCTCACTGGTCAAATTTTTAAAAAAGTAAACAAATAAAGTTAAATAAAATAATTCTTTAAAAAAAGAGAAAAGAAATAGGTCTATAGTTAGGTAAATATTTATCAGCACAGTAAGTATGTATTTAGAATGAAAAAATAAATTATAAGTTAAAAAATTAAAAGAAAAAAAAAAACTTTGGGGCCAGCAGGTGGTGTGATGGCTCAGATGCTGACTGCCACATGGCAGACGGGGGTTTGAGTCCTGGATCCAGTGGCTCGGGCCGGGCAAGTGTTAGTGCATGCCCAAAACCCCGAGAGAAGTGAGAGGGGGGTCGTGGCACAGCCAAGCCCGGGGGCAGGGAATGGAGGACAGCGATCTCACTTTCTGCCTCACTGTCTCTCTCTGTCTCTCTGGTGAGCACTTGTGCCCTATGGCAAAAAACGTAAAAAAAAAAAAACCCAAAACGTAAAGAAGCTGACAAGTGACATCTGCTTCATGAAATCCAAAAATACACAATTTTATTACTATTAATAATATACATCTGCCTGACACCTCTCTTTAAAACGTTTTTGGTGTCGACTTCCCCTGCATATTTTAAATCACTTTCAGTTCACAACAATTTTGAATTTTCTATAGGGAGCAGCTTTCGTAGGTCTGGCCCTTTGACCTGGCCGGGGATGGCTGTGGACACCACACCGAATGCTGGGACACTTGGGCCAGACGCTTGGCCACCTTGTCCCACTTCTTGGGGTTGTTGTAACAAATACCATGGATTATATGACTTCCAAAATCAAAACTTTAATTTTTTCAACTGGGAGACTAGAAGACCCAGGCCAGGGTATCAGCATGGTGGGGTCCCTCTGGGTTGCGGACAGCAGCTTCTCATGCTTGTAGCTAGTTCTCTGCTTTCTTCTCCTTCTTTCCTTCTTTCTTTTTCTTTCTTTCTTTCTTCTTTCTTTCTTTCTTTCTTTCTTTCTTTCTTTCTTTCTTTCTTTCTTTCTTTCTTTCTTTCTTTCTTTCTTTCTTTCTTTCTTTCTTTCTTTCTTTCTTTCTTTCTTTCTTTCTTTCTTTCTTTCTTTCTTTCTTTCTTTCCTTCCTTCCTTCCTTCCTTCCTTCCTTCCTTTCTCTCTTTCTCTCTCTTTCTTTCTTTGTCTTTCTTTAGGTTTCTGCTACAGATGTGCACCTGCCAGAGAGAGAGAGGGAGAGAGAGAAAGTGAGAAACCACTTCTCAGGGGGGAGGACCATGAGCAATCCCTTCTTCTTCACTCTTCTTTCTGGATTTTGGCATGTACTCACATGCACCTGGTGTGTTTTGTAAACGCACAGAAAGCCATGTGGGATCCAGCTGCCTTAACCACACCACTTGGCCGGCTCCTGGCCTTTCCTTAGCAGGGCCTAAATTACAGACTTGACCTGCATGAGCTAATTCCCCATAGTTCCCATCTCCTAATACCACCACAGTATAATTAAGGTTTCAAATATTTTTTTCTTTTTCTTTTTCTTTTTTTTAAACATTTTTGCCATAGGGCACATGTGCTTACCAGAAAGAGGCAGAGAGAGACAGTGAGAGGGAAAATGAGAAATCAGCCCCTGGGGGATAGTCATACTGCAATTACTTCTCCTCTTTTCTTTTCCTGGGATTTTGGGCACATATGCACATACACCCAGCATAATTTTCAAGCCACCAGATCCAGGACCCAAACTGTGGTTGGCCATGTGGAAGTTCAGTGTCTTAACCACTACACCACCTGCTATACCCTCAGCATAGACATTTTCTTTTCTTTTTTTCTTTTTTTTTTT
>NW_006203652.1:74683-97327 GCF_000334495.1 Tupaia belangeri chinensis
CAGACAGACAGAGACATAGAGACAGAAAGCGAGAAATCACCCCCCAGGGGGGATGGTCATGCCACAATCCCTTCTCCTCCATTCTCCTCTCGGGATCTTGGGCACGCACGCACACGCGCCCAGAATGAGTTTTAAGCCACCAGGTCCCGGACGTGAACCGCGGTCGACTACGTGGGAGTCCAGCGACATAGCCATTACGCTAACTGCTGGTCCCAAGTTCAGTACAATCTTGGTCCCACTTTCTGGATCGTCATCTTTAAACATGGAAAACGGAAAACATCGTCCGAAGGATTGGCAGAGAGAGCATAAACTGTGTTTAAAGGCACCCCTCCCCCCAGATATTTTACCGGAAAAGATTCAGAAGCACAAAGTATTGGGTTGTCGGAAAAGTCACGAGGCATATTTGCATAGAAAAACAGAAAAACGCGTCACGACTTTTCCAACACCCCGTCTCGCGGGTGCGTGCAGGCCCATCTGCGGAAGTGACAAAGGCGTGCTCTGTATTTACCGCGCCCCCCTAAGGCCCAGAAGGGATCTGTTCGGCATTGGCAGTTGGTTTTCCTGGAGGGTCGTCAGTGTACATGTCTGCCAGTCCCCTGTCTCTGCTGTCCTCCACCCCCACGCACACATTTTATTTGGTTATTCTTTCTACACTTGTGTACACAACCTCATATCCTGAAGGTGACAGGAACCACCAAAATAGCATTTATAGAGAAACTCCTGGGAGGGTGAGGAAGTGGGTAAAAGAGAGAACCCATTCTTTCTGCAGTGCTTTATAATCCTCCACTTTCTGCTCAGCAGAATTACCCCCTTGGCTGGATTATTCATTACTAAGAGTTGATTTCAGCCCAAAGTCTGTGTCTGTAGATTAGGACGCAGAGGGAGATTAGCTTCTCACAGTGGTGACTGGAAATAAGTTCCTGATCTGATCATCAAAATTGTGTGTGTGTGTGTGTGTGTGGGGGGGGGGTGTTTTACCACCATTTTTGACTCTGCAGGGGCTTCTGCCATCAGTTAAATTTTCATCTTGGACATGTTCTGTTGGTGCAGTTCTGTGGCCCCAGCGTCATATGTGCAAGGAGAAGAGAGTGCGTGTCTGTGGGCCGCGGGTACTTCTTGTCTCTGCAGGTGCCCGTGCTTGTTTCTGAAACTATTTGTACACCCGTGTTTATTTTTATCTTCACACACCTGGGCGACGGTCATCCTGTCACTTCCTTATTAAAGTCCAGGAAGCACAGGGCGGAAGGGCGAAGTAACTTCTCCAAGTTCTCAGACCTGGTGAACGTGGAGCTGGCGTGGGGACCCGTATTCCTCACTCCAAAAACCCGCTCTGCTGCCTGTCAATAGCTATTTTTCTTTCTTTCCCTTTTGTTTTTGCCATAGGACATGTGCATTTGTCAGGAGAGAGACAGAGAGACACAGAGAGAGAGACAGAGAAATCACTCCTTGAGGGCACAGTTACATCACAGACCTTCCCTCCATTCTCCTGAGGTTCTGGGCGCACATGCACATGTGCCCAGCACAAGCTTCAAGCCGCCGGGTTGGAGACTTGAACTGGGGCCGGCCATGTATGAGTCTAGAGCCTTAACCAGGACACCACCTGCTGCCCCCCCTCCTTTTTTTGTGAGCTTGGCCAGGGAGCAGTGTTCTTAATAGGTGTTGTCACAGTTGAACAGAATGAATATAAGAATTTTAAGCCTAAGGGTTAAGATATTTATTGTTCCTGGCAAAATTAAACATGAAGAAAAAAATACCCCATTCTGGGGAAAAGACGTTAGGCGATTTTTTGTAGCTGTCCCGCTCTCCAAACACGCTGTCGACCGTGAGGCAATACGTTAGCAGCATTGGCTACAGCTCCTGGGGCGGCTGCACATCCTGCAGGAAATGTAACTTTGTGATAAATGTGTAAACAAAGAACTAGGGAGACCAGGGAAGAAGTTATTTATTGTGCTTCAGAGAAGGGGCCTCTTGCAATATGCTCCAGTCATTCAAAACTGCTCTTTCAAGAAAACATCACGTCTTCCCTCAGTTCCTGGCACCCCACGTCCGTGGTCAACGAGGCCTTCGGGCAGTGTGCCGGGGTGCCTGCCCCATGGCCTTCCCTCTGCAGAGGAAAACCTGGTGGGCGCTGAAGCACCTAGAACCCAGGAACCTGGGCGGAAAGCAGGAGTGGGTGATGCCGGTGGGAGCAGGAGGGCGCGAGCTCATGAGGGATCGTGGGAGGTGGGCATTCAGATCCAGGAAAGGAGAGTCCCGGTCACGGCAAGTGGGAATGGGGATCGGAGGCCACTTTCCCTCACTGCTTTGTGGCTCATCGGTGACCAGTTCTATCCTAGCCCGCGTTGGCTTTGACAATGAGCTTTTCTGCAAGTCCGCTTCTCAAAAGTCCTCACTACAAAGTCCGTGGGTTCGAGTGCCCAGGACGGAACCCCGTGAGCCCAGCCAAGGAAAAGAGCGGTGTGGCAGCGCAGGGTGCCTGGCGGGTCCTGAGGTGGCATGGATGCCACCCGCTTTCCCGTCAGTGGCCGAGGGGCCCGACTCGCGCAGGGCCAGTGTGGGGGAAGGAGCGGGCCGACGGTGCAGACGGAGGCACGTGGTCTCCACCGGGAATGGGGCAATGGGCCCTGGACCCCCGCTTATTTGCTGTCCATTCATCGATGGCTTACGTGAGACGTTATGTGCAAAGACTTTATAAAAGGAATCATCCTACGAGCGGCCTCATGAAGTACATGCCCGAGGACACACAGCTTGCGCGTCTGTGGCCCCAGCTCACGTGGACCCCGCCAAACCCAGCCTGACCCTGACCTCGCTGCCTACCACGAGTCGGCATTCAGGGCATGCACGTAGCTGTCCACACCGTGTCCCTCACGGCCGTCCACACCATGTGCCCTCCCGGCCGTCCACGCCGTGTGCCCTCACGGCTGTCCACACCATGTGCCCTCCCGGCTGCCCACACCATGTACCCTCCCGGCCGTCCACACCGCGTGCCCTCCCAGCCCGACCTCGCCACTGCCCATATGCGCTGTGCAAGTGCCTCCTCCTGCGGGAGGGCGCCCTCACCGTCTCCCTGCTTACGGAAAGCCAGGGGCCGCAGGGCCTGGGCCTTTGCTATGTTTAAATCAAGAGTCTGAGCAACGAAGTCCACGTCTCCGTCCGTCACTGCACCGTCCACAGAGGACACGTGGCACGGACCGCGGTGGCAGCCGAATGAGTTGCTTGGGCTGTCCTCTGCCTTGGCAGCGCGGGTAGAGACGGAGTAAAATGACACTGTCACTACGGCATTTCTGCTGCAGGGCCGAAGCGGTGTGGCCGGCAGGACTGCGACACCCAGAGTCTCTGGGCTTCCTGAGGCACGGGCTCGTTCTGGTCTGCTCCTGGACACTCCTGGCCTGGGGTGGCTGCGAGGTGTCACGTGGGGGTGGGGGCTTAGCCAGCTCTGGGGCGAAGAGCTGAGCCCGTGTTTCCACCGGAGACGGCATCTGTGCCAGAGCCTGCAGAACTGCCAGCTGCGGAGGGCGTGTACTGCGAGAACAGCTTTGCCAGCGGGCTAGTGGCCTCCTGTTCTGTGTCTTATAACAGGTGAGTGGACATCTGGAACGGGGTCTGGGTGGTGCCTTTTTCTTGCACTGAACAGTTATAATTTTTCAACTTGATCTTACTGTAAGATGAGTGTGTGTGTGTGTGTGTGTGCGTGTGCGTGTACCGACGTGGAGTTGGCCACTTATGTGGAGAAACTTATACAGGAGCCCTTTTGAAGGTGGTAACAATCTAGAGACAATAAATAGTTGAGAAAATACACAGCATTCCCTGCCCCCCCACCACCAAACTTACCCTAAGTAACCCACACATATGACCTGCTGCTTGACCAGCATCCTAAGGTTCCTGTTGCAGGAATCCGACGACCAAGGAAATGAGGGGCCCCTCTGTAAAATCATAGCTGACGCAAGTGAACATGGTGGATGAGCATCACTTAGGCTGGGGGTTCGGGGCAGGGGCCATTAAACAGCTGCCTGGTACAGTTACATTTAAGCAGAGCCATGAAGGATAAGGAGCCAGCCAGACGAAGGAGGTGAGGAAAACTTGCGAATTCGGGTAGAAGGAACTGCATCTACAAATATCTGGGTTCCTAAGTGGATGTCATGTAAGCTGCGAAGGGGGGAGATGTGGCCAGAGCTTTGTGAAGGAGGGGAAGGGCGATCTCGCGTGAACTGGGGAAGACATGCCTCGCAGAGTCCTGTAGGTCATCTGCGGAACCCCTCCTAGGAGCACGGCTAGACCTTTGAGTGCTTGAAGCAGGGTAGTGGCGTAACAGACTCGTGTCTTATAAAGATCATGCCAATTATTTTATGAAGAACAGACTGGGGAGGAGGGCAAGTGGGGATAGAGAGAAAAGGAAGGGCACTGTTGTTGTACCGGTGAGGAATGAAGAATTAGATGAGGGTGATACAAGCTGTGGAGGTGGAGAAAAGTTGAGGGTGTTCATTCATTTTGAAAGCATGATTAGTAGAAGTCTAGGGATCAACAGAGAAGTTGTACGAGGGCTCAGGTTTCCAGAATGAACAAATGCATGAGTAAAGGTATTGTTTATTGAGATGCAGTTATGGTCTATACTATTGGTGAGGGTTTTGAAAAATCTTATTTAAAATAATTTTAGAGTTACAGGAAAATGTCAAAGATAGTACAGAGTTTCCAATAGGCCCTTCACTCAACTTGCCCTAATGTTAATATCCTTTATAAGCATGGCACAATGATCAAAACTAAACAAAACAACACAAAAATAACATGATAATGGCAGTATCGGTGAAGACACAGACTTTATGCACGTCTTACCAGTTTCCTCGTGAACACGCTATTTCCGATCCAAGATCTACTACAGGACTCTGTGTTGCATTTGGTCACTATGTCTCCTTGGTCTCTGAGAACCCGTGGCACTTTCTCATTCCTTTTTATCAGGAACGTGACACTATTGAGGAACACGAAAACACCCCTCCATGGGTTCACTTTCTTATGGTTTGGCTGAGTTTTTGGATTATGGTAAAAATCCTGCAGGGACAACACACCCTTCCCAACCCATTGTATCAGGGGGTACGTGATCTCAACATGGCTTACTACATTACTCTGTTAAGACAGTACATGATGGGCCAGCAGGGCATGGAGGTTAAGGTGCTGGATCTCACGTGGCCAACTCTGCAGTTCAAGTCCAGATCCGGTGGCTTGAAAATTATGCCAGGTGCACTTGTGGGTGCATGGCCAAAATCCCAAGAGGAGACTGGGGGAGAAAGGATTGTACGGTGGTGATCTTCCCTGGAGAGTGATTTCTCACTTCCTCTCTCTCTTTCTCTCTCTCTGGCAAGCGCCCATGCTTTAAAGCAATAAAATCTAAAAATTTAAAAAATAAATAAATAAAACAGTGAATGACAGGTTCCCTATTGTAAATGGCTAATTTTCCTCTGCCATACGGTTTTCATCTGAAGCAGGGCACTAAGCCCACAGCGAGCTCACATTCAAGGACAAAGGAGCGAGTCCCACCCTCTGGAGAGAAGCTAGCACATAATTTGTGGACATGCATTAAAGCAAATGCCACAATGAACAAGTATTTTGAGGGCAGATAGTTCTAGGCCATGAAAATATTTTCTTTACCGTCACAGTCTCTCCTCCATCAGTGGGTCTTGCCTACTGCGGTTCCCACTGTGCTGGTCTAATGGTGATGTCGGTTTTCCTAATTCTTTCTGTATCTATAATTTGGAATCATGGTTTCTAAATGTCACGGATCCATATTTGTTCAACCAGCTAGTCTCATCTAATTAATTTTGTTGACAAGATTAAAAAGGTTATTTAGTGAGGAGTACTGTCTGCTGACTTAACACTAAACATATCCAGCTCTTTCATTCATTGAATTTGAGCTTGCTTAGAGGAAAATGTAATTAAAAAAATATATTTAACTTTATTTGAAGTTTATTTTTTAAAACTAATGAAGGAGCCAGCAGGTCACATGGTGGTTAACGTACCGGACACCTACATGACCAACTGTGGTTTGAGTCCTGGACCTGGCAGCTTGAAAATCATACCAGGTGCATGAGAGTGCATTCCCAAAATTCCTGGAGGAGAACAGAGAAGGGATTGTGACATGGCCATCCCTCCATGCGTTATTTCACACTTTCTCTCTTACTGTTACTCCCTGTCCCTGAGTGCATGTGTCCTATGGCAAAAACCTAAAAAACAAAACAAAATAAAATGAACTCAAATGAAGACCAGCCATAGTCATGCAGTGGCAGTGCAATGCTTTGCAGGGCTGGAAGCCTAGTGGATGACTGGGATTTGGCTCCAGGTGACTCTGGGTGAGCACGTGTCTGTGATCCTGGTGACCTGGCCAGCTGGGAGGTTGAGGAAGGACTGTGATGAGACCCTTTGAAGATCCTGTCTCAGGGCAGTCAATTTTGTTAGAAGGCACCTGACTCCCTTGTCTTTCTCTATTTCTTGCTCATGACATAAATAAATAAACTTAAAAAATTATAATGAACCAAATTAATAAATTCTCAGTTCAGGGCAATAGTTAGTAAAAGAAACCTCATCTTAATCCTTGCTTTCCTGCATGGTGACTGCTAAACTGGGAATTTTAGAATGTAAAGGTTTTATTCAGTACAGTGCATCCAGAATATCTGAAAAACTATTCTTTTTTTATTTTTATTTTTGGAGAGGTTTTTGCTATAGAGTGATTGTGCTTGCCAGGAAGACAGAGAGAGACAGAGATAGAAAGTGAGAAATCACCCCCAGGGGGATGGCCACACCACAATCCCTTCTCCCACCAGAGAGACAGACAGAGAGAGAGAGAGACAGGGAGAGAGAGAGAGAGAGAGAGAGAGAAATCACCCCCTGGGGGGATGGCCATGCCACAGTCCTTTTCTTCCAGTCTTCCCTTAATATTTGGGCATGCAAGCACATGTGCTCATGTGAATTTATTTATTTTTTTCTAGCTGCTTGTTCCAGGACTTGAACTGCAGAGTCAGCCATGTGGGATCCAATGCCTTAACCTCCATGCCATATACTGATCCATAAATAAGAAAATCTTAAAAATGCACATTTTTACCATCCAAAGATAATTTTAATGTTTTGGTAAATTTTCTAATTTTTAAGTATTTATACACATAGACATATAAATTTATAATTTATATATGCAACTCTTGGGTTGCATAGAAAAACACAGAAAAATACCCGACCACCTAATAATAACTTATTTTAAATTTTACTCCTTGATTCATTTTCCTAACATCATTCATATGCTCTCTGTTTCATTAAACACAAATTTTAAATGATTGCATAATAATTCTCTTGAACTTTTGAGTCGTTTGGGAATGAGTTAAGACTTTCGGTATGGGATGAGTGCATTTTGTCTGTGAGAAGGCTGTGACCTTCAGGAGCTAGGGGAGGAACACCGTGGTCTGGTTATCTGCTTTTACAGGACTCCTCTGCAGTTCACTGCCATTGTAACAGTTACAGGAGGTGGACCCACGGAGGGTTGATTAGCTAACATGGGCTCTGCTTTCAAGAATAGGTCAAGGTCGTTATCCCAAGAGTGGGTTTGCCATGAAAGGATGAGTTCAACTGTCTTTTTCCTGAAGCCGGGGTATTTTCTCTCTTGACCTTCTTCCTTCTGCCACAGGATGATGCAATAATCACCCTGTGATTTTTTCCAGCCAATAAACTTCTGTTCTGTAGACGACCAGGTCTGATTGTTCTGTGGTAGCAGCACTGAGGAGCCATTGCCCGGTCGCGAGGTGAGGACAGCGGTAAGGCTGGGATAGTTTGGATTATTGATGGCGGCTGCGTGTGACCTCTCTCGCGTGGACGTCCAGGGTGGTCAGCTTGGCTAGAAGGCGCCTGACTTCCTCCAGAGGCAGTGTTGTAAAAGGACATGGAGGAAGATGCATGTCCTCTCTGACCTAACCGCACTTCGACCCACGATAAGCAAGCCAGAGCCCGCCCAGGCCTGTGGGGAGACGGCCAACGTGGCGCTGATGCAAAGTGTGTGCACCGGGGGAAGCGTGGCAGGCTTGGGAAATGCCACTTGCCAAACCTGCCTTTTGTGTGTTACTTTGCTCTTTTTTCTTTTGAAAATAATAATTAAAGCTTTTTCTTTTACATTCTTCTTCTTACACGCGTATGGCAAATAGAAGATCATTTATATCATTTATATTATTCATTCCTGAGACTTAAAAATAATACTTAAAAATATTTAAGATAAGACAAAATTTTGACATTCCTCTTAAATAATACAAAGATTTTTAGAATGTGTCATTTCCAATTACTTCCAACTGGCTTATAGCCAATCATTCTCCAGTATTCTGTTTGTTCTTTTGTTTTACTTTTCAACTTTGCAAATTAGACATTATTATCATTAATGTAGTCAGTCAAAGTCTGTTTATATTTACTCACACATTCATCATCTTCTTTAATCTCCGTTTCTCATTGAATTCAGACGTTTCTTCTGAGTTTGTTTTCCTTCTGGAAATCTGTGTATGAAGTTTTTTTTATATGTATGTATTTTAAAAGACCCTGTGGTGAGTCTCTGTTAGTTAAACTTACTCATTTTCATCTTTAGATTTAATTCTCTTTTTTCATATTTTTCTTGTGTACAAATAAATACTATTTTAAATATATCCAATTCTTTCACCAGAATAATCTTTTCCAAGAAAGCCTTCTATGTTAAAGGACATTGGTCTACTTTTGTTGAATTACGGTTATGATGGAAAGGGTGGGAGAAGGACCTTTTGCCTTTAGCATGGGACCTCCAGATATAATATCCTGCCAAGTACAGAAGAGACCTTAATACATGTTTACCAGGATTATAATAACTAAATCTCTCACAAAAGACAACATTCCTTATATGTTCTGTTTCCTTTGATCTTTCTGTCTGGATTTGACAGATGGGCCCACTCTAATGTCTTGTGCTGAGACTGTAAACTCAAATGATTCACTTTGTTGTTGAGTCTGTCTATAAAACAACCAATAAACTATGTTATGTGTCCAGGAAAAAAATGAGGTGAATGAGGTGTAGTAGCTAGTCTTGTATTTTCCCACCCATGTCCTTCGAAAGCACTCAATTAGTGAGAAGCAAGGATGCTCTTGTTCTTTTCTGTCCTTTCTACTGTTTCTGTTATGTTACAACATTAAGTTGAGCATTTATTCAATGGTCCACAATTTCCATACCATTTCTTAACTGCTCTTTCATGTATGCCTTGCAGAAATCCCATCGGTATATAAAACATTCTACAACTTGAATCAGAAACCAGCAAAAAACACTCCCCGCCCCCAGCTTTGGATGTTCTAAAGTGGTGGTTCTCCAGTGACATACCGGGTGGTTTTGGTATTCCATGAACTGGTCAATACTTTCTCTTTGAATGGTTTTTAGTCTCATAAAAATTATAAACCTTCGGTGTCTTTTCAAAAGTCCTAGCCAAACAATCACCAAAATATGAAAACATGAAAACAACCTATTATGTTTAGTTTAAATCTTGATTTTCTTTTAAGTTTTTTTTTCATGAGTGAGAGACAGAGGGTGACAGAAAGAGAGAGCCCCTTAGTAGAGTCTCCATGGCTCACTTCACCCCTCCTTTTCCGCTAGACCCAGATCCTGGGCAAACACTAGCTTCCTCAGGGAGGTCTCTGGACCAGAACTGGGAACTTCTGCGTATGAGACTGCCCACAGTCACACTTTATCACTGCACCATCATCTGACCTCTGCTTGTTTGTCATTTATTTTTAACTTGCTAATGGATGGATGTGCCTGCCAGCAAGAGAGAGAAAGAGAAAGACCTCCCAATGTAGCATAGCCACACTGCAATCCTTTCTCCATTTTGACAGCCTGTTGGAATTTTGGGCATGCACACACGCCTAGTGTATTTTTCAAGCCTTCAGGGCTAGAATTCAAGCTATAGTCTGCCATGTGGGATCCAGTTCCCTGCGCCACAGTCAGCCCTTGGCAGCTAGTTATTTTTTAATGTATTTGCTCATGATGATGATTTTACATTTTGTGCCAATGTAACCTTTTAAGGTTTTGTAAATGGGAATGAGGTATAACTGAGAATAAGGTATCTTCAGTTTGTGGTGAGGGTCAAGGGAGCAGGTACTTACAAAGTGGCCTGCGTTGTGCTCAGCATTATAAAGTCCTTGGTAAATATTAATGGCTATCATAGGCCTATCTAACATCGCTGAGGGCTGAGAGCAGGAGGGCCGAGAACTATGGATTTATGGATCCCCCTACAGCCTCTCCATGTACATATAATATTAGGTTGTCAGGGAAGTCATGACATATTTTTCTACGTTTCCCTATGCAAAAATGTGTCATGACTTCCTGACAACCCAGTATATTGTTTCCAGATTAAACATTTTATGGAGTTAAGAGAAGTAGTCTTGACACATTAGAAGAAATTGTCAAAGAACCGAGAGGTAGGTGCTCCTTGTATTCCGAGGCTGATAACACATGACTTTTAGCTATTCAATTTCCAGGCCAGACACTTTTTTTTCAGAATTTGTTTTAGACAACTCAAAGAAGTGGCTATTCTTTTTTACCGCCTGGCTGACCAGTAGCTATAAAAGATACCAAGAAGAAAAAGCGATTTAAAACACAAGGGACAAGACATAAACCACACATCTAACCGATAAGAACAGAAACAAAAGGTTGTTTAATCTAAAAATAAAACGAAAAGTTGAGAGTTTTGAGCATCAGCCACATGAAGTCATGGAGCTTTAATTCTTGATGGGCGGCCTGACAAGAGTAAATGAAGCTCCAGAAATCCGGGCTTTCTGCCAAAAAGAATTTAAAACTGAAGAGCTCTGATTCAACACTGTATTCTCAGGAGGAAGAACACCGAGGCTGAGTGCTCGCTTCAAAGGCCGATATGGAACCTTCTGCCCTCCTTTGAGCTGAGAAACAAGAGACTCTGGAGGCCACAAGAGGTAGAGAAAAGTGCTTCTAATCTTCCCCAGTCCTGGGTTTAATGCTTTTCTCAGGTGACATTGATAAAGACACCTTAATCCGTCTAAGCCTCCATTTCCTCATCAACAGAATAAAACGTTTTATCTTTGTGATAAACAGTAGTGTGCAAGGAGGGCTGACTTGTCCTTTAGATACCATAGACAGAGTACCTACAGTCTATAAGAATCTCAAGGGTCCTTAAAAATGTTTGAATCATAAAATATTTTTTCTCTTCAAGTTTGAAATAAAAAAAATGCACAATTAAAATAAAGAAAAATCTAATATCAAAATTATAAGATTTCTTTCAACTTCTTAAATGACAAAAATGATGTAATGTGAAATGGAGTATGTTTTAATACATAAGTTATGATAAAATATTATGTGGAATATCCAAAATTAATAGGCTTATGGAGATCCCTATACAGCAGCATGGTGTTTGGAAATGTGTTAGATATTGAATTTTTTTTTTGTTCCCACTGTAAAGTACTATTAATTTTAATTTTTATTCAGTTTTGTGTTGTGCCATTCCTAAGTGTAGTTTTTTTAAAAAGATCTAATCATTGTACATCCTTACTGCACACACAATGAATCTTCCTAGCATGAATACAATGCATATTAGTCTAGTCCTAGACATTACCAAACACATTATCTACAGATACCCTTTCATTTTTTATGTCGGTTAAATGTTCTTTCTGATTCTCATCCCTCCCTACATTGTCTCTAATATCTGCAGTTGCCCCTCCTGCTTTTATATCTTTCAGCCTTTCAGTTTCTGCCATGGAGTGCAGACACTTGGTGTATATTAAGCAGGGATATACAATGCCTCTCTTTCATAGTCGGACTTGCTTTGCTTGGCATTAAATCTTCCATATTTGTCCACTTTCTGTCAAATGTCAGGGCCTCATTGTTTTTTATTTATTACTTTTCTCACTCTGGAAGTCTTTTGAAATCTTGAAGAATCACAAGGTCACAAATTTAGGTCAGATGCTATCAGGTAGTCAGGATAATATTGGGCATTTTTATCCTTATTTTATGTGTGTGTGTGTGTGTGTGTGTGTGTGTAATTTATGATGGCTTACCATATGCCTAACACTGTTCTAAGTTACAAACAAACAATAGTATATTCACTTCACTTAATAATATGTTGTGATAGATATAACCATTATCTCAATTTTATAGAAGAGATGGAAAAAGCAGAAATGTGAGGCAGTTTACCACAGTGACACGGAAGTGGAGTCAAAGTTTGAACACAAGTGTTTTTTTTTTTTGGAGAGGTTTTTGCCATATGGAAAAGACAGAGAGAGACAGAGAGACAGAGAAACAGAAAGCGAGAAATCACCCCCGAGGGGGGAGGGCCATGCCACAATCCTTTCTCCTCCTTTCTCCTCTCAGGATCTTGGGAACACACGCACACATGCCCGGCGTGAGTTTAAGCCACCAGGACTTGAACCACGGTCAACTACATGGGAGTCCAGCAACATAGCCATTACACTAACTGCTGGTCCCAGAACACAAGTATTTTTTAAAAATAAATATCCATTCAACTTTATTTTTCATTATTATTTTAAATTTGCTGCAGGACATGTGCACTCACCAGAGAGAGAAAATGAGAAAGGAAGCTGCCAGGTCTGGGACTTACAGTGCAATCGGCTGTTAGGAGTCCCAGCGCCTTAACCAGCATGCCGCCTGCAAGCCCCCAAACACAAGGATTTTTAACTTTGCAGCCCAACTTCATCCACTAAAAAGTACTACTTTTGGGATAAGGGATATCAGACTAGATGAAAAGTTGTAGGCTAGGGGGCCAGCAGGTGGAGTGGTGGCTGAGGCACTGGACTCTGATATGGCCGACCACAATTTGAGTTCCAGACTTGGAGGTCTGAAAATCGCACTGGGCATGTGTGCATGCCTAGAATCCCAGGAGGAGAATAGAGAAGAAGAGACTGTGGCATGGCCGTCCTCCTGAGCCGTCCCTCTCTCTGTCTCTCTCTGGCAAGTGCATGTACTTTATGACAAAACCAAACCAAACAAACTATAAAAGCCTAAGTAAAACAAAACCTAAAAACACAAGAAAGAAAAGCTTATAGGATAGACACGCTCTAGCATATGCTTGAAGGCATGTCTTTTTCAGTTTTGAATTCAAGGAGACAAATGGATATCTCAATGAAAAAAAAAAATTCTTTCCCATTGCAATAATTTATAGGATGCTGTCCCAGGTAGAATTTGAATCTTAAAACACAGAGCGCAAGACTGAAATAGTACTCATTTCTTACATCCTCAAATAAGAATTTAAACTCCCCAAGCATCGTATGCCCTCTGGTAACACTTTTAATAATGGTCAGAAAGTACCAGACAGAATGGAGGCAAGTATCACCTGTGTACCATTTATCTGGTCTATCATAGACAGTGCTGGGAGCACACGTATATTTTCGGACCCTTACCTCACTCTTTTCCCTCTGAGAATGGAGTTATGGAGAAAGAAACTGCAGTACCACAGCTGTTCCCATTAACTGGGAGAGGAGCATGTAGAATTTAGCTGAGTGTTGAAAAGATGCAGAAAACCTCATAGGCATAAGTGAAAATAATATCTTAGAATACAGGCAAAAAACAATATGCTTACAGCAAATGAATAAATAAATAAACTGATGAGAGAAGAAAGTAGCCTGTACAAATGGGGCAGGGACTATCTGGAAAATGAGGAGTACCTGCTGAAAACACTGCTGACTCTTACAGACTTTATAATTTTTTTTTTTTTCTTTAGAGGATTTTACTATAGGGCACGTGCGCTCTCCAGAGAGAGAGAGACAGAAAGCAAGAAATTACCCCCCAGGGGGGATGGCCATGCCACAATCTCGTCTCCTGCATTCGCCTCTCGGTATCTTGGGCACACATGCACATGCACACGGAGTGAGTTTTAAGCTACCGGCTCCGGGATGCAAACCGCAGTTGAGTACGTGGGAGCCCAGCAACATAGCCATTACACTAACTGCTGGTCCCCCACTTACAGACTTTATAATCTGTAACCTATTTCTTAATCAGTCCAGACCTAAAGATTTATCTCAGAACTGAATACATATCCTACATAGTTTCTACATTTTAAAATACTAAAATGCAAGAATAATCCCGTTTCCAACAGTGTATTCAGGACGCTAGCAGGTGGCATGGTAGCTAAGGTGCTGGACTCCCACACTGGACCTTGGCAGCTTGAAATTCACTCTGGACGCATGCATGTGTGTGTCCAGCATCCCGAGAGGAGAATGGAGGAGAAGGGATACAGAGGGGCCATCTCCTGTGGGGGATTTCTTGCTTTCCCGCTCTCTGTCTCTCTCTGGCGAGCACACATGGTTTATGGTAATACTAAAAAATTGTATATTCAGTAATTGCTGACTATTAATAATTTCTTTGTTGACTCACCGTCTGGAGTTAAAGAACTCCAATGTAATTTGCTAAAATACACCTTTACTCTTAACAGTGTTTATACTATTGTATTAGTCCATTAATATGCTGTTAAAAAGAAATATTTGGAGCTGGATGAGTTACAAAGAATAATGTTCCCATGGCTCATGACTCAGGTGACTGGAAACTCCAAGGCGTGTGGCCGGTGTTAGGCTGGCCTTGGGTGCTACATCACCACGCGGCTGACAGATGCTCAGGGAACGTGGCGCATGCGGTGGGAGGAAATGGCATTCTCCACGTCCTCTCCTTAGCTCTGCTATGGGCCTCCACGCACAGCTGAATGGATAGTGCCCTCCCGCCTCTGATCTTAAAGATATTACCACTTTCCAAAGCCTTTACACCGAGGACCAAGCTTCCAAATTAAGAACCTTTGGGGGACAAACTATTATTCAAAACATAGCAGCCACTTTCCAGAATTCTATATGTCTGAATTTATTTTAGGAAAATAATGAGAGAGATCTGTAAATATTTTTATTTAAGAATATTTATATTGGGAACCAGCAGTTAGTGTAATGGCTATGTTGCTGGACTCCCACGTAGTCGACCGCGGTTCGCATCATGGACCGGGTGGCTTAAAACTCACGCCGGGCGCGTGTGCGTGCGTGCCCAAGATCCCGGGAGGAGAATGGAGGAGAAGGGATTGCGGCGTGACCATCCCCCTGGGGGGTGATTTCTCACTTTCTGTCTCTATGTCTCTCTCTGTCTGTCTGGCGAGCGCACGTGCCGTATAGTGAAAAATCTCTCCAAAAAAAAAAAAAAAAGAATATTTATGTTACTTGTAATAAAGTACTTGCAAACACATGAATGCTGGTCCATGGGAAATTACTAAGTTATAATCACTCTATTATATACTCTACTACACAGGTGCTTATTCTGAGACCAATGGAAAAGAGATAAAGCGACAAGACTTATACTAATATGAGTGCAAGATGCAATACGGGAGCAGGAAAATGAGAGGAAAAAGGGTTGCGACGAGGGCGGGGGAAGTGAGCGCACAGTGACCTGTTGCCGCACTAGACGGCCACTGTCTACCTTCAGGCATAAGATTCCAGAAACCCGTGCCTTGGGATAGATCGTCTGAGGAAGGATGTGACAAATCGTTCAGCTCTTGGCCCTAGTTTTTCTTCTGTTTACCTCTGGTAAAAGTTCATCTGTCAGAAAGTTAACTCCCCACACGTCTGGTTGCGTTCCTGATTCTCCTCAGTTAATAGGGAAATCAGATTTCAAGAGCTACATGTCCGCATTTGGGAATCAGGAGAGAAGTCAGGGAGTCAGGATATGTGGCTACTTGGTTCTCAGAGTCATTTACCAATGCAGGGAAGTGTGAGGAGATGGCTGAGGTTGCGAGAATGTGGAGAGACACAGCACATAGGTTCATTAAAATAGACATCAAAGGGCCAGCAAGCTCGGGCCAGCAGGTGGCGCAGCGGTTAAGGTGCTGGACTCCTACACGGCCAACCGCAGTTTGAGTCCTGGACCTGGCAGCTTGCTTCTCACTTTCCCTTTCTATTTACCTCTGATTAAATTTAAAAAAATAATGGTCATAATAACTAAAATAAAATAATTCTTTTTATTATCAAATAAAGATAAATCAAAGATAAAAAGGGGGGCTAGCAGGTGGTACAGTGAATAAGGCACTGGATTCCCTCTGAAAACAACTGGTTTTGAACACTCGATTGAGATAACTCACTACCTTCAGACCATCCCCAGGTTCATTATTTTTTAAAACAAAAAGAAATAGAAACAAAAACCAGAATACTAAATCAGTTTTTTCAGGTTTTTTTTTTTTTTTTTTTTTTTTTTTTTTTTTTTTGAGAGCTTTTTGCTATAGGACGTGTGTATGTGCTCACCAGAAAGACAGAGAGAGACAGAAAGTGAGAAATCACTCCCTGGGGGAATGGCCACGCTGCAATTCCTTCTTTTCCATTCTCCTCTCGGGATCTTGGGCACGCACACACATCCACCCGCCATGGTTTTAAGCCACTGAGTCCAGGACTAGAACTGGACTGATTGTGTGGGAGTCCAGCAACATAGCCATTACGCCAACTGCTAGTCCCAATTTTTTCAGATGTTAATGAACCTATGATGCAAAAACAACTGGTGCCTTGTGATTTCTTTAATCTTTTGGGGATGATTCTGATAAACACATGTGATTTTCTTTAACCTGTTACTACTTTGCAGTATTGAAAACAACACACAGCTAGTGTGTTGATATGTTAGTTGCTTTCATTGCTATACAAATGATAGCTCACTAAACCATGTTTCTGCATGCGACTGAAGGACACCCCATTTGCTCAAAATGGTCACTCTTCATACCACATGGCTAACCATGGTTTGAGTCCTGGACATGGTGGTTTGAAAATCATGCCAGGTGTGTACATGCCTGTGTATGTAGAAGATCCAAAGAGGAGAAAAGAGGAGTATTGATTGCTGAGAGGCCATGCATAGAGGAAGTGGGGATCAGGTGGGCTGGGTGTCTTATGTGGAGAATGCTGGGGCACTGAGCTGTTCCCAGGTTAATTTGTTTATGCTGAAATGGGGAGTGGGGAAACCATGCTGTGGCTGTGGAGCATCTTGTGCCCTGTGGTTCTTGCATCTCATAGTTATAAACAAGTTTCGCCTGGCCTTCTCTGGCTGACACTCCGCTTTCCTTAATTTACACTGCCCTGCAGTGGAATAGCAGTGCATCTTTGTTGGAGCTTTCACTTTCCCTGTAGCATGAGCCCCCAAATCTTCTCTACTTTAAAGTTTACTAGTGCTTAGTCCAGATCTGGCCACTCCCTACAGATTAGAAGAATTAATATTGCTAGAATGTCTACATTATTTAAAGAGATCTATTGAGTCAATGCAGTACTTATCAAATTTCAATGATGTTCTTCACAGAAATCAAAAAACAATTCTAGGGAACCAGCAGTTAGCGTAATGGCTATGTCGCTGGACTCCCACGTAGTCGACCGCAGTTCGCGTCCCGGACCCGGTGGCTTAAAACTCACACCGGGTGCGTGTGCTTGCGTGCCCAAGATCCTGAGAGGAGAATGGAGGAGAAGGGATTGCGGCGTGACCATCCCCCCTGGGGGGTGATTTCTCGCTTTCTGTCTCTATGTCTCTCTCTGTCTGTCTGGCGAGCGCATGTGCCCTATAGCGAAAAAACCTCTCTCCAAAAAAAAAAAAGTAAAAAACAAACAAAACAAAACAAAACAAAACAATTCTAAAATTTGTATGTAACAACAAAAGACCTAAGAGAAATCTTGACTCAAAAACAAAGCTGGAGTAATCATACTGCCTGACTTCAAAGTAAGTTACAAAGCCATAGTAATCAAAACAGCATGGTACTGGCATAAAAACATATATCAATGGAACAGAGTAGAGGATGCAGAAATAAATCATGCATTTGCAATCAATCAATTTTTGACAAAGCTGACATGAACACATACTGAGGAAAAGTTGGTCTCTTTAAATAAAATGTTAGAGAAATTGTATGTTTATGTACAGAAGAATGAAATTAGACTTGCATCTTTCACCATATAAAAATATAAACTCAAAATGGATTAAAAAAAAACTTAAACAAAACACATAAACTATAAAACTCCTGGAAAAAGGCAGAGGGAAAAGTCTCCACGGCATTGATCTGGACAATGACTTTTTGGGTGTGACCGTTTGCCCCAACCATAGGCAACAAGAGCAAAATTAGAAAATTTGGAAATAAGAATACATCAAACAAAAAAGTTTCTTCCCAGCCAAGTAAACAATCAACAGGGTTATGAGTCAACTTATGGAATCGAAGAAAATATTTGCAAACCATATATCTGATGAGGGGTTAATATCAAAAATATAAACAGAACTCATACAACTCAATAGTAAGAAAACAAACCAATTGAAAATGGGCAAAGGGGGCCAGTGGGTGTTGTGGTAGTAAAGGGTGCTGGACTCCCACATGGCCAACCATGGTTCAAGTCCTGGATTTGATGGCTTGCTTTCTCACTTCCCTTTTCTCTCTCTTTCTCTTTCTCTCTCTCTCTCTCATCAAATAATAATAATCAAAGGAAGAAAGAAAAGGAAAGAAAGAAATTTAAATAGAATAATTCTCAAAAAAGGGCAAAGGATCTGAATAAATAGTTCTTAAAAATACATACAAAGGCCAAGAGATACATGAAAATTGCCCAACATCACTAGTCATCAGAGTCATGCAAATTAAAACCACAATGATCTATTATTTCACACTTGTTAGAATGGTTGTTATCAAAAAGGTAAGATATAGCAATTGTTGGCCAGGATATGCAGAAAAAGCAAACTTTGTATACTGCCGATGGGAATGGAAAACAATATTGAGGTTCCTCAAAACATTGAAAGTGAAACCACCACAGATCCCACTATCAGTTATGTATCTGAAGGGAAAAAAAAATCAGTATTTTAAAGTGATATCTGCACGTCTGTGTTCAGTGCAGCTTTATTTACAATGGGAAAGATATAGAGTCGATCTAATTGTTCCTGAATAAATTAGTGGAAAAAGAAAATGTGGCATATATGCCATGGAGTATTATCCCCAGTCCTTTTTTTTTTTTTTTTTGAGAGATTTTCACTATAGAGCACGTGCGCTCACCAGACAGAGAGAGACATAGAGACAGAAAGCGAGAAATCACCCCCCCGGGGGGATGGTCACGCTGCAATCCCTTCTCCCCCATTCTCCTCTCGGGATCTTGGGCATGCACGCACACACGCCCGGCGTGAGTTTTAAGCCACTGGGTCCAGGACGTGAACCGCGGTCGACTACGTGGGAGTCCAGCGACATAGCCATTACGCTAACTGCTGGTTCCCTATCCAGTCTTAAAAAAGAAAGAAACCCTGTCATTTACGACAAGATGTATGAACCCAGTGGATTTTAGGTGAGGTTAAATACGCCAGGTACAGAAAGACAAGTGCAGCACGATCTCACATATCTGTGCAATCTGAAAAAGTTCCGTTCACAATAGTGGAGGGTAGAAGAGTTGGGTGCAGCGCAGAGGAGAGGTGAATAGGTAGAGGTGACATTGGTCAAAGGATTCCAAATTTCTGTTAGGTTAAATAAGTTTAAGAGTCCTATAGTATGACATGGTCATTATAGTTATCAATGATGTATCGTATTCTTGAAAAGTGCTTAGCGAGCAGTTGTTAAGTGTTTTGACCACAAAAATAGTAAATTTGTGAGGTAATGCACGTATTAACTATCTTAGTTTAGCAATTCTTCAATGTGTACTCCAGGACAACACGCACGTGATAAATGTAGACCTCCTTGCCCTGTCTTTTGATGTATACCTGTCTATCTGACAGATATTAAACTTTTTTTACTTGAATTTCTGTGTAGCATAAATTAATATATGTGAATGCAAGTATGTATTAAAACAAACATATTTTCTAATTTGTTTGGCACCAAGTTTCTTTAATTTTTATTTTCCTTTCATGATGAAGCTTATGTATAAACATAAAACAGAGAGAGAGAGAGAGGAGGGAGAGACTCTTGACAACTTTTTTGGGGGGAGCTGACTTTACAGTATTTTTTAGAGTATATAACATTAGGGAAAATTATTTAAAAATCAATAAATTCTTATTTAAAGAATATCCCGATTTCTGATTCCTTCCACTGCTCACAAAGGCCACCAACACCCTCATTCCTCCAAAGCCCAAGTCAAGATAGCCCTTTTTAAAAGAACTGGTGCTTAGTTGTCCTGTCAGCACTGCTGCGATTTTTTCATATGGCTTCCTTTTCCTCCATATGAACTATGGACATACTGGTAACTTCAAAGACTTGCCCACCCAGGATCACTGGGATCCAATTTCTTCAAACAATTGACTTCAGGGTCACTTTTAGCATTTGAGCATGGCTGCATCTGCCTGTTTTTCAAATTCTGACACCCTCTTATTCTCCTGACACCCACAAATTCTCTTGTCCTAAATACAAATTTGTCTTCTTGGAAGCTGGGAATTCAGAGCATGCTATAAAACAGTTATCCTCTACCAACTCGATGCCTCACTCATCATCAGGCTCAGAATTCATTGCCTCGTCTCTGCTACTGGCTCTTCAATAGGAGAAATGGATCCATTACCATCCAAATATTTGTATCTACGACTATCAAGATCTTCTTTTTCTAAATCTTCACCAATATTCACTTTATTCAAGGATTCCTTAAGGTGGTGTTCATACATCAGTTCTGCAACGTAGTTACGAAAATCCTCTAGCAACAGCTTGCTCGAGGTTAAGATTTTCCTCTGTGGTAGTGGGTTTCTTCTACTGGCTGATTCTGTAAATGGTAACTCCCGTCCTTGATCTCTAACCTGTGTCTTACCTATCAGTGACCTTCTGGCATTTTCCCTTCTTTTTCTCTTCTCCTTGGTCTTCCTGCTGGTTTGTATTTCCTTTTATTTTCATTCCTTTTTCTTGAGTCTTTCAAAAAGAGTTATTAAAGTCAGTGGTTTTGGTTCAAAAGATGAGTCACTCGATGAATCTTCTTTAACACTCTCAGGTGAATAAACCAATTTTGAATAGGGTTTCCTTGGCTCTGTTTAGGGGAGGAAGGAATGCACGGTGTTTTAAATTAGCTGCTCCCAAACCAGGAGCTAGCACTCTGGCTTTCAGATTCTACAGTTGAGTCAGCTGTCATGTAGTCAAGCCGAATCCATTCCTGCCGTAGTCTTGGAATCCCTCCTAAAACTGTGTTATTCATCACTTTCTGTTTGCTTTAGGTTCTCCAGACGCGGACAGCTCACACATCCGGGACGCCTGACCAACCGCGCCCTGGGATCCCAGCCCTGTTGTACTCGCTGGCCTCCAACCTTGCCTGCCAACACACCGAGGGCTTACCTTCGCCAGCTGTGCGGGCGGAAAGGCCTCGATCCCCTTTATTTAGACTAAAAGAAGGCCGGCAGCTATGCTCCTGCCTGGCGATCTCAAATCAACAGGGGTGGAGATTTGAACTGGAGTGGGCCTATGGCTTCCAGCGCTGTAGACCAGTGTGCTACCAGCTGAACCTCAGTGCTATGTGGGGTCCTTACGTGTTTTTCTTTAAGAGATTTTTTTTTTGCTATAGAGTGCATGCGCTTGAGGGAGAGACAGAGACAGAGAAAGAAAGTGGGAACTCACCCCTTAGGGAGGATGACCACCTTCTCCTCCATTCTCTTCTTGGGATCTTCGACACCACACCTGGTGTGAATTTCAAGGTGCTGGGTCCAGGACTGGAACTGCATTCTTCCCTGTAGGAATCCAGCCATATAACCATTATACCATTTGCTGGTCCCTGGGCCCTTATGCTTTTAGTTAAAGTACTCATTGTTAAAACATGACTAAAAATAAATTTTACATCAGTGAGAACATATTCTGATATTTTAATACCATAGACCCAGTTTAATTGCTTAAAAATATTGTTGCATAAAGTGTTCCTAATAGGTTGCTTAGTGAAAAAGAGTTTACTAAACAACGTTCAGTGTAAAAATATAATTTGAAAAATATGTTTGTTTATATAAAAATAAAGTCTTAGGGAGACAGTTCGAGATAGGATGACAAATTATCATAAAATCATGAATTATTCTCAAGTACACATAGTTAATGTTTCAATTGGCATGTCACTTCTTTCTTTTTTTAAAAAAAGGATTACCTATTTAATTTCATTATTATTTTTTAAATTTGCTATAGAGCATGTGTGCTTACCAGGGAGAGAGAGAGAAAGTGAGAAAATACACCCCCACGGGGAATAGTAATGCCAAAGTCTCTTTTCCATTCTCCTTTTGGGATTTGGGGCATTTGTGCACACAGTGCATTTTCAAGCCACTGGATCTGGGGTTCAGTCAGCTGTGTGGGATACAGGCACCTTAACTACCGTGACATGGGCTGCCCTAACAGATTTTAGAAGTTTCTGAACAATGACAATACCAATTTCATAGACAAAGTCACTGTGATTTATGGACAAATATTTAAACTATTCTAAATTAGAAACACTTCAACATAGAATTCTTAAAACCCGACTAAAGCAGTAAAACATTGAATAATTTACCTATACAGCAGCAAAAATTCTTTTTTTTTTTTCTGGAGAGATTTTTGCTATAGGGCATGCATGCTCGCCAGACTGACAGAGACATAGAGACAGAAAGCGAGAAATCACCCCCCGGGGGGATGGTCACACTGCAATCCCTTCTCCTCCATTCTCTTCTCGGGATCTTGGGCATGCACGCACATGCGCCTGACGAGT